>NC_141693.1:1899188840-1899676340 GCF_964263255.1 Lissotriton vulgaris
GAGAGGAGCAAACGCAGACCTCCACTCTACATAGAAACAAGGGCACACGCAGACCTCCACTTCACCTAGAGACAGGAGCACACGCAGACCTCCACTCCACATAGAAACAAGGGCACACGCAGACCTTTACATAAAGACAGGGGCACACGCAGACCTCCACCACACATAGAAACAAGGGCAAACGCAGACCTCCACTTCACCTAGAGACAGGAGCAAACACAAACCTCCACTTCACCTAGAAACAAGGGCACACGCAGACCTTCACATAGAGACAGGGGCACTTGTGCCCTTGTTTCTATGTGGAGTGGAGGTCTGCGTGTGCTCCGGTCTCTAGGTGAAGGTCTGCGTTTACCCTTGTTTCTATGTGTAGTGGAGGTCTGCGTGTGCCACGCAGACCTCCACTTCACCTAGAGACAGGAGCACACGCAGACCTCCACTTCACAGACAGGTTCACACGCAGACCTCCACTACACATAGAATCAAGGGCACACACAGAGACAGGGGCACACTCAGACCTCCACTACACATAGAAACAAGGGCACACGCAGACTTCCACTTCACCTAGAGACAGGGGCACACGCAGACCTCCACTTCACCTATAGACAGGAGCACAAACAGACCTCCACTTCACGTAGAGAGGAGCACACACAGACCTCCACTTCACGTAGAGAGGATCAAACGCAGACCTCTACTTCACAGACAGGTTCACACACAGACCTCCACTACACATAGAAACAAGGGCAAACGCAGACCTTCACCTAGAGACAGAAGCACACGCAGACCTCCACTTCATGTAGAGAGGAGCAAACGCAGACCTCCACTCTACATAGAAACAAGGGCACACGCAGACCTCCACTTCACCTAGAGACAGGAGCACACGCAGATGTCCACTTCACCTAGAGACAGGGGCACAGGCAGACCTTCACATAGAGACAGGGGCACATGCAGACCTTCACAAAGAGACAGGGGCACACCCAGACCTTCACATAGAGACAGGGGCACACGCAGATCTCCACTTCACTGAGACAGGGGCCCATGCAGACCTCCACTTCACCTAGACAGGGGCACATACAGACCTTCACATTGACAGGTACACGCGCAGACATTAATATAGACAGGGATATGCGCAGACATTAAAATAGACAGGGACACGTGCAGACCTTCACATCGAGACAGGGACACACGCAGACCTTCACATCGAGACAGGGACACACGTAGACCTTCACATCGAGACGGGGACACACGCAGACCTTCACATCGAGACGGGGACACACGCAGACCTTCACATCGAGACGGGGACACACGCAGACCTTCACATCGAGACAGGGACACACGCAGACCTTCACATCGAGACAGGGACACACGCAGACCTTCACATAGAGACAGGAGCACACGCAGACCCCCACTTCACCTACAAACAAGGGCACACACAGACCTTCACATAGAGACAGGGGCACACGCAGACCTCCACTTCACCTAGAAACAAGGGCACACACAGACCTTCACATAGAGACAGGGGCACACGCAGACCTCCACTTCACCTAGAAACAGGGGCACACACAGACCTTCACATAGAGACAGGGGCACACGCAGACCTCCACTTCACATAGAGACAGGAGCACACGCAGACCTTCACTTCACATAGAGACAGGAGCACACGCAGACCTTCACTTCACATAGAAACAGGAGCACACGCAGACCTTCACTTCACATAGAGACAGGAGCACACGCAGAACTCCACTTCACATAGAGACAGGGGCACACACAGACCTTCACATAGAGACAGGGGCACACGCAGAACTCCACTTCACATAGAGACAGGGGCACACACAGACCTTCACATAGAGACAGGGGCACACGCAGAACACTACTTCACATAGAGACAGGAGCACACGCAGACCTTCACTTCACATAGAGACAGGAGCACACGCAGACCCCCACTTCACCTAGAAACAAGGGCACACACAGACCTTCACATAGAGACAGGGGCACACGCAGACCTCCACTTCACCTAGAAACAAGGGCACACACAGACCTTCACAAAGAGACAGGGGCACACGCAGACCTTCACATAGAGACAGGGGCACACGCAGACCTTCACATAGAGACAGGGGCACACGCAGAACTCCACTTCACATAGAAACAAGGGCAAACGCAGACCTCCACTTCACCTAGAGACAGGAGCAAACGCAGACCTCCACTTCACCTAGAAACAAGGGCACACGCAGACCTTCACATAGAGACAGGGGCACACGCAGACCTCCACTACACATAGAAACAAGGGTAAACGCAGACCTTCACCTAGAGACAGAAGCACACGCAGACCTCCACTTCACCTAGAGACAGGAGCACACGCAGACCTCCACTTCACCTAGAGACAGGAGCACACGCAGACCTCCACTTCACAGACAGGTTCACACGCAGACCTCCACTACACATAGAATCAAGGGCAAACGCAGACCTTCACCTAGAGACAGAAGCACACGCAGACCTCCACTTCATGTAGAGAGGAGCAAACGCAGACCTCCACTCTACATAGAAACAAGGGCACACGCAGACCTCCACTTCACCTAGAGACAGGAGCACACGCAGATTTCCACTTCACCTAGAGACAGGGGCACAGGCAGACCTTCACATAGAGACAGTGGCACATGCAGACCTTCACAAAGAGACAGGGGCACACCCAGACCTTCACATAGAGACAGGGGCACACGCCGATCTCCACTTCACTGAGACAGGGGCCCATGCAGACCTCCACTTCACATAGACAGGGGCACATACAGACCTTCACATTGACAGGTACACGCGCAGACATTAATATAGACAGGGATATGCGCAGACATTAAAATAGACAGGGACACGTGCAGACCTTCACATCGAGACGGGGACACACGCAGACCTTCACATAGAGACATGGGCACACGCAGAACTCCACTTCACATAGAGACGGGCACACACAGACCTTCACATAGAGACAGGGGCACACGCAGAACTCCACTTCACATAGAGACAGGAGCACACGCAGACCCCCACTTCACCTAGAAACAAGGGCACACACAGACCTTCACATAGAGACAGGGGCACACGCAGAACTCCACTTCACATAGAGACAGGGGCACACGCAGACCTTCACTTCACATAGAGACAGGAGCACAAGTAGACCTCCACTTCACATCGAGACAGACCTACTCTTCAGATAATAGTAGTCTGTTGGCGCCTCTCTGAGCACTCTAACTCCAAAGTACATAGAGACTCCAATACAGTCATACATGCACCTGGAGCCCAGGGTCACACTACAGACTGCAGTACCTCACGCCGGAGCCGATCCTTCCACGGAGGCTGTCACCCACCTCGGAAGAGACTGCCCGCTGTCCTCCCTCGGACCCAGGGCCAGAGTCTGCCCGAACTTCGGCAACTCTCCTGCCCCGTCCCTCGCCCCGCCCGCCGCTCACCTCTCCTGTACACAATAACCAGGAAACGTGTCGCTCTGCGGTAGGTTTGAGCGAAGGAAGAGGCCAGGCTGTGGCAGGGGGCAGAGGGACACCCCCAGCCGGGGCCGGACCGGCGCCAGCACGGCCCAGTCTGAAGAGGCACAGAGAAGGAGGGGCCGAGGAGGAGAGGAGGGGCCGAGGAGGAGAGGAGAGGCGAGGCCATAGAGGGCCGGCAGGCTTAATGGGTGGAGGAGGGAGGGACAACGGAAGGGGGCAGTCACACAGAGGGCACGAAGAATCAGAGGAGGGGAGGGACAGAGGAGGGCCAAGGAATGGGGGGTGGAGCAAGGAATCTTTGTGCGTGCGAGAAAAGTGGCTGAGGTGAAAGAAAAGGCAGCCATCACAAACCCAGCTACAGACTCAATGGAGATGGCTGCAAACACAGTACCGAAACCATGCAATAAGGCATCTCGGGATTTGGAGTGTTAATTAACTGGGGCGTTAAGAAGATAGGGGGTGGGGAGGGGCAGCAGTAAGACAGGAAGAGGAGGATGGCGGAGAGCCAGTAAGGGCCGGGGCGGCGGCAGTGGACAGAACCGAACCTTCCCAGTCTGGAGACGGACCGGACCGCGAGGGGTCGGGGCTGCCAGCAGCAGAGACCTAGCAGAAGCGCAGGCTCCCTCGCTGCCCGGCGCAGACACTCCTGGATCCCGGAAGGGAGTCTGGTCGCCAACTTGTGTGTGAGGAAACCCACTTCCAGAAGTGGCAGGACTCCGCTTCCTCCTTGGAAGAACACGTGCGTGCCGGCCAAAGTGCGTCCGTGTCTGCCACAGAGGGGACACGGCGAGCCTGGAAGACAGGCAGCCAAGAGGCCATGTACATAACACATCGATGCCTCCAGGGCAAGCCTGGAAGACAGGCAGGCGTAGACAGCCAAGACTTGGCCATGTACAAAACACAGTAATTACTCCACGGCGAGCCTGGAAGACAGGCAGGCGCAGACAGCCAAGAGGCCATGTACAAAACACAGCAATGCATCCACCGCGAGCCTTGAAGACAGGCAGGCGCAGACAGACAGCCAAGAGGCCATGTACAAAACAGTAATGGCTCCACGACGAGCCGGAAGACAGGCAGGCTCAAACAGCCAAGACTTGGCCATGTACAAAACACAGGAATGCCTCGAGGACGAGCCACGAAGACGGGCAGACTCAGACAAACAGCCAAGAGGCCATGTACAAAACACCTACAATGCATGGCAAAGTATTTTTAGACCGCACTGAAGGGGGAGGTGATTATGGAAGTACGGACAGGAAAGGAGAGGCAAACACCAAGGGACTCGGAGAGAAAGGGAGCAGAAGGGTAGAAAAAGCTGGAACAGGCCCAGAGAAACAGGGCCTGCATGAGCGACAAGCGGAGGAAGGGGCGAGTGTGAGAGGGCACAGAATGGTGAAGGGTAGTGACAAAGAGGTCAAGGGCGCGTGCAAATTTTGATGGAAGCCACACAACAGCACCAGGTTGGGATGGTGTGGAGCAGTGCTTTAAATGGTCCGGTACCGAGTACCGGCACTTTTCTATTTTGAAAGGGGTACCGGCACTTCTCCTGAGAAATGTAATACTTTTAATTGTAGAGTACCTGCACTTATCATGAACAAGTAGGTACTCCGGTACAGACTACCCGCACTTCTATTTTTCCATTTCAAGCACTGGTGTCGAGATTACAGAGACGAACATGTTTGCAGCGCTCCTACTGCACCCTGAGGGGCACTTACTGAACAGTGGCCGTGTGGAGAGCCCCACAGCATTATGTGGGGGCAGATCTGCGTGAAACTCTTCACAGCTCCAGGTGTAGCAATCAACAATGAGGGACTGTTTTGTAAGCCTTCCCTCCTCCACAGCACTGTCAGGTTTAGGGTAATTGTAGGGTTTCCTAGCACAACACTGTCAGAGCTAAGTTGGTGGAGCCTATTAAAGGCGCCAAGTCACCAGCTTCAACTTCTTGCGGAATTGAAAAGGCGGATCTGATGTGCAGCAATAGTGGTTTCGCGCTTCAGGACTGAAGGAAAAGGCCCAATTGCCGGCTCCAGTTCTGCGTGGGGTGGATGTAGGATGATATCAAGGTGTAAGGGTTCACTTCAATCAGCCTCCACAGCACGCATGCAGAGCAGTCACTGATGAATGTGTGGAAAGACCCCACGGCCCAATGTAAGGTAGTCACGGAGGAGCAAATGTTTGGACGGGCGCCACATCACCTTACTGGTCCAGGGATTAAGTGGGCCGGGGTCATAAGGAATGTGGAATTATGGGGGCCACTGAAAACACATCGCCAGTAAAAAAGGAATGTTGCTTGTGCCAGAACCACACAGAATTAGACAAGCATATGGTCTGCTGCTGCCCAGCCTAGTCACATCAGAGGCGATAATACCTCAGAACAATGTTTCTTGTTAAATGGCACGAGAATTTGCAAATAGGCCCTAACATGTATCTGTACAACTGCGGTGCCAATGGACCTCGCACAAATTGGCAAGTATTACGTAGAAGCAGAAAGGATTTTACGAATGGAGCGTGAACTGAAGGCAATAGCAAGCAAAGCATACGCTGCCGAACATCCATTGTTGTAGAACCCTTTTCCTGGGGGGTACCGTACATGAATTGGCACGGAATGGCTTCACACACGTAGCTTGCACTCTAGGACCTGGAAGCACATATCCCCACGCATGAAGCTTGCACTTCAAGGGACAATTGCGTGGGTCTGACTTTGCATCTCATGCCTCATCTACCTCTTGCACACTCCCTCTGATGGGGTCTCCTGCATGGACGGGTGTCACACACATTTATGCATTTTCTTGCACTTTAAGATTCTGCACTTCATTGTATATCATTTTGAAAGGGGCCTTGGATAGGATTTGGCAACACATTCATTTATGCATTAATCCTACACTTTAGGATCATGGAAGCCTATGGTTGCACGTACACACGCAGCACTTTACGGCTCCTTGGATGTTTCAGCGCTTCTCGTTTCTTAGTCTCTGCACGCTCACGCACTTTACAGCCTTGTGCATGTCTGTCTATGGCTTAAAATTGAACGCCCAAGCACTTGACAACTTTATGCGTGCCTGGTTGTTGCTGAAAACACCCGTCCCTAGAATACATTTTTGGAGCTATCTGCTGCACCTATAATACTTGGCCCTTGCACATTCTAATGTGGCCAACCTTGCTTGGGCTTCAAATGTTGTGCCTTTTATATTGTCCTCGTATGCACATAAGCTGCCTATTTCTTTTGGGCTCTAAAAATTGTTTTTAATACAGTCTTATGATTTTATAAATGACTTTCATATAAGTTTTAATGACCAAGTTTTATACTTTACCTCTGCTTTTATGTCGCACTAGAGACCGTTCTTTGTAAAGGATTTTAGGTAATCGTACAATAAAGATTTACAAACAGTCTTCTTTATTTTATCTGAAACAGACTTTCAAATTAATAACAAACAAATTTGTTATTCATCTTACACAGCGAAAAAAAAGCGCACTGACACGGGACGACCACGGGAGAATACCCACCACCAGTACGCACCCCAACACCACTCTAATGTATACAAGCAATTCTGGTTTTGAAGAATGGTTTTTCTGGGGCTATTCACCCTCCAAACACAGCCTGTATTTAATACATTCTCAAATTGCTTCCTATAGGAATCAAAGTTATTCAAGCTGGCCTGCAAACTATCCGAGCTACGGAATTAGCAATTTATGACATTTCTTACTCTAAAAACCGTCAAGTCTTCAAATTCCATCCTTCCAACAAAAAAAAAAAACAAAGAGACTGCTCTGGAAAAAACCCAAGGAAAAACCTTAACTCGTACATTTGTAAATACCCCATGGTGTTGTGCAATGTGGAAGACTAGAACTTGGTGAATTCTCAAAGGTTATATGTCAGGGTAAGTTTATTTCTTGATTATGCCATGTGTTTCTTTACACCTGTGTGATACGCTTCCCTGTTCAGGTGGCGGTGTAGGACCATATATATTATATGGCACATTCATTTAAAGTATTCCATTTGGCTTCCTGTACCCATGTAACACACTCTGTGATGATGGCGGGTCTTGTTCACGCTGTACAAAATTGCAAATCAATAGAGATAAATACACACAACCTTTACCAAATGCAAGCAATTATACATCCGATAACTTATTTGTGCCATCAGACATCCCAGCAGCATGATAAAGCCAACGTAGTCACACACCATCTCCAGCCTCACTTGTAAATAGTTCTACTCAAATAGCCCACTAGGCAGAATCCTCTCAGTATCATTCACATAAGGTACTAAAGCCACAGAGTTGCAAAGCGCCGCCAAATCACATCACATGCACACGCACCATAACAATTATTGGGCACTGCATTCATATCAACACATCACGCTGCAGAAGCTCCACATGTTTTTTCAAATGTTATTTGCTAAATTGTTTGGGCCGTTTCTGGAGACTGTGCCACCCTGCCCAGTGTTCACCCTCCATCCACCTTGGTATACACCCGAATCATGCCCGTGTGCAGAGGCCTGTTTTCACAATGAATGAGGCCAACAGCTGGGCTCTGGTCACAGGGGGACACCATGTGCAGCTACTTGTACGAGTGAGGCGGTCACCTCGCTGGACTGTAGAGAACAGTGGTGGCAGTGACCGCTATTATAATAAACACGGCAGGCTGTTTTGGGACTGGTCACCTGCTAAGGAGAACGCCTACTGACATCTATTTCAGTAGTCTGCCAGTCCCCAAAACCAGGCCCTTCACCCAGCTGTATGCAAGGAAAGTAGTGCATGTATACTTCTAAAGTGAGTCACAAGTGTGCATGAAGCATGTATTCAGAATGTGTCCCTGACCACAATGGCTTCCATTTTGAATTTAGTCAAATCCAGTGGTACCCAAGATGGAGAAGCAGGAAAAAAACACAAATACAGCGGATGTGCACTAGAGGGCCTTTTCAGGCATTCCACATATCTTTGTACTAGGCCAGACAGGAGAATGTTTAGGATAGGAGAACGTGGATTCCTTTGAGGTCAGAGAATATTACTGTGCCCTTTCTTGGCAGTTTGTTCTTTTTGTTAGGGAAATCCTCTTTATCCCCACTGTTTGACAGCTATGTGACCGGGACAGCCCACATATCTTTAGTGGCCTGGTTTTGGATTTGTCCTGCAAGAGACTTCTAGGTCCACTCCACCTCCCTACGCCAACTTTTGACTAAGACCACAACTTGTCCAGTCACTGTAAAACACAAAGATACTGAGCATCCTGGAACTGGTCACAGAACTAAACTAATGGAATACACAAGTATGTCTGCAACTGGAGTATAAAGATGGGACAGAAATTCCCATCAGTGAGCCAGGATTTCCAAACCAGAAGTAACCAGGAGACTCACTGGCGCTCTAGGGATGAGGTACAGACAGTTAATTAGTCTTGCCAGGTTTGGGATCATAACCTGGGAGAGATCCACGTAGCCTAAGGGAGGGGAAACACCTGCGCCAAAACTTCGAGGGTAGATAGCTGAATGCTAAGGAGGGGCATTAGAGACATCATTGAACCAATTATGCTACTCAAAAAAAGGGGACTGTCAGATGCAGATGTGTTGAGCCTGCAACACTGGGTGAGACCTGTACTGAAATGCAGACAAAGGTCTGGGGACCAGACGTGTCTTCTTAACCGTAACCACACATGCACCTGTGATAGAGCGTTCTGGAATCTAGCCCAAGGCAAGTTCCACTGGGAACAGTAGCATCAAGTGCTGAAGGGGTACAATAAGCCTTGACCACCCGAAGCAGTCAGACTCAAGACTACAAATGCCAAGGAGAAGCAAACGCCTGCCTGAGGAGGAGGGCCACTGATGCGAACAGTGGTGGGCACATCTTTGGGTGAAGGGGTGTTTGCAACGGGCCTAGAGGAAGACCACGAACTCTGCTAGCACCAGCCTGAGGGTGCCTTAGAGGCATGGCGCTACTTACTGAAAGAATGTAGGCACCGGTACTTCAGCTAGGCCATAGTTGGAGCCTCAGTGCAGGCAGTAAAATCCACAACACCCAGAAAAGACTTCATCCTGATCACAGGCATGCTCTGTCAAAGAGACTGTACAAAATTACCCTAACAGCAGACACTTAACTTTTGAGGTTGTAGTATTCGAAAGGTATCAACTAGTGACTGAGCTCAAGGATGGGATTGATCGCCCATCAAATATCACGTAGCTCCCTGCTATCAAGGCTATGGGCTAATCATTTTTTTACTCAACACAAATAGGGGTATGATGAATGCTTGCACACAGCCCAACCACGGGCCTGGGCAGGTATTGAGGTCAAATGAGTCTAGCATGGCATTCTCTAAAAGAGGGGAGATAAGTGTTTATCAAAAGGTAGAACTTTTCCCAACTAGAGCAAGTAAGGAATAGTAGGATAGTTGGACTGAGATTCCTTGCGTTTAAGAGCAGTATCTGCAGGGCAGGGGTCACCTGGGTACTTGCTTTAACCGAGGCATCGAAGAGGTTGTCCCTGTTCACTTCACAAAAGGTGATCTTCTGTGGTGGACTTTTTTTTTAGGCATGGTTAGTTATATTGGGGAGGGGGATAAAAGAGGTGGTTGGTTCTGATTTTTAAAACGTTTTCAATTTAACACAAGCCTACGGAGTTGCAGATCTTAAGTGTATTGTGGCACATGGTTTAGCCTCTGAACAGTCAGTAGGTCTTAACGGGGTAATGGTGTTTTTCCTGTATCAACGCTAGCATTTTAGTAGACCTTTTTAGAGTTTTTTAGGGCTAGGGAGGAGGCAGGAAATCAAGACCTAGGCCGGATATATTCGAGCTTGCAGAATTTTGTTTATGTGGACGGATGTCGTATTTTCATCCAGTTTGGACTTGAAGGTCTCTGAGCACAAAGTAAAACCCCACAGAATTATTTGGGGCAACCAGATTACGTAATTTTGATGTGATGGGGCTGCACCCCATAAAGTGGCGCAAGAAATCCAAGAGCTCATTAATTATATGGCATATTTCTCAGATATTTGGAAACCGTGGTGTATGCCCAAGGGCGATATTAGAAGGCATTAGGATGAAATCCTACAAGGACAAGAAATCACTGGTCGCGTTTAGCTGCTATCAGGGGAGAAGGAGATGGGGTGTGGGAGGATCCAGCGTAGAGACCCTCACTAGCTTCTATAATAGCAATCCCACCTCCAGTAGAGTCAGGGCAGAGGAGAAAGCACCACCCAAGGATGATCTCCCCACTCTCCTCCATAAAGTCAATCTCACCTACCCGGGTTATAGTACAGACCAGAGTCTATGACCGGACTCGTAAATTGAATTCAGAACGTCATAGGAGCAGAAATCTCCATCTTCTACAGTTTGCAAGGGAAGTTATTCCGAGACTCCCTATCACTTGCACAAACAAATGAAAGTGTTGGCTAGACACAAACGGGCAGCGATTGAAATACCAGCACTTGAAACATGGATGGAAAAAGCGAAGCCCACACTCCCCAAACATGGGTGAGTCGCAGTTGGTGCTGAAGCACGGAGGTGTACCCGCATACCTTTAAAATGTACGTTCATTGTCCCATAAGAGGTTTTTATGAGTTTGTTCTCTGCATACAAGCCCTGGGACTAGGGTGTGGTTCACTAGTGACTAGAAACCAATTGAATTCTTCCATAGGTGGTACCCATACAGAGCAATAAGTCCCCAACGAGCCAGCCCACCCCTGGTTCCTTGTCTCCATTTTGTCAGTCTGGGAACGGGATGGCAAGAACAATTTTAACTAAAGCATTGAGGAAAAAGAAAGTCTCTGATGTCAACAGTAAAACCATATGACTGAGACTGGAGCCCTTAACTGCAAAAGGGATTAAAAATACGCGGTTGGGATAGTCTGTACGAAAGAAATGGTAAATCCGAAAAAATTCAAAGGGTTCATGAGAGTGAGACAGGCATAGGAGTGCAGAGACTCATAATGAACACAGTTTAACAAAGTTTCATTACTGATTTCCCCACACATAGGAAGGGTGGCCTCTGCTCCTTTACCTTAGTAGCCCGAAGTATCGAGATCTCGGAAATATTACTAAAATAACTAACCTATTCCTGTATTTCTGTACAGCCTTTGCATCGAGAGTTGCATTTTCACTTTTAAAGTTTGTCTATTATGGTTTGTTTTACTATTTTTTTTATGCTGAACATTTGAAGTCGTACAGCTTTCTTACGCATAAACTGTTATACGTGTCACTTAAAATTCCATTTTTTTTGTAGCTTTTCACTGTAAATAACCGGTTCAGGCGCATCAAAATCAGGCTGAGAACCAGAAAAACCAACGAAATACAGGTACGGAGAAAAACTAGAAAGACAGTCTAAAGTCAGATCTAAATGACAATCACATAGACTCAAATCAGACCTAAATAGAAGGCACACATGCAACCAAAATGGCTTTCCCGCAAAAAAAAAGAAAAAACCAACAGCCTTAAACTAGCTCCATATAGTCAGAGGAAAGGAAATAGGACGTAGATAATTACGCAGCAAAAACAACGGGTCGGCATACAAGCCAGAGCAACCGAAATCAATGACCAGGAAGACAGAGTAAAATCACCCAATATAGTGGGGATAGAGGAAACAAGCGCTTTTCCAAATGTTGATTGGTCTGCTTCAGTAAGTCACTAGAAAGCACGTTGAACATTTTTATAGAAATGAAATATACATTACTTTAGTAAAGTTCTACTGATTGAGACGTATCTGAGGCAAAGGTGACTACACATATGCCGTGAACCGCTGAGTGGAAACATTCACTGTGATGATAACTGCTGGCGGCCATTACCACACACCTGGAACCAAAAGATGTTGTAATACTATGGGCCACATGAACCTGTACAGTCCCCCTGGCCCTCCGCGCACACACCTGGCTCACAGACGTAAACAACCCTGGAGCGACAGAGAGATGGAAGAGGGGGAAACAGATCTGGCGCCTGACACCTGGACAAGCTTTACCAATTTATTCTGCAAGGCCTTAGGGCACACTTAGGCATTTAAATCATGACAGCTGATCAAGCTTCTACGATATAATGCTCACCCTTAGGATACCGTCGAGCACTAAATGGGATGGTGTTGAAAAGGAGGTGAAAGTACCAAGGAGAAAGAAAAATCAAAGGCAAACATTAGATGAGCACAGCGCCAGTGAGAGAAAGCGACAAATAAAGACCCCCCAAAAACGGAAGTGACTCAAGAAGGGGCAGTTCATTATATTATATACACACGTTATGTTGAATGTTTGTTTGTTTTTTGCACAAAAACTGGATTTAAAACATGCAAAATACAGATCATAATGACAGCCTCAGTCCACTCTGTAGAGCTGTAGCGTTGTCTGGGGTACTAGGATTATGCGGCATAGTGGCCCAAATTATGTGCAAAGGTATTCATTAGGAAACATACAATGTAAATTGTCTTACATTTTGTAAGTATTTTCATCCATTTTTTACTAGAATCAACATTTTTGTGATTTTTAAATATGCAGCAAATTAAGTGATAAATGCAGTACATTCATAATGTGGGAAACGGTGCGGCCACCGAAATCCCCTGGCCCTCACTATTGTCCATCATTTTATCAACAATTCATTCAAGAAAGGGAAATCTAAATAATCTAATTGCAATCAGTGCCCATTGGGAGCTGGAATATGAAGCAAGCAGTCTGTTGGACATGGCCCTTCTTAGCGGAATTTACCCCAAAACTTGTAGCTTTTCCCTCCTAGTCTTTGCAGACACACTACGCATGGCCGTAGGAAACTAGGCACCTACACCCGTAGTGCAGAAAGAAGGTGCGCACATGGATCTGCAATAGGCAGGGGGTGCGTACGCGATGTGTTTAGGTGCCGTACCTCAGAGTGCCCTGTAAAAAGGCACACCACATACACAGGGTTGGTACGACACTGGCTAGTGGGACGTCGCACTAAGTGTGCCACCCATCAGATAGCCTGTCAACAGTGTATCAGGCATGCCACACCACAGGCCTGTGTGGAGCCATTGCGTCCCTGAATAAGTTGGCAACACTTACACCTCAGCCAACCCGGAGTGGGTCGTCCCATACCATGAGGGCAGCCCCCAGGGAAGCCCAGAAGGGCGCAGGAGAGGTGGTAGGCCGATTGCCAGGCGGGGACATAGGGATGTTGCCTGCCCAAGTAGCGAGGAACCATCTCCCAAAAGGGGGGTGGGGGGTGCTTTTCCTGCCTTATTGTTCGGATCTTCCCATTAGGATACTCCTGGGGTTTGGCCGATTCTCTTATGGGTCCTCCGGGCTCTGAGCAAGTCCTCACAGTCAAGGCAGTGGGGAAGTGCGTGTGCCTTCCTACACAAAAGCTAGGAAGAGGAACGGACATGGCGCTCTGGAACATGAGCCGGTCTGCCAAAACAGACCTGGGAGTGCACACTTGTTCTTGTTGACTGTTAATGCGCTCAGCCTACCATTACCGGCCTGGGTGCGCATACCAGTCATGCAGTTTCAACTATGTGTCTAGTCTGCTGTTTCAGGCTTGAGGTTGCGCCCTGGAAACCATAGCAATTTGGATAGGTGCCCATCCTGCCATCGTGGGCGATTGAGCGCATACCTGCGTCCCTGGAGTTCTAACACTAGGGTCAGGCCTGCTGTTGCAGGCCAGTGTCTGCGGCTTGCTCCCATGGTGCTAGTGGCAAGGTACCCGTCCACTGTCACAGGGCAGGTGTGCACAATAACACCTGTAAGGTGTCAATCGTGTCCAGCTGGTCCGGGAAGGGGTGTGCACTCACACCCAAGTTGCTAGGGCCTGGGAGAAGTGGTGAAGCCTGCCATGGCAGGCAGGTATGCGCACACTGGCATCTCTCATATTAAACTCATGAGCAGACTGCCATTGCAGAGACCACTGTGTGTGCACACCCATGGTGCCCATGATTGTGTGTGCAGCCTGCCACAGCAGGCCTGTGCGTACATATCGACACCTGTATTAGTTAAACCAGAGTCCAGTCTGCGGTCGCAGACTTGGGCGGGCGCACTCGCACCCCTGGTGCTGGAGACTGTGTGGAACTGCCATTTTAGGTAAGTGTACACACTAGCGCACATTCACCCAGGTAGTGAGGTCTACCTCTGTGTTTTCACTACCTATGATGCTTGCCCTTCCCATAGGTTAACATGGAAGTGGTTGAGATTACTTCGGGTTGTATTAGTGGATTGCAGTAGAGCAGCCTCACAAGGTTTCCCCATCAATGAATCTGCTGTGCCAAACCTTTTCCCATGGTAAAGGTGGTGTTGGAATTACTTGCTACGAAATGCCACTTATAGAATATGAGCATTTCTATGCTCCAAGAGCCTCAGGTTGTGGTGCCTGTCTGCAGTGAACAACAGGGGTCGGGGAAGCACATCTGTGCATTCTACAGCAACAGCTATAAACCATGGGCATACAGAGGGAATGACAGACCTCTGCTATTTAAGGGTTGGATGGAATAGATAAGAGAGTGGTTTTGACACTTGGCCTCCAGGTGCCGGATCATGGCCCCATTAAATATTAAGATCTATATTCAACAGTCCGTTGGCAGACAGGTCTGTACTTTAGGGGAGACATCTATGGTTCAAAGGGAAACCTATGAACCACCCCCAACGTCAGACATATGGTAGTATAACTATTTGTGCAATTCCTTCAGCAAAAGGTAAGATACACTTGTGGGGGACACAGTACCGTAGAACCCAGACTGCGTGGTGCACATTGCCAGAGGACTCTGTTGTGCACATGGAGGATTACTGCCATTGAAGGGGACACCATGTCCTTTCTGAATAGTGTCTGGCCTGAGATGAAGACCTGCTGAAGTGTTGCACCCTGAAGTGTGCTCTCCAAGGGCCCTTTAGTGGGTCTCCTGTTCTCTGGGGGATCTTGGGGACATCAAAGATCTACTGCGAGGGACCTACATCATCTACTTGACATACCAATCAATCAGCGCATTTGTAGACGCGCTACATACCCGCGAGGGTCCCAAGGCGCTGGGAGGGTGGGGTGGGGCAGCTAGTGGTCGAAGAGCCAGGTCTTGAGTAGTCTCCAGAACGTCTGAGGGTCTTCTGTCTGCCCGAGGTGGAGGGAGTTCCATGTCTTGGCAGCGCGGTAGGATTCCATGTCTTGGCAGCGCGGTAGGAGAAAGACCTGCCTCCGGAGGTGGTTTTGTGGATGCGTGGGACGGCGGCCAGGGAGAGGTCGGCGGAGCGGAGTCTCCTGTTGGGTGCGTAGAATAAGAGTCGGTCGTTGAGGTAGGCAGGGCCGTGTTGTGAAGTACCTTGTGTGCATGGGTCAGGAGCTTGAAGGTGATTCTTCTGTCAATGGGGAGCCAGTGCAGGTTTCTCAGGTGGGGGGTGATGTGCTCTCGCGGGGGACGTCGAGGATTAGGCGGGCGGAGGCATTCTGGATTCTTTGAAGTCTGTTGAGGAGTTTGGCCGGGGTCCCGGCGTAGAGGGTGTTGCCGTAGTAGAGCCTACTGCTGATGAGGGCGTGTGTGACGGTCTTTCGTGTGTCGTAGGGATCCATTTGTAGATCTTGCGGAGCATGCGGAGGGTGTAGAAGCAGGTTGACGGCGTTGATCTGGTTGGTCATGGAGAGTTTTGAGTAGAGGATGACTCCCAGGTTGCGTGCGTGGTTGGTTGGTTGGTGTGGGGGCGGTGCCCAGGGAGGTGGGCCACCAGGAGTCGTCCCAGGCCGAGGGGTTGGGTCCGAGGATGAGGATCTCTGTTTTGCCCGTGTTGAGTTTGAGCCGGCTTTCTTCCATCCAGTCGGCGACCGCCTTCATTCCGCGGTGGAGGTTGGCTTTGGCAGTGCGGGGTTCGTTGGTGAGGGAGAGGATCAGCTGGGTGTCGTCGGCGTAGGAGATAATGTTGAGGTCGTGGAGTCTGGCGATGCGTGCGACCTGGGCCATGTAGACATTGAATAGCATCGGGCTGAGGGATGGTCCTTGTGTGACACCGCAGATCGGCTTGGTGACTCCGGAGTGGAATGGGGGGAAGCGGACTCTTTGGGTTCTGTCGGAGAGGAAGGAGGTGATCCAGTCCAGGGCCTTGTCGCGGATCCCCGCGTTGTGGAGGCGTGTTCGCAGTGTGTGGTGGCAGACGGTGTCGAAGGCAGCGGAGAGGTCGAGGAGGATGAGGGCCGCTGTCTCCACGTTGTCGAGCAGGAGTCTGATGTCGTCTGAGGCTGCGATGAGGGTGGTCTCGGTGCTGTGGTTCTTGCGGAAGCCTGACTGGGAGGGGTCGAGGATGTTGTTGTCTTCTAGGTAGCGTGTGAGCTGGGTGTTGACGATCTTTTCGATAACCTTCGCTGGGAATGGCAGAATGGAGATGGGCCGGAAGTTCTTAAGGTCGCTCGGGTCCGCCTTGGGTTTCTTCAGTAGGGCGTTGATCTCGGCGTGTTTCCAGCTCTCAGGGAAGGTTGCGGTCTTAAAGGAGAGGTTGATGATGTCGCATAGGTGGGGTGCGATGGAGCGGTCGGGCTTGTTGATGACGTGGTGGGGAAGAGGGTCGGACGGGGCGCCTGAGTGGATGGGGCTCATGGTTTTGCTGGTGTCCTCGGTGGTTATGCTGGTCCAGACGGTGAGGTGGTCGTGGTCGGTGGGGCCGGGGTGGTGAGGTTGGCGAGGTCTGTTCGTGGATTGAAGCGGTCGTGAATGTCGGTAATCTTGCGGTGGAAAAAGGCAGCGAGGGCATCGCATAGGGCTTGTGACGGGGGGATGTCGTCGGTGCAGGAGCTGGGGTTTGAGAGTTCCTTTACGACGTTGAAGAGCTCCTTGCTATTGTGTGCGTTGTTGTCTAGGCAGTTCTTGAAGGCGGCTTTCTTGGTGGTCCTGATGAGGTGGTGGTGGTGGTGGTTACGGATGGCGTCTTTGAGGGCATTGTGGCGGTCGGGTGTTTTCTCATTGTGCCAGGTGTTTTCCAGTTTCCGACAGGTACGTTTGGAGGCTAGGAGCTCTGGGGTGAACGAGCTGGCTCTTTGACTGGTGTCTCTGTAGGCAGGTTGTCTTGTTGGGGCGAGGGTGTTGGCGCAGTCTTCCATCCAGAGTCTGAGGGTGCTGGCCCCTTCCTCGGGGTCAGTGGGGTTGGTCGAGGGGTTGAGTGCGAGGTGTGTTTGCAGTAATTCCTTGGCGATTTTGCTCCAGTGGCGTCTGGGGGTCTGTAGGGTGCGGTGGTGTGAGACGGGTTTCTGGAAGGTGAAGTGGACACAGCGGTGGTCGGTCTAGGTGAGTTTGGCGGTGTGGCTGAAGGCAACGTGGGGACTGGAGGAGAAGATAGCATCGAGCGTGTGACCGGCGATGTGGGTAGGTGTTGTGACGAGCTGCGCCAGCCCGAGGGTGGAGAGGTTGTCAATCAGGGTGGAGGAGTTGCTATCGTTGTTGTTTTCCAGGTGGTAGTTGAGGCCGCCGATGGAGTTGCAGAATTTGGGGCGGGGTCCTGGTGGTCGGTAGACGAGGGTGCCTCTGAGGGTGGTCTTGGGGTCCGTGCGGATCTCGAAGTGCATGTGTTCGGCGGTGTTGAGGGTGTCGGTGATGGTGGTAGAGATCCTGATGGTGACTTTGTGGATGATGGTGATTCCTCCGCCGACGCCGTTGGTACGCTCTCTGCGGGTGATCTTGTATCCGTCGGGGATGGCCATTGCGATGTCTGGGGCGGAGGTTTGTTCATCCAGGTCTCGGTAAGGAGGGCGATGTCGAGTCGAGCAGGTCCCAGAGCTCGACGGCGTGTTTGCGTGCGGAGCGGGTGTTGAGCAGGATGCAGCGGAGCTGGTTGGGTTCCGTAGTGGCAAGTGTCTTGGCGTCTACGATGCAGGAGAAGCTGCAGTTCCGGCAGGTGAAGGGGCCGTGGGTACTCTTCGTTGTGTGACTGGAATTGCCTAGTGCACCCCTTTTCAGAATGCACCTGTCATAGTGCATCACTTCCAGGGAGGTACGGAATCATCGTGTTTGAGACCGGAGGTCTCTGGTATGATTCTTATCAACGAGCACCAGCCATTGTGCCCAGATTGCCTGGGCACAACCCTGATCATAATGTACCAGTCAGGGTGCATCCTCCTACCTAGAGGCTCCCCTGTGTACTTCACCATTCATCAGTTGTTCCCTTTTTGACCCTCATCGAAGTGAACCAGCAGACCCTCTCCACACCTGGCCCCTGCCGAAGACATCTTGGTGCCAGCTAGAAGCGGGAGAGATTGACTGGGTTGAAGGCGTCCGGCTGGATCCTGAAGATTTTTCTAAGCAGTACTCCTGCGTGCCGGTAGGTGGCGTCGGTCGACTCTACGTGACGTCATCAGCATCGGGTTAGTCATCATGACGTCCGCGTAGTCAATATAACCGCCACTCCGACGTGCTAAGTTCAGTCAGTGGCGTAACGAAACTTGAGGGGGCCCCCCTGCAAAGCACATGGAGGGGGGGGCCCCTGGAGGCCCAGCGCACCACCTACCACTTTGCTCTACCAATGTATTGGACCTTCCACTCCTCTCTCTATCCCTCTCCTCTGTCTTTATCCCTCTCCACCCTTTTGCTCTCTCTCCCTCTTATTATCCCTCTCTTTATTCCACTCCTCTCTCTTTGTCCCTCTCCTCGGTCTTTATCCCTCTCCACCATTTTGCTCTCCTTATTTTTATCCAGCTCTCTTTATTCTAATCCTGTCTCTCTCGATCCCTCTCCTCTGTCTTTATCCCTCTCATCTGTCTTCATCCCTCTCCCCTCTTTTGTTCTCACTCCCTCTTTTTATCCCTCTCTCTTTATTCCACTCTTTTCTCTCTATCCCCCTTCTCTGTCTTTATCCCTCTCCATCCTTTTGATCTCTCCCTCTTTTTGCACATCTATTTATTACAATCCCCTCTCTCTAGCCCTCTCCTGTCTTTATCCCTCTCCCCTCTTTTGCTCTCTCTTCCTCTTTTTATCCCTTTCTTTTTTGAACTCCTCTCTCTGTCCCTCTCCTCTGTCTTTATCCCTCTCCCCCTTTGCTCTCTCCTCCTTTATTCCACTCTCCTCCCTCTATCCCTTTCCTGTCTTTATACCTCTCCACCCTTTTGCTCTCTCCCTCTTGTTATCCCTCTCTCTTTATTCCACTCCTCTCTATCCCTCTCCTCTGTCTTTATCCTTCTCCCCCTTTTGCTTTCTCTCCCTCTTTTTATCCCTCTCTCTTTATTCTTCTCCTCTCTCTCTGTCTCTCGTTATACCTCTCCCCCTCTCACATGCGCGCTCTCTCTCACTCCATCCCTCCTTTCTCTGTTTATCCATCCATCCACCCCCCCTTTTTGCTCTCTGTATAGCCTTTGAGTCCTTCCTCGCTGCAGCCTCCTCTCTTTCGCACTCTTGTTTGCGTACATCTTTCAGAGTGAGGGCTTGTCGCGCATCATTTATTCAGTTGTCTCCTCCTTCCCATTTCCCGCGCATCATAACGTTTATGTATAAAAGTAAGGAGTAGTTTCTGTCCTGTAACTCCAGTTCTGTAGTAGGGGTATCTCTGTTATAGTCATAATCCAGTGAATAGTCTCGCCCATGTGCGTGGACCCCGGAGCAATCAAAAATAATCTCTTAAAGTGTCTAAAAATGCAGAACTGCACAGACACTTGAGAGAATTAAAGACAGATAATGCAGCCTATAAAACCAGGCTACACTGTCCAGTACTTCAACTAGAAATTCCACCAAAAACTCACAAACAGCAAAGCCTGTCCAGATTTTCCTTGCCTTAACAGCAAAAACCCCTTTGGAATGATAGAGAGGAAGACCTGGACACACACACACAGAACCCCCCCCCCCCCCCCCCACACACACACACAGAGCCCCACACACACGCACACAGAGCCCCACACACACGCACACAGAGACACACACACACGCACACACACAGAGCCCCACACACAGAGCCCCACACACAGAGCCCCCCACACACACACAGAGCCCCACACACACACACACAGAGCCCCCCACACACACACACAGAGCCCCCCACACACACACACACACAGAGCCCCACACACACACACACAGCCCCACACACACACACACACACACACACACAGAGCCCCACACACAGAGCCCCACACACAGAGCCCCACACACACACACACAGACGTGCATTAGCAGACAACCACTCGGGGATCTCCACCCAACATTTTACTTTGTGGTTCACCTCCTTCACCTCGTCGAACTCTCCCTTGCTAACCTCAAGCCCCCGCTGAACCCCCACCCCCCTCATATCACAGAGCTCCCAAAGCATTCACTACCGCTATCCCGGAGACACCTTTGCCCTCGCAAGCAACCATGCCACCTCTCAGAAGAAGAAACCCTAGCTATTGTCCTCTTACAACTCTACCCTTGCCACCCCTAATCCGCTAGACCTCTCTGAAAAGAAAATCCTTGACATCCCCCGGGACGACAACTCTGCCCCAGTTACCCCTGGTCTACCAGATGTGACTGCCGAACAGGCCATCTGCATGGTCACCAGCAACCCCAACAGACCAGCTACCCTCCGCAATAGAAGTGGGATTAGAAACAACTTAGCGCCTGTACGCCCCGATTCCCGACACTCCTTCCGACCCCCCTCTGTCTGGTCTCTTAATCAACTGCCGATCGGCGGTTGAGCACGCCGCCGATATTGCTGATCTCATCCTGAACAACAATTCTGACTTAGCTATACTAACAGAATCATGGCTCAATGAATGCTCATCTCCATGCCTGGATCTTTTAGTCCCTCCCAATTATAACATCGCAAGGCTGGATTGACAATCTAGCAAACAAGCATTTGCAATGCAATAGGTCTCGCAGCATTAAAGTTTGAGTTATTGGCATTGTATATGACAATGTGTTGCATGATTTTTTTTTCAAACTAAACAAAGTCGGCAAGGATACCTTATGTGGGAAAAAAAGTTCTGAATTTGTAAACGTGAAATAATCCTAATATCAACGAGGCGCAGTGGATGCGGACCGTTAACAGTGCAATAGGCAGGAAGGTGGTGGCCGAGAGGTCCCCTGAAGAAAAGAATCATGCAGCAGTGATGGTGTGATCGGGGGGTGGGGGAGGGGGTGTAAAACCAAATGCAGAGGTGAATAGCAGCACACAGCATGGGACGAGGCGAAGGGATATGGAGTTAGATGTCGTCTTTTTTTTTTAAAGAGAAACACAAAGATTTAAAAAATAATAGGACCTGCAAGCCGCACAGATATTAATAAAGAGCACACCTTACTACCTGGGACTGGAAACAAAGGTCCATACAAATAATGCAGAAAACATGAATCGTGAAGGGTGGTCGAAGTGCTCGTTTCATTATAATATGGACGCATCACTCGGTCTCCAGATGATAGACATTACTGCTACCTGTCTGAGGTAAAATTAACCTGGTTTAATAAATGTCTATACCAAAACATGGCTTGCGTGCTTTCTGCATTCACAGAGGAGGGGACATCGTCTTTGGGAGAGTGAAGCAGCCAGGGCCACTGAATGAATATAAATCATGATGGCAGAAAAAAGTGTGAATGGTCAAACAGAGAGAGGATTCACGTTCATAGGCCATTGGCTGTAAATGCAAGGAGAGGAGGAAAGCAGAAACGGATTGAAGCTTACAGGCTAGCAGATGCAAGATGACTGTACAGGTGTGCGAAGGTCCATTTTAAGGCACTACGGAGTCAGGCAAGTGAAGGAGAAAGCAATACAAAGAGATACGAGATAGGAACCCATGGTGTCAGGTCCAGACCTGAGAACAGATTGAGTAGGGGGGCGGTTGGTGGGGTCTGCTACAGTTTACAGGCAATGTGTTGAACAGAGTACAGACTCACTGTGAAGATGAAAGGACACGTATGAGGATCCATGCTTTCCAGAACCAGCCAATCGGGTCGTGTTTGCATCACACGCATGGTGAGTCGGGGGTCATGCTTAGGCTGCCAGATTTGGGGCAAAAGCACATTCATTGGAAGAGATCATGCGGACATGCACAACTAACCAAGCAAGTTGGAACAGTCATTGTGTGTGTGTGAGTGGCTATGCTTTAGAAGCACTGACCTCTGTATCCTGTACAAAGGCACAATTGCTCTGAGTGGCGGCGCTTAGTAGCACCATACGGTCAGATGCACTCTGAAGCACGGCCACTGGGAGTGGTCATGCTGGTATGTAAATGCTGAACAGGTTTAGTGCAAAGAAACATACACTGGAGAAATCAGGCATTTACTACTGGCCGCTCACATATAGCGTGAATGGGCTGAAAACGTGAGGGGGTCTCCGCTTAACACGTCAGGCTGACCGATCCCGTCTGGGGGCGCCGTCATTGGAAGATGACACTTGCAAGCTGGTGATACAAAGTGACGAGCAAAAAGCAATCAAACGGACTGTTCGTGCAACAGACAAGCCAGGTGCGAATGGTCAGTCATGGGTAGAGGTCATGATTACAAAACACAGTTTATCAGGTCCAGTGTGATGGCAAGGAATGAATATTACAGGCACCAGGCTGTAAAATCTTGAAAAGTGGAAGGACCTGTTAAGGGCAACTATCGCACGCTGTACTAGGCTGCCCGACTCATAGTTCATAGACACGAGAGGGAATCAAAAGATACAGGGCAAGCACCCTGGCCGGCGTGCACGAGTAGAACAGTTCAACCTCTGTAAAGAATCCCTGGAAACATTTCCATTAGGGAGGAGGCAAGGAGGCAAGGAGGCATTACTGGGCATGTGGACACACGAAAAGCAATCATGTCTGCTCTCAGCAAGCCAGAGATGAACGAGCACACTCGGGGAGGGATCTGGGCTGACTCGCCACATAGGAGGAGGAATGCGCTCAAGAAGCTAGTCACAAAGAGGAGGGTGGCAAGTGGCAACCCCCCTAATCAGATTGGTGACGGATGGAAGTACCTGCGATTCTTGCGCTCGGTATTAGAGCCTGATGGCTGCCTGTGAAGGATTCAGTGTCCCGTGCTCCTACAGCCGCTCTCCGTAGCAAGGTCTTGACAAGCCGTGAGCGAAACCGAAACCTTCCGTGGGGCGGGACTTCAGTCTTTGGAAGCCCGCACGCGCCCACGGAGTGCCACGGAGAGAAGCAGTGCTGGTGACGCCCCGAGGGAGAGCCCCGCGGTGGCGGCTGAAGTCCGGAGTGGCGGTAAGTGGGCCTTACTTGAGGATGGGGGATGCGCTTGTGTGTGTGTACGCGCTCGTGTGTCCCGCGGGGGGGGGGGCTCTGTATGTGTGTGTGTGTGTGTGTGTGTGTAGGTGCGCTCGTGTATGTATCTCTGCGTGTGTGCGGCGGGGGGGTGGGCGGGGGTCTCTGTATGTGTGCGTGCTTGTGTGTAGGTGCGCTCGTGTGTGTGTCTCTTGGGTGGCCTGCTCAATTCAGAGGGCGCGGCCAGCTCCTGTCTCCTCTCCTGGAAAGAAGACTCGCTGACAATAGGGTCTCTGGCGAGACCGCGCTTCGCGCGGCTAGCGCCTACGAGACCTAAAAAGGAGGAGGCGTCACTGAACTTATGGCGGATACTACCGACTACTGCGAATACCTCTCCCTCTCCATTTGCAGCAACTTTACCCAACAGTGCAATCTGCACATCTTCTACCACGCCCCAAACAGGAACGACTCCTTCACGGACCGCCTCATGGAAATCATCACTGCTAAGACTTCCCCCGCCGCTGCAGACATTTTCCTAGGTGACTTCAATCTGCACTGGAACGACCCCAAGGACCCTCATCCCTACGCCATTAAGGACCTCTTGGCCGATCAAGCACTGATGCAAGCCTGCTTACTCCAAACTCATTCGAAAGGGGCCACCCTTGACTGGATCATCTCTAAGGAGTCAACAGTCAAACTTATTTCTATTGACCCATGTGATTGGTCTGACCACCATGCCATGGCCTTCCTTTTACCTGGCACCCACAAAACAAGAGCACCGCAACCTGTGATTCCTAAACGCTGGATCAGAGACACCAAGAACCTGGACCACAGAGACCGGGAGGCTCGCTGCAAATCTGACCTTTCCCCTCCCCCACCCCCCTCCCTCGCATATCACTACTGTCAATGACCTCCATGATGACAACTCTGCGACTATATCGAACATTCTGGATGACCTAGCCCCACGAAAAATAAAAAGAACCCAAATCAAAGACAGAAACCCCTGGTTCACTGGGTCCCTCAACAATGGGAGGAGATCCCTCTGGCAATCCGAAAGACTTTGGAGACAGCACCCCTTTGCCACACATCTAAAACTTCTCCTCCAGGACAGAAATGCCTACAACAAGAACATCCTCAAGTCAAAAAAAGAATTCTTCAGATCTGAACTGCCGAACGCCAAGAACAGACCCCGCAAGCTCTTCAAACTGGTCAAACACCAATCCAATAAACTGGCCAAAACATCGAAAGAAAACCCTCCGAGGAAATCTCTTTTTTTCGCTGACAAAATCACAGCCTTTGGAAACTAACTCAGTTCCGCCACAAACTCTCAACCCCTTCCTGACCTGCCTCCTCCTTCCACGCTGCCTCCACTGGCTTCACCTAAGAATAAAACACACTGGACCGACTTCAAACTCTATGATGAAGACTCTCTCTAAAATCCTATCAGCGTTAAACCCTAATAAACATTTTAATGTCCTGCTCCCTTCTAACTGCCTTGCTGCCGCTGCCCAATCCATCATTCCTAGTTAGACTGCAATAATTAACGCCTCTCTCCAGCAGGGATCGATTCCTAATTCTCTGAAAGCCGGACAAGTCCTCCCCATTTTTAAAAAGCAGTCACTAAGATCCTGCTTACCCTGACAACTTCAGACCTATCTCCAACATCCCTCTCTTAGCTAAAGTGCTGAAAAAGTGTGTGCCATAGCAGCTAAGCCAACACATCAATAACTTCCACCTACTCCATGAATTCCAATCCGGATTCAGACCTGGGCACAGCACCGAAACCACCATGCTCCACATCATGGATGATGCCCTCCAAGCACTTGACCAAGGCAAATCCGGTCTCCTTAACCACCTAGACCTATCCTCGGCCTTCGACACGGTCAACCATGAAAAACTATTTGAACGCCTCAAACTCAGGATGGGTTTGGATGGCTGTTCTGGAATGGTTTAGATCCTTCCTCCAAAACTGATCACAGAGATTCCTAATTAAGGGCAACCTGTCTACTCCCTGCCCGGTCGGAGTCCCTCAAGGATCAACCCTGTCCCCCACCCTCTTCAACCTTTACCTAGAACCGCTTACTGAAGTACTACGCACTGCTAATATTTCCTACCATATGTACACTGACACTCAGAACTACATCAAAACCTCCTCTCTCGAGGAGATTCGCTCCCTGAATGAGGCCCTGAAATAGACTGTCCAATGGCTCTCCTCTACTCAACTAAAACTTAATGCAAAGAAAACAGAATTTCTCCTGATTTCCCCCACAAAAACCAATCCTGAAATGCAGGCATGGATTAAGGTTATCACAGCCTTAAATTGCCCTCCGACCATTGTTGACTCTGCCAAATCTCTGGGAATAACCCTTGACTCCAACCTGAACATGCGGGACCACATCAACTCGATGGCCAAATCAGCTAGATTCCACCTGAGCTACCTAAGGAAACTGAAACCCTTCCTTGACGCTTCCGACCTAACAATGGCAGTCCAAGCAATGGTCATCTCAAGATTGGAATATGGCTGTTCTACCCTCTCGGGCCTACCCAAGATCTCCTTGGCACCTTTAAAAGCCTGCCTCAATGCGCCCGCCAGACTACTTACCGGCACTAGGAAATTCAACCACATTTCTCCACACCTAAAAGCGCTGAACTGGCTTCCTCTCGAGGCCGGAATACAGCTTAAACTGTTATGCATCACACACAAGGCCTTATACTCAAACTCCCATGCATATCTTGGTCAGAAACTTGTGGTATCTGGAACTCTTAGTCTTCCAGAGACCTCTTGCTCCAACCTACACATTTTCAAAAGAAAAAAACAACAAAAAATATACGTAAAATCGGGCTTTCTCTGGGGCCGCAGCAAGAATTTGGAACTCTCTCCCACCCACTATCAGAAGAATCCCTTCTCTGGCACACTTCAAAAAGGATGCCAAAACCTTCCTCATGGGTAAATTCCTCGCTTAGAATTCGGCCAAACCACCACAGAGACCCTGAACAACTCCAGACTATTGCCTCCCCCGGATTACCAGCATAACCAGCCAAGAAACCTGGGGCCTGCCTGGAGCAATTGTAAATGTACACTGTACATACGTGCCCTTCTATCCCTCATCTACCGACCTTCACCCCTCCTAATCGTTGTGTACTCTTTGATTCTAAGCCTGTTGTACATTGCTATGTCTCCTTTAAAGCGCTCTGATACCCTAACAGCTAACGTTTGCGTTCCATAAAACACAAAAATAAAATAAGTTTGAACCCAGGATAGTTCCTAGTCCGGGGCGGAGGGTGAAGGGTGTCAGGGTACTCCTTGCCCAGCCCACTTCTACTGTATTTTTCTTTTTTTTTTTTAATGAACAGGAGACCGGAACAGAGCCCTATAATGGCAGTTGCAACATCTTTGTTCAGGTTGCGACTGGCAGATCACAGCTGATAGTGGGCAGTGGTGGTGGGGGGAAAAGGGGGGGGGGGAAGAGATAAGTGCTCTTTGGCAATTAGAACAGTATTACTTGTTTAAATTTTTTTTTTTATCCCGCAGGCCAAACAGTCAGTGTATACATACATTTTCAACTTTAATTTGTCATAGCTACTGAACAAATTTACACAAAAAGAACACTTTCAGAGTAAACATTAGCTTTTTACAAAATTTGTGTAAATATGTACAGTCATTTAGGTTTTGCCTACAGCGTGCATGCGCAGTCAGCAAAAGCTAGTGTAAATTACAAACACATTTTTAAAAAAAAAAAAACAGCTAGGAGCCCCATACTTTCTGTTACTTGCCTTTGATGAGCTCCCATGTTAGTCTCATTTCCTTGCTTCTTTTTGGTCAGCGGCTTCTGCTGCTTCCACTTGCTCTTCAGTTTTTCTGTCTGGCAACCGTGGAGCTTGGACCGAGTACATTTTCCTGTGTTTGTGCCAGTGTCCTTCCACTGATCGCTGCTTGTATAGGTACTTATTTTTAAATTGGGAACTTAAGAGTGCACATGTTTGCAGGCCCTCTCAATTCCTCCCCATCTCGCCCACCCCTTGCACGTGGTTTGCCCTATCCCTTCGACCCGTTCCCACCTTGTTGTTGTGGTCCCTCCCGATCCCTTGTGTCCTCTTTTATCCCACCCCACCCCCACTCGGAACTAAATGCGCTATTTGCAATAAGGCATCTTTTAAAAAAAACTTTTAAAAAGCAAAACAGCTCGGGCAGACCTATTTTGCTTTGTTAATGTATTTTTAAAGATATTGCACAGCAGGTGGGGATGCTGTTGCTACATGGCTAAAGTGCTATGACGTGGTCAACACTGGCCTCACCATAGTGTTTGTTTTGATTTACTTTGAGCCATGTTGCATCGCAGTTTTCGCTGCTGTGCAACATCTTTAAAACATTAACACAAATAGGTATTGCATAGGCTAAACCTATAGGCTTTGCTAATGCTGGTTTCTGTATCATCTAATCTGTCCTGTGGAAAATGCAGGGAGAAAAAGTGTTTTGGGAACCCCACCCTCTGAGTTCTCAGCCGACTTGATGAATCACCCCCAAAAATTCCATGAAGGAGCTCTGCAGACTTTTGCACAAGACTCTTCTCTGCGCCCCCCCACCTTCTCATGGGATTAAAACAAGCCATCTCAAGCTCAACACCCACACCCACAAGACAGAAGTTGTTATCTTTGATAACAACACATTGCCATGTGACTCAAAATGGTGGCCAACATAACTTGGACCCACACCAACATCTAGCAGCCACGCCACGAATCTCAAACATCAACAGCAAACTGGACAAGACTGCACAAGTCAACCATGTCACTTCATTATCCTCTTCGATGTGTTACAGTGGGCGTGTGCGGAGGACAGCAGGGGGCCGTCCGAACCACGAAAGCATCAATTTATTCAGGACAGCGGCAGAATGTCCGCCACGTCGAAGAGGTTAAGCAAGTGAAGATGCAGAGGAAGAGCTTCAAATGGGTCCCCAACAACACCAGAAAACGGACTCATGCCTCAGTTACCAGTAGTTTGGACTATGGGAATACCCTCTCCGCAGGGATAAACAAGCAATTCACCAGAAGCCTACAAACCATCCAGAGCTAGTCTGCCAAACCTATTCTCAACCTCCCACACAGAACTCACATCACACATCAGGGAGTTCCACTGGCTCTCAGTACACAAACATGATCAATTCAAACTCCTCAAACACATTCAAGGGACTACATAACTTAGGTCTGACCTACCAAATCAGTCATCTCCTTCCACCAACAACCCAGATTCCTACTGGCACAGAACTCAAGCATACCGAGAACCAAAGCATACACAGAACCAGATGATCAGGATTGGTTTTCTTACATTGCTCCTAAAGCGTAGATCAAACCTCACTTCACATCAGAGCTGGCTTCTCTTCTTAAATTATGCCAGAAGCAGAAGGCCGGTCTTTGATTAACCAACCTACTCGAGGCAGGGCTAGGCACATGCACATATTCTGCGCCAGGATACCCTTTAGTGACTTTTATACAATATGCTTTCACGAATAATGGTTGAATGCTATGAAAACAATGTAATGAAGGGAGGAATCCAAATGGAGATAAGCAGGAGTGAAAAAAGTGGAACAGATTTATTGGGCACAGAGCAGAATGGAGGAGAGAGGTGAAAGGGGAGGACGGGCAGCAGATCGTGACAGGGAAAGAACAAGCATTTGCAATGCTATAGGTCTCGCATTTACACGAGTTTAAGCTATATGCATTGTAAATGACAATGCCTTTAAAAAAAAGAAAAACATAATAATAATAATAAAAGGCAATAGCTTAAACTCTCGCAAATGCGAGACCCTTTGCATTGCAAATGCTTGTTCACATTGCATGAGAGTTGAGTGGGTTACAAAAGAGGGTAGATGGTGTCGGGTGGCGGCTTTCCGCTGTTCCGGGCGCCACCACGGGACACATGCAGGCATCGGGATACTCACTTCCGGCCGGAAGTGGTGTCCCGGTCTAGTCCTCCTCCTCATCGACTCACCAAGCACTCCCGGGTGAACACGTTTAAAATGCGTGAAACCCGCCGGATCGGTGCTTCTGATTCCTCTGTACTCACAGAGCCCAGCAGACGTCGGAGCTCAGGTCTTCTGCATTTCTTCACGTCAGGAGGGACGGTTACTCTTCGAGTCACGGTAACGCTTCCAGTGCCTCACGCGTTACGTGACTGCTTGCCGTGTTTTGTGACCGAGATACAGCCGCGTAGGAGCGCTGCTGAAAATCACGTTAGAAAGGTAGCTGCAATGGTCCGCTGCTACTTTTCTGTCTTATTCATTTGATTGGCCGTGGCGCAGGAGCGCTACTGCCAGTTTCATTAAGTAGCGCAGGAGCGCTTTGACATTGCAGTTCTTGGTTCTTCTTTAGTTTAGGTAGGAGCGCAGGAGCGCTCTGACATTGCAGTTCTTGGTTCTTCTTTAGTTCAGGTAGTGGCGCAGGAGCGCTTTGACATGGCAGTTCTTGGTTCTTCTTTAGTTTAGATAGTGGCGCAGGAGCGCTTTGACATTGCAGTACTTGGTTTTTACTTTAGTTGTGGCAGTTGCGCAGGAGCGCTACTGCTAGTTGCGCTCACGCATTTGCGTGGGAGCACTATACATCGGGCCGCGCTATAACGCTTAACCTGGAGTTCCAGTTCGTAACACCCTTTTGCGCAGAAGCGCCTTCCTTGGTTTCATTTAGTTCTTTGGTGGTTCTGGCGCAGTAGCGCCTCTTTTCGTTTTCCTTGCCAAGGCATCAAGGCTCCTGGACACTACGTCATTGACCTCTTCATTGTGACAACCCGAACAACGACTAGTGGTGAGTGCCAGAGACAGGGGCTCCGGTCTGCATGTGTTTTGTGGGGTGTTTTCGGCGCAAGCATAAGACTAAGTCCTAATTGGGTCTTTCTTGTTCCCTCAACTGTGCCGAGACCCTACCCAACGTCCCTACCACCAAAGGCCACTCCTCTTGTTCATTTGGCCCCCATCCCTGGATCCATCCCGTCCTTGTCGGGTGTTACTCCCGGCGGGGGTTGGGTGGGACCAGGGGCGGTGGTTTCTGTCGTCCCTGCAGAATTACTTCACAAGCCCAGGTGAGTCTTGTGGGGTACCTGACAGAATCAGAAGCCCACGTTCATACATTCTGCCCAGACGACATGGGAGAACCGGAGGTAACCCTGCAGGACATAGCAGCCTTGCTGGCTGCCATGCAGGCAGAGAACCTCAGCTTACGCCAAGACATGACGGCCCTACAGGGCCAAGTGGGGGCTGGCTTCACCAACCCTTGGGAAACCACTCCTAGTCCCAGAGCCCGACAAGAGGGGTTGCTTAGACCGCCTACGTTCTCCTTTGGAGGGTCCTCCCCTGCCACCGGGCAGGACACGGCTATCCAAGTTATCATGCCTCACCCGGTGCAACTGGCTCATTAACTATTTTGATATATTCACAGAAGGAAGATACTGCAAGGAGACTCAAACCCTTCCTGCCACCCAAATTCTGCTCATTGAGCAAGCAGGCCCTCTGCATGCCCCACATTTGATGTCAATGTTCTGCTCACCCACCTCTGTCACAAACCTCATTCCTCTGAGCTCAGTCCTCCACACTGCTTCCACCATTTCACTGAAACAGCAAAACTGTAAACTTGTCTTCCTCAATATATAACTACTCGACTGAGCTCAAATCAGATTCAGAACATATTTAATGATCTACATGGTTGTCCACTCTGACATGCCAGACTCCCTCTGACAAGCTGAGCATAAGCACGTCTGGATAACACGCAGCTCATTGCTTGCAAAATTAGCAAACTTGAGGGAATCAAAAGAAATAACTTCCAAACTCTGTTTATGCTCAAAGGTAAATTACTAAAACACACTTTTTCTCAACATTATGCTCACCAGATAAGTGATTATCGATTACATCTCCACACGGTTCCTGGGTGGGGGTGAAGAGGACTGAGGAACAGAGACGAGAGTGGACATACGTTAGACACTTTCAGCTTGTTCCTTCTGAAAATGTTAGGAATAGCGGAGTGTTTGGCTCGGTTTCACTCGAGTCATAAATCTTCGACAACACCCCGGGCCTCTGTGGCGTTGGACAGGAGGAGGAAGGCAAGGCATTCCCTCAGAAAACAAACGCGCGATGGGAGGCAGAGAGGAGACAAACCATGCGCGTGCACATCGTCTGTCCGCGCGTGCCACCTCCGGTCTCCCTTCGCGTACCAAAGCCACAGCAATAGTCTCGCTTAGCGAAGCAGCTGCGCTGCATTCACTACACGAGACCTAAAAATAGTTCAGACCAAAGATGCTAGGCAAAAGAGGAGGCAAAAGAGGAGGGAATGGGACAAGAGAAAAATATAAAAGGCAAGAGACAGCAATGAAAAAGGCTTTTGATAGCAAGATAGAGGCAAGAAAGAAGGAACGAGTAGCAGAAGAGCGAATGAGGATAGGATACAGGAAGGGAAAGGGACCAGGAAAGGAGGTAGAAAAAAGGGAGGGTAAACCAGCATTGGCAAGGACAATCATTCACCAATGTTCAGCCAGTGACGTGATTGATTTTGCCAGCACCTGAGCAGCTATGTTTAAAGTCTGGATAGCAGTTTGAAGTAATGGTGCACTGGGAGGGGGCTTTCAAGTGATTACGAAGGCAGCCATTCGGTGCTGCTGAGAAGGGAATAGAAAGGGCAGGACGAAAGGACCAGGGTAGAGCGTGAGCATGAGTGAAAACAAAAGCAAATGCAATAACAAATAAAAATAGGCCCATGATGTCATCAGTAGAAGACTACAACGCAGCAGGCAATCACCAACATTTAAAGAGCTATGCTCCAGGAGAGGGGAAAACAGACTACCCAGCCGTAAACCACCAGCAAGGGATTGCATATTGGCAACGGAGCCATCCAACATGAAAGGAAACAAGTGATGGCAAAGTATGTAATACAGTGAGCGCAAAAGCTGCCCAGTGCAAACGCTGCCCATAGCGAGACCGCAAAAAGTAACGAGATGCATCTTTTATGAGGAGAGGGGCAGGGGGGAGATGAGAGATGGTAAGAGTTGGGAAGAAGAACCGATTTATCAGATGCAGAGGCAAACAGCTTAACTAAAGCAATGACATACGAACACCTTTTTCACCCTGGGCGATCTACTTCATAGCACAGCGCTGCACAAATAAAAAGCACAAGGATTCCAAGCAGAGTTTATCTCCTATTGTATTATTCATATACAAATGTAAACTAAAGAGATTTGTTTAAATATTTCTACAACACTCAATACCGTGCAGTCACGCAACAAGGATGGAGTGAGGTTGGGAGGGCTGAGAAGCCTGTTGGCTTGCACTACAAGCTATAAATAGGTCATGCATTACAAGACTGGCCATGAAATAGAAGAAAACCTTGTAAGCAGCAAGGCAGGGCGCCCCACCAGGCTTGAACGAGTTGGGGATTTTTATGTATGGAAAAACAGTAAAAAGTTTTTAATAAAGATTGACAAATGTAATGAAAAGATGCAGTAACAAAGGAAAAATGGAAAAGTGAGCCCAATTGCCTGGAAAGAGTCATTCTGATCATCAGGACATATCCAGGCGTATCATTTCTCTCATAAAACCTAAATGGAAAAACTCACATTAGGACGGTTAATCAACCTGGAAACACAGGAACTCAAAACACAGTGGAGGAGTATCCAAAACAGCAGATATCAATGCAATAGTAGACACTTACTCTCCACTCTGAACTTTCATATATGATGTCCAGATGTACTGTAATGGTCGCAATTTGTGACCAGATACTCAATATTCAGAAAACTGAGTTGGTCAAAAATTGATCTATCCAATAAATCATTAGGTACGTCGACAACTATCAGGTGCCCTTTCCCAGGAACTGTTTTCCCGCATGGCCAGAGTGGCTCTTGATTCCATGAGATTAGGTGGTGCCTAAATGTGTATCAGACTTCAGTCTGGATCGCTCATTCCTGCCATCGCAGGGTTCCCTGACCTACCGCGTAGCGGGCGGATTTCATGACTGGCAGACACAGAGGGGATTGATGGACATTTGGAGAACGCAGCATGCGTACAAGAGGGATTACTCGTGCTACCCCCCCCCCATGCATCACCTACACACACAACTTTGTTTTCCTTTGCTCTGATGACCTTGGCAACTCATTACACATAGAATACCTAGGACGCATTTGTCGGATCATAGTCCACACCTGCGGACACATCCACTGATTCCACTGTGGAGACTTAACACCTCCATGTTGGCAGATGCCCCTTTCCGAATACAACATTCTCAGTGATGATAGAATGGGGAGGCATTTATGGTGGTAGTGAGAGGACACTGCCTGGGGAGCTCGATAGGAGTGCAGAGAGTTGCATGGAGAATTTGAGAAGTTGGAGGGCAAGCTTCACAAATTAGACACACCCCTGGGGGCGGACCCATCTCCAGGACAAATCTGTGGGAGTCCCGTGCTCTTTATGATAAGGCACTAGAAAGGTTGAGGTGTACCGACTATAGAGCGTATCTTACCATAGTGCTGGACGAGGTGAGACCGGGGCGTCTGTTAGCCTGACTGATTAGAGCGGAATCCAGAGGGGCCACGATCACGCAAATCCGATCTGATGCAAGAGTATCAGTACACGACCCCAAGATGATAAACTCTTTGTTCCGGGAGTATTATGAAGTGCTGTGTAGAGCACCAACCCCGGCAACGTCGTATGAGGTGGGTGACTTTCTTGTACCTTTTATGGCCCAGGGTCTGGATAGTGAAGCAGAGGCCCAGTGACACTCCTGGAGATAAGGGGAGCCATTAAAGATGGCCACAGTGAAAACAGGTACTGGATGGGCTCCCTGAGGAGTTTTAAGCAAAGTATGCCTCTAAACTGGCCTCTCGTTTGGAGACCGTATATGCATTGTCTTTTAAAGTGGGTTGCCTACCTCAAACCACGCGAGACTCGTTAGTAATCCCACTCCCCAAGTTCCCCACCCTGGGTGCGAAAGTTGGAAATTTTAGGCCCCTCTCCATGCTAAACATGGATTTTAAAATTCCGAGTAAAGTGCTGGTGCAGCGCCTACGCCCCCATATGCCAACGGTGATTGACAAGGACCAAAACAGGTTCATCCCAGCTCAGAGCACTGCATCAACCTACACAGATTATATTCTTTATTCTACATTCCGGGGGTGAGCGATCTCACTCGAGCGGCCATATTGACCACCAATCTATAGAAAGCTGTTGATTCCATTGGATGGGAATATCCATTTGCAGAGATGAAACATATGGGCTTTGGTTATGGTTGGGCCAAGGGGGCCCAGCTACTGTATTGATACCCCACTTCACAGGTAAACATGGGGAAAATGGTGTCTAACCAATATGAGATATTTCGAGGCACGCGGTAGGGCTGCCCATTGTCCCCTATCCTTTTGGCCCTGGCTATTGAGCCACTGGCTTACCTGTTCGAGGGGGTTGGGGCGGGAGGCTGGGGATAAGAGCGGATGGAAGACAGCATAATATCCCTTTACGCAGATCTGCTAATATATTTGGAGAATGGAGTGAAGGGCTCAGCTACGGCGTCATTTCTCCTTGGATGAGAAATTTTCAGGCCTACAGGCTAATAAAGATAAGACTTAAATGTACCCGGTTTGGGGGTGGGGGAAGAAGGGATGGAACGCTCCCGCACCCCCAGGATCTTCCGGCGGATCTCAACTGGGCTCCCCACACCTTTAAATACTTGGGGCTTCATATATGCCATTCACTGGAGGACCTTAGAGAGGAAAACTTGGGTAGAACCCTTAGCTCCCTCAAAGCAAGCGTTTTGGAGCTCACTGCGACTACACCTTATGGGCAGAATATCCCTGTCCAAAATGGCCATGTTGCCACGGCTTCTTTATTTTTTGATTAACCTCCCAATGACAATATCGGCAGGCTGGTTACAACTACTGGACTCACTGCTGCGAGATCTGATATGAGGGGGTGGGGTGGGGTGGAGGAGACGGAGGGTCACGCTACAGACGTTACAGAGCCCCATCATGTTTGTTGCCGCGCAAACCTGGCCTGTTAGAGCTTTTGTTTAAAATTGGTTTCTTGCTGAAATACCTTGTTTTAATCCACTCGAATCGTGTTCTTTTTTAAAATTGAATTTCGCTCCCTCGGCCGCACCCCTGACATTCTTCCAGCTCCCCACCCATAGGCCTCACCCAATCGGCCGGTAGGAGCAAGAGCTTGGAGGCGGGGCCAAGCACTCAAAGCTGCTGCAGCGCGGGAAGCGGGCAATTGTGTGTTTGTTGCCGCGCTGACCTGGCCTGTTAGCGCTTTCGTTTAAAATTGGTTTCTTGCTGAAATACCTTGTTTTAATCCACTCTTATCGCGTTCTTTTTTTAAATTGAATTTCGCTCCCTCTGCCGCACCCCTGACATTCTTACAGCTCCCCACCCATAGGCCTCACCCGATCGGCCGGTAGGAGGAGGAGTTTGAAGGCGGGCCAGGCATAAATGAACATCACTACGCAGAAGCGGAGCGGACGTGCGCCAAAGGCAAGCCCGTCTGCGCCCGTCCGTGCTGGAACGGGCCCAGGGGCCACAAATTCTGGCCAATTCACCACCTATTCCCCTAGGGCCTTAAAAGCGCTATCGCAACTGCAAGTTCTGTTAAATCCTGCTGCTTACAATCGCATCCTGGCCAACGGAATCTTGCAAGATCAGGTGGGTTACTTCACTTTACCTTCCCCCAGCTCCCTCTCTTCCTCCCACCATTGGCCCCATATAAGACAATTTGACCAACCTTCGTGTTCTCTACCTCAACACTCGTTCCCTGGTTAAACACCAGCTGGACATCCTCATGTTGCTAACCTCAGAAAAACCTGATGTCCTGTTGGTTACGGAAACCTGGCTTACTCAGGATTCTACGCCAGACATATTAGCGGCACCCCCCTCGGATTATTACATCCTGACTGTTAATCGGCCGCCAGGGAAGACGGGTGGGGGTGTGGCGGCCACTATACATAAAAACCATAAGTTTGTCACTATGACTTCCCTTGAACTGCCAGAGGTAGAGAACCTGGTCATCACACCGGGCAATAACACTGGGTCTTTTGCACTGGTGCTTATCTATCGACCCTCCGCCCCCCCAGCCCCTCATTCCCACTCTCCTTAAGTGAGCAAATGGCCAACCTCGTCATGAAATATGCTAGGGTCTTACTTATCGGTGACTTGAACTATTGGTTCAACGACGACCTCGGTGGGCTACATGCAGCCGAACTCTCCGAATTGCTCTCCAACTTAAATCTGTCTCAGCACTTATCTTCCATTAGTCATATAAAAGGGCACACACCCTGGAACAAATTTGGACCCATAACCTCACTCTGTCGGTACCATCAATCTCACCCTGCATTTGGTCTTATCACCATCTGATTGATTTTATGGCCACTTTTAGTGGCTGGATTAAGACCCCATTGGTGGCGGGAGGCGTGACAAGAAAGTGGCGAACCCTTGATAATAAATCCCAGTTTAACACCTTATCCAGCTCTTTACCTACTTTTAACCCTAATGTTAATTCCATGGAAAAGGACATTGCGGACTGGCTATTGTTGGCCAGTGACACACATGCTCCTCTGACCAAATTTTCTCGTGCTAGACACTCTGATACCCACAAATGGTTCACCAGCGAATTAAAAGATCTAAAACTCAAGCTCCGTCAATCAGAGAGGAAATGGAGGCTTTGTTATTCTAGCGCAGATAGACCGCAGTATCTGCTAGCTCGCAATGATTTTTAAAAAACTGTATTGACAGCTAAAGCGGCCTATTTTTCTGCGAGAATACTGAATGCCCATGATAAATCTAAGGACATTTTTAAGATTGTGAACGACCTGAGCTGTGATGAGAATTTTACCTAGCCAGGCTCCCACCCAAGAGCTGTGTAAATCTTGAAATAATTTTTTCGTGGATAAAATCGCCTCATCAAGGCGAGTATCCACCCCCACTGTCAACAGGAAACCACTGGAAGACATCTCCAGAAAGCCACTTTGTCTGAACCACTTTTCAGCCATGGGTCCTAACATTTTATTAGCTCTAATGGCCTGTGTTAAATCTGGATCTCCCAATGACTGTTGCCCACCTTCCGTCCTGAGGGACACTTTCTCCGCACTACCTCACAACATTCTCCCTTTCCTGAACTAGTCCCTCAGTAAGGGTGAGGTACCTAGTGCTTTCAAGAATGCTACAGTAGTTCCACTGTTAAAAAACCAGGGGCCGATCCCTTGAGCCCCTTCAACTATCGCCCTATTTCCCTTCTCCCTTTTTTGGCCAAGATTATGGAGGCCCATGTGGCCAGGTGCCTCTCTAACTTCATCGAACAATCAGAATACTTCGAACCTAATCAAGCTGGCTCCTGGCAAGCGCACTCAGAGTCAGTAATCCTTGCGGTACTGGACACGTTGAGAGCTAAGGCCGACATGAGGGCCCCCCAGGCTCTGGTGCTCCTGGACCGGTCGGCTGCGTTCGACGCGGTCAGCCATAACATCTTGTTGAACCATGTCGAACAAGCCGGTATACAAGGACCTGCTTACAATTGGATCAAGTTTTTTCTCACAGGCAGAACTCAAGCAGTACGCCTTGGAGCCATTGCTGCCACCAAAGTGTCCACTACTTGTGGGGTTTCGCAGGGTTCTTCCCTTTCCCCACTGCTGTTCAATCTTTACCTTAGGCCCCTGGTTCACTCATTAAAAACAGTAAAGTTACCATCTTTAACTACGCAGACGACCTCCAGCTGGTCTTTCCCCTTGATTCTCCCAATTCCGCTGCGGAATTTAAAACTACTATGCTCCATATTCAGCGTTGGATGAACCTTAACCATCTGAAGCTCAACCCGGGCAAGACGGAACTTGTGTTGCCCGGGAAAAGCGATGTTTGTTGGGGACCGCACTTCTGGCCAAGTAAATTAGGTCCCTCCCTACCCCTTCCCCCGCTGTGAAAAAGTTGACTATAAATGCAGATCTCTCACTCATAGGACAAGTGGGTGCAGTGGTCTCCACTAGTCTCTTCCAAATGCGAAAAATCGGAAAGATTGCTCACTTGCTGACCCACTCAGCCCTTGTACAAGTGGTGCTAGCGCTGGCTCTCTCACGCCTTGATTTCTCAAACTCTCTCTATATTGGTCTGCCGCTCTTTCTGCTCAATCGTCTACAAATAGTTCAGAACAAGGCAGCAAGACTAATCTACAAACAGCCAAGATGGTAATCGGCTAGGCCTTGTCTGCTAAAACTTTGCTGGCTGCCTGTGGCACAACGGGCTGCGTTCAAGACGGGATGTCTTGCCTTCAAGGTGCTGCATTGCAAGAGCCCAAAGTTTATCAACGACATGATCACAAAGCATGTCCCTAGGAGCAACTTACGATCGGCCCACCTGCACCCACTAACCATCCCAGCCATTAAACAAAAAACGGCAGGGAGGCTGTAGGTTCTCTTATCTTGCTCCCAAACTTTGGAACACTCTCCCTTTGACAACCAGGAGCTGTGACAACCTATTGGGTTTTAGAAGGGCCTTGAAAACATGGTTGTTTGAGCAAGCCTACTAATTTCAAAACAAATATGTATTCTCTATTTCTTGTGTTTTGGCACAGAGTATATAATTGGACTCTCTTCTGTATAAATGGTGTGAGAATAAGTGGTTTGGTGCTGGTTGTGATTTATATACTGAACTTAGCAAACAAAAGGAAGCTTTGTTTTTAATTGTTTATTTGAACCCCATTCCTTTGGTTATAAGGGAGTTAAGCACATGGCAGCCTTGTGAGTTAAGAGGTACGAAAGAGTGGATGCAAATGACACGTTATACAGCACTAATTGGGGGAGACAAATGTATATTTTACTAAGTGAACGAACACAATCGAATGTCTCTGCTTTTTAAATATGGTAAGCCATGGTTTGATACACGTGCATATATTTGTAATTGTCAGCAAAACAAAAATGTCAATTTGAAACGCCAATAAAAATATGTTTGAGAAAAAAAAGGTATGTCGACAACTGCGCATGTCTAGTATTTCTTTTAATTGAAGACACTTTAAAAATAAATAAAGCAACCTAATTTCCTCAAAGGAAATACAAAAACTAAGTTTTAGTGTTAGAAGTGGTCCAACCCTTGGACCACTGCTTACTCCCCCAGAAACTGTCTCCACTTCTCATAAGGTGTAAGGGATCTAAAAGGGACCATGGCCCTTTGCAAATAAGTCACCAGCCCAACGAGGGCAACCAGAACCACTGTTAAATCGTTTACTGAAAAACAAATGGAAGAGATCCACACAACATGCTCCTTAATAAATCGCAAACGGGTAACCATTAGGAATTCGATTTTAGGAGTTTTTAAAAGATTACAGTTAGACCTGTCAGCTTTATGAAGGTCTTCCTCAAACGTTTTGCAGATTCATTTTTGTCGGCTTTGGGACAGTTGCACTGTTAGCAGTGGCAAGTGCATAAAATGCTTGTGCTCACTCCTTAAAACATGGTAGAGTTGTCCTACACCCGATTGGCACATTTAGTTTAAATTGAAGTCCATAGAAAATTGGTACAGGTTGTAAAACGAAGGATGTCCAGTAACCAGTAAAGTAGATATAATAAGTGGTTCATTAAGACTTTGGGCCTGATTAAGAGTCTGGCAGTCGTAAAACCGCCAGACTTGCGTTGATCCCTGGCGGTGGTTTGGCTGCAGCACAATTAAGCCTTAACAAGTGTCAACTTACACTTGATACCTGGCTGAACAACACAAAGATTCATTCAACAAGGTTATCTAGATTCTTAGTATACTGTACACTCAATGATACAAATTACTGTCAATTAGACAGTTTATTGTTGTGGATGATATTCCACTTATAACACTGTCCTATCAGGAGACAATGTTCAATGATAATAATACATTCAGATTTGTGACTAATCAAGATCATTTCAACCAAACATTCACAACATTTTCTATTTAACAAAATGAATGTTTTCTCAAGGAGCCCATTAAAGATGCCCATTGTATTTCGGGAAGGAAATACCTTCTTCAGGGGCCACTGTAAACAATGCCACATGCTGAGCAGGACTGGCACTGTCCAGCTTAGCATATTTTGAGTTTTGCCATGAAAAGGCTGGCAGTGGAGAAACACAGGGGGTCTGACAGGGCCAAATGCTTCCGCCATGGAGTTAAATTCAGGGGGCACACACAACATGTGCCCCATGTCTGTATTCTTCCAAAGTTCCACAACGGCATGGAATTAAACTTCCATGCCATGCTGGAACTTTTTTGCAGTTCCCATGGTGGTGCCTGGTATCCAGGCACTGCCATGGGAAAGGCGAAGGACCGTCCACAAGTTCAACTCTTAATACTGCGTGCGGTCCTAGCACTGCTTTGGCGCAGCTGTCGGCAGAGAGACCCGGCACAACTGTGCCAAAGTTGTAATTAGGCCCTTGGTTACAAGTAGCTAAGATGGTAAGTTTCAGTTAAGTAGCTGGTACATAAATAGCAGATAGCCCCACCAGGAACAGCCTGTTTGCTGTTCAGCCCACACACGCCAGAACTGACACTCCCAACCTTACAAGTCAAGCATCCCATTACCTCATCAAGCACTCCAGCACTCATTCTGGCAGAGCAGCAGCAAAGGTCTTACTAAGGAAAGGGTGCATCACAATGACTCAAGTCACAACTGTACACAACGTACCCACGGTCTGTAATTTAAATGCTACTGTGCTACTAGTGGGCCTGCAGCACTCATTGTGCCCTCACTTAAGTAGCCCTTTAAAACATGTCTTGGGCCAGCCATTGAAGCCTATGGTGCATTTTTGCCAATTCAACCTAGCAAAATAAGCCGTTTGCCAAGCTTAAACCTTCCTTTTTAAATACATAAACGTTCATGTCCTACTATATAAATACAATAGGCCCTCCCCTAGGGGCTGTTTAGGGGGTACCAGAGGGGCAATGTATACTTTTCACACGACCGGGTAGCAAAAAAACTCCTAAATTAGTTTATCACTACTATGAGGCCTATCTCTCCCAGTGGAGAACATTGGGTTACCTTATTAAATTTAATAAGGCCTAACTTTGGATTGGGAGCAGGTAGAAATGTCCTGTTTTGACAGGAATGCATTGAAATTTAAAATCCTTATAATGATAGTCAGATTTTCAATTACAATTTTGAAAATGCCATTTTCCCACCCTGAACTTTGAGGAGTTTCCAGTTACTTATTTTATTTATTTCACTTCTAAAGCGCACTTTCACCTCAGAAAGACATCCTGGCGCTGACAGACTCGTATCGAAAAAGGGGGCAACTGATAGCAAGCTAGGGGTTTGGGAAAAGCCAAGTTTTCAAGTGCCTTCTAAATGCGAGAAGGTCGGAGGCCTGCCCAAGTTCAATCGGAAGAGAATTCCAAAGTTTCGCCGCTGCCACGCCGAACGATCTACCTCCTGCTCTAGATCTCCTAAACCTCGGTATGGTCACCAACCTGCCCGAGGAGGAGCGTAGATTGGGGGCCGGCACATGCCACAAGAACTTCCTTTGTAAACTAGCAGGGCCCAATCCATGGAGAGCTTTAAAGGCCTGACAGAGAGACTTAAATTGCACCCCCCAATTGCTCCCCATCAGGAATGCGTACTAGGACCAGACAGTGAATAGGATTAGGGTGTAGCCGGGGAGGGCAATACTGCCAGGTTAGGATGGGAGAAGCAGTTTCCTGCCCCACATACCAAAAACCCAACTCTAGGCATTTGACAGCAGAGACATCTTGGGACCTGGACAGGCAGAAAGATTCCAGAAACAAAGACAACTATTTCAATGGACTGTTTTTAAACGATGCAGGATAAGACTCCTCCGCTGAGTGTAGTACGTCATCCATTTATCCTGACCAGTCACCTGTATATAATGGTTTTCTGTATAGTACTTGCACGCCTTTACACTTACCTATTTCACTTGCACAGCGCTACAACACTATTTGGAGCACCCTATATTCTCAATTTGTTTGTTGTACAGAATAGAAGATATTTTATGAATGATACTTTAGGAAGTGTACTGAATACATTTTGTTTTAAACTCCAACTAAACCAATCTATTGATGGTATTTTTTTTTTTTTTTTACGTGTTGCCACAGAAGTTGAGGCTTACACTTCACCGTAGGGACCATTTGTTCCTTTACTAATTGTTCTACCCCAGTTCCAGAGTTATTGGGTTGCTGTTTTTTCACTAGGTGTCCTAAATAGTGACCAGATAGGCACTAGACTCTGAACAGATGATCAGAGCACAGCAGTATGCCTCCTATTATGCTAAGCTACTAACTAGTTTTGTCTCAACATGTATTAATTCAATCAGGTCCTTGAGAGCTTTTCCCATTTTGGAGTGGTTTGTGCCTCACATATTCGGTGTTCGCTTTTAGCAGTGTTATGTACCCTAATTTAGGCCTAGGTAGCTACACAACTTTTTACCTATATTCATCTTACCTTGTTCTGCATAATGGTTCTAAGCACTAACTTTTTACCCAGTTATGTGCTGAATAAATGTTGATCGGTTTCTTTGAAACTATCCCCATTCATTATGCATGAGGATTCTTAAAAAAGTCCCTGCACATGACGTACATAACAGGATAAACATACTCTGTAAAAAAGTCATGGTCATCCTCATTCTAGGGCAAAAGAACTACTTTGCATAATTGCAGGTATTGATTTAGGCTCATTTACATAATCATACTCACAACATATTGATTGTGTAAGGAACCCAGAGGCATTCTTTCTAGTGTGAAAGAACCATACCACCACTAAATAGGCAGAGGAGAAGCTTCCACACGGACACCAGATGCTGAGGGTCCCTGCATGCAGAAGCACTAGCACGCAGTGGTCGGACATCCCTTGATGGTTGTCCAACTCGAGACCTAGACGGGGTCCTTCGTTCTCTCCCTTCAGGTAATGGGGTTGGCTCTTTCCAAGGGAATTCTTGGCTTAACGAATGAGTTACTTACCTTCGGTAATGATGCATCTGATAGAGACAAGTCTAGCCACAGATTGCTTAACTTATAATATACCCCAGGCGTCAGACTGGATCTGGAAAATCGTTCTTCCCCAGTAGTACCTCTGCATGCCGGGAAGCGCCGTCGCCTGGCTCTGTGCTGATGTCATCCACGAAAGTGCCGTCAATGGAGCCACATAAGAGCCTCCCGGTGTGCGGACATCCGTTTTCTACAGTGAAACTTTTCCGCGCCACAACGCGGAGCCATGACAAAAACTATAGTATAGGAACAGTGTGTTAAAAAAGCAAAAATCTTGGAGACAAAATGATAAGAAACATGAGGATGAGAACCAAACCATTGGAATGAGAAACACCACCTAGTTGAAAGAGCACTCGGTACCAGAAGGGAGTGAAGGGAGCCCACAGAGCACCTGCTCCAGCAAGGGCCCAGCAAAGCGAAAAGCTGTGCACTACCTTGAGGAGGCAACGTCAGCGGAACGAAAGACATGGCAAGCAAGGCACAGTGTCACCACAGGAGGGAAGTTGAAAGAACCACAAAAGTGGAACATGTTGCAAGACAAGTGACCAGAAGTGAACAACCACATAAAATGTGCACCACAAACCCCCTCCAGAGATCGAAGGACTGTAGCATAACCAAAGAGTACCCAACCCAACTGACTGCAGTAGAAAGGAGGCACAGACGTGGGCGGAGGGAGGGTAGGAAAACAGAAGAGTCTATGCTGGAGGAACACAGGTGGAGCAGCATTGAAAAGCACAGACCTTAGCCACCCAAAGTCGAGGAAGAAGTGGAGGGCCAAAAGGCCCCAAAGACTAACACACCCTGCCCCAAAGGGAGGTGCGAGAACACCCACCATCCAAAAACGAGGGTGGAGTGGAGGACCAAAGGGCCCCAAAGCTGAACACACCCTGCCCCAGAGGAAGGTGCGAGAGCACACCCCAGAAAGACCAGTGCCACCTGAAAGGAGGCTAGGCGGTAGAAACCCTCCTGAAAAGGCCTTCGCAGAGCAGGGCGGATGGGCAGGCGTTAAGGAATTTGCGGCTAGACTGTGTCTCTACCAGATACATTGTTACCGAAGGCAAGTAACTTGTTCATCTGATAGAGACATCTGGCCACAGAATCCTTAACTTAGAATACATACCAAAGCCATACAGCAGTGGATGAGGGTCTGCGATCGAAACCACCAAGTTCCAGTCAACAACAGTGACGACCGCAGTGGGGACAACAGCAGCAGCGTGGCCGATACAAGACCCATGCAGCCTCATAAGGAAGCACAAGCAAGGGAGACAAAGGCCCCACAATCCGTCCAAGGACGCAATGAAATCTCCCTCATCCACACAGGAAGGAGAGGAGACACAGAACCAAAAGGGGACAAGAGAGCAGGTTATCGCCAGAGCATGCTCACTGAACAAACACCCCAGAGGACGTTGAAAAGTGTAACATGAGGGGAAAGATGTCACCCCGAAGAGATACACTGAGTCATGACTGAGTCATGACTACCAGAGACCCAGGCATGCGGGGACAAGAGATGGCTAAGGAGACAAGGTGTACCAGTAGTGCACCATGGCGAAACGAGCACTAGAAACAGGGCTTCCAACATGCTTTGCAACAAGAGACCTGCACAATACCAGGCAGTGAACCTGCCAACTGAACCTAAAGGTACAAACCGCAAAGGGAAACACCCCAAGCGCGCTTTACCACCCTGCTCCTGACAATCAAAGGGCGGGGTGGGGGGGGAGAAAGAGAGAGAGAGACAGAGACAGAGACAGAGAAAGAGAGAGAGAGAAAGAGAGAGAGAGGAAGAGAGAGAGAAAGAGAGAAAGAGAAAGAAAGAGAAAGAGAGAGAGAGAGAAAACCCTGATACCAGTGCGAGATAAATAAATAATTAAATAAAGCATGCACAATCTCACTGTGTGTCGAAAACAGACACAGAGCGAAACAGACAGCAGAGAGAAGGAACAAACTTGAAAGCAAGCTCCACAGGTACCAACGGCACTGGTGTGAATCATAGCATGGCACAACAGTGTCAAAAAACACCTAAAGGTGACAGCATCCTCCCCTGACAGGGACAGAATCAGATCCCCCGCGAGGCAAGCGGGAACACTGAGCACCACACCCACTAGGAAGGAGTGGGAAACACCCAGACAGAGACAAGTCATTAGGAGGGGAAAAGCAGACAGACAGGACTACGAGTATCCTAACCCAGGACACCGGCACCGCATCATATAAACAAGCATTTGCAATGCAAAAGGTCTCGCATTAGGAAAGTTTGAGCTATTGGTATTGTAAATGACACATTTTTAATTTAGGTTTTGTTTTTGAAAAAGCGAAATTAATAGCTTTCTTATTTACAATGCCAATAGTTATAACTTTCGAAATGTGACACCTATAGCATTTGTAATGCAATATGTGTTGTATTTACGTGAATTACATGTATTGATATTACAAATAATGGCTTTTAATTTTTTTTCAATAATTAAATAAAAGTTATTGTAATTTATAATGGCAATAGCTTAAACTTTTGTAAATAACTTTTGTGAAGATTATGTTCAGTGTATTTTATTGTGACGAAAATCCAATAGAAGTGAAATCTTAACATCTTTTTCTTACATATGTAATCAAGCTTGAAACATTGAGAGAACATATTTGAACCAGTCCTTGCTGAATGGTTGCACAGATTGATGCTGTGGTGGCGCTGATTGATGCTGTGGTGGCGCTGAGTGATGTGGTGGCGACGAGTGATGTTGTGGTGGCGACAAGTGATGCTGTGGCGTTCAGTGATGCTGGGTAGCACATAGTGATGTTGTGGTGCCCCTGAGTGATGCTGTGGTGGTGCTGAGTGATGCTGTATGCTATGCTATGTTTGGTTTTGCTATCCCATGTTTTGTTTTGATATGCTATGTGTTGCTATCCTGTGCTTTGATTTGTTATGCTATGCTGTGTTTAGTTATGCTATGCTAGGTTTTGTTATGCTATGCTATGTTTTGCTATGCTAGGTTATGCTATGCTATGCTTTGTTATGCTATGCTGTGTTTTGTTATGCTATGCTGTGTTTTGTTATGCTATGCTATGTTTTGTTATGCTATGCTATGCTGTGTTTTGTTATGCTATGCTATGTTTTGTTCTGCTATGCTATGCTTTGTTATGCTATGCTTTGTTATGCTATGCTATGCTTTGCTATGCTGTGCTATGCTTTGTTATGATATGCTATGTTTTGTTGTGCTTTATTATGTTATGCTTTGTTTTGCTATGCTATGTTTTGTTATGCTATGCTATGCATTGTTATGCTATGCTATATTTTATTATGCTATGCTATATTTTGCTATGCTATGCTATGCTTTGTTATGCTATGCTATATTTTATTATGCTATGCTATATTTTGCTATGCTATTATATGTTTTGTTAAGCTATGCTATGTTTAGTTGTGTTTTGCTATGTTTTGTTATGCTATGTGTTGTGTTTTATTATGCTGTTTTGTTATGTTATGTTTTGTTAAGCTACGCTGTTTTGTTGTGTTATGTTTTGTTATGCTATGCTGTTTTGTTATGCTATGCTGTTTTGTTATGCTATGCTATGTTTTGTTTTGCTATCCTATGCTTTGTTTTGTTATGCTATGCTAAGTTTAGTTTTGCTATCCTATGCTTTGCTTTGTTATGCTATGCTATGTTTTGTTGTGTTTTGTTAACCCCTTCGATGCTCATGACGAGCTCAGCTCGTCATGATGCACGGTTGAGCTGTGCTGATGACGTGCTGAGCTCGTCATGAAACAATGGTATAGCTTGGGTTGCAGCACAGGAGGGGAAAACACCTAGCAGCCAAGGTGTTAAGCTACGCTGTTTTGTTATGCTATGTCTTGTTATGCTATGCTATGTTTTGCTATCCAATGCTTTGTTTTGTTATGCTATGTTTAGTTTTGATATCCTATCCTATGCTTTGTTATGCTGTTTTGTTGTGTTGTCTTTTGCTATGCTATGCTTTGTTATGCTATGCTATGTTTTGTTATGCTATGCTGTGTTTTATTGGGTTTTATTATGCTATGTTTTGTTTTGCTATGCTATGATTTGTTATGCTAGGTTTTGTTGTGTTTTGTTATGCTATGCTATGTTTTGCTATGCTTTGCTATGCTATAGTTTGTTATGTATGCTGTTTTGTTGTGTTTTGTTATGCTTTGTTGTGTTTTGCAATGTTGTTTTTGCTATGTTGTGTTTTGCTATGTTTTGTTTTGCTATGTTTTGTTTTGCTATGTTTTGTTTTGCTATGTTTTATTTTGCTATGTTTTGTTTTGCTATGCTTTGTTTTATTATGTTATGCTATGCTATGTTTTGTTATCTTATGCTATGTTTTGTTCTGCTATGTTTTGTTATGCTATGTTTTGTTATGCTATGCTATGTTTTGTTATGTTATGCTATGCTTTGTTATGCGAGGTTTTGTTATGCTATGTTATGTTTTGTTGTGTTATGCTATGCTATGTTTCGTTATGCTATGCTATGCTATGTTTTGCTATGCTATGTTTTGTTATGGTTTGTTATGCTATACTATATTTTGTTGTGTTTTGCTATGTTTTGTTTTGCTATGTTTTGTTATGCTATGCTTTGTTATGCTATGCTATGTTTTGTTATGCTATGCTTTGTTATGCTATGCTTTGTTATGCTATGCTTTGTTATGTTTTGTTGTGTTTTGCTATGCTATGCTATGTTGTGTGTTTTGCTTTGCTATGTTTTGTTTTGCTATCCTATGCTTTTTTTGTTATGCTATGCTGTGTTTTCTTATGCTATGCTATGCTGTGTTTTGTTATGCTATGCTATGTTTTGTTATGCTATGCTGGTGAGGGTGTGTGAGAGTGGGTGATGGTGAGGGGTGAGAGGGTGAGAGGGTTGTGAGGGTTGTGAGGGGTGTGAGGGTGAGTGAGGGGGTGTGAGGGTGAGTGAGGGTGAGTGAGGGTGAGTGAGGGTGAGTGAGGGTGAGTGAGGGTGAGTGAGGGTGAGTGAGGGTGAGTGAGGGTGAGTGAGGGTGAGTGAGGGTGAGTGAGGGTGAGTGAGGGTGTGAGGGTGAGTGAGGGGGTGTGAGGGTGAGTGAGGGGGTGTGAGGGTGAGTGAGGGGGTGTGAGGGTGAGTGAGGGGGTGTGAGGGTGAGTGAGGGGGTGTGAGGGTGAGTGAAGGGGGTGTGAGGGTGAGTGAAGGGGGTGTGAGGGTGAGTGAAGGGGGTGTGAGGGTGAGTGAAGGGGGTGTGAGGGTGAGTGAAGGGGGTGTGAGGGTGAGTGAAGGGGGTGTGAGGGTGAGTGAAGGGGGTGTGAGGGTGAGTGAAGGGGGTGTGAGGGTGAGTGAAGGGGGTGTGAGGGTGAGTGAAGGGGGTGAGGTTGAGTGGGGGGGAGGGGTGTGAGGGTGTGGGTGTGAGGGTGAGTGATGGTGTGTGAGGGTGAAGGGGTGTGAGGGTGTGTGAGGGTGAGGGGGTGTGAGAGGGGGTGTGAGGGTGCGGGTTGAGGATGAGGGTGAGTGAGGGTGAGGGTGTGATAGGGTGAGGGTGTGTGAGGGTGAGTGGGTGTGTAAGGGTGAGGGGGTGTGTAAGGGTGAAGGGGTGTGTAAGGGTGAGGGGGTGTGTAAGGGTGAGGGGGTGTGTAAGGGTGAGGGGGTGTGTAAGGGTGAGGGGGTGTGTAAGGGTGAGGGGGTGTGTAAGGGTGAGGGGGTGTGAGTGTGAGTGAGGGTGGGAGAGGGTGGGTGAGTGAGGGTGAAAGGGTTGTGAGGGTGAGGGGGTGTGAGGGTGAGAGGGTTGTGGAATGGGATAGGCGAGACCTAAAAATCTATCCAACAGCCGTACTAAATGAGTAAAGGGAAGTGCAAAAACCAATCAAATGTCAGAAGTGATCCTTCTGGTGTTAACAGCTTTAGGACATCCCAGTAGAACAACGTACAGCAAACAACCGCGGAAGGCGTAGCAGACTGCCAAGTTACGGAAGCTCCGGCACTTTTAATGGTTTAGAGGACTTTCATCTTCCCATTTGCTGCACAGAATTGCAAAGGAAAAGATTTTTGAATTCCATAGTTTTTGAACATGCTGGAGAGCACCTTCAAAGCGCAAACAACGTTTTTAACAGCTTCCTTAAATCGTTGTGATTGGGTGGGTTTTTGGTGGTTAAAAAGGACAGCATTCAGGCTGGTTTTCTCAACTATGGAAAATGCTGCATAACCAATGAGTCCCCTCTAAATGCACAAAGGCATTAAAGGGCTTTACCTGCAGAGCGGTGTGAACTGCAGTGGTAGATCAGCTGCTGCAGGGGAGGAGGAGAGGTGGGCTGATCTGCGTGGCCCCTGCGGCTATAGAGGTGATCCGGGAGAGGCTGAGCCCGGGCGGCCGATGACGAAGGGCACTCTACTTAACCAGGAAGTAGGGGTGGGAGGAGTGTAGATTATGGTGTTAAGAGGAAGGACACCAAACGGAAGAAATGTTAAAGGTCAATGTGATTAAAAAACATGTAGGTAGTTAAGCCGCACATACGGACCAAAATGTCATATTAAGCTGAAAATAAAGTGCAGCTAAAGTATTCACACTGAATAAGGTCTGTGACCTGGAGCCCCCGCTCGGAATAGTTTTTCCTAACTTGAAGGTGGGTGCCGGGCTGAAACAAAGCGCAGCGCCCATGCAATTAAAACTAGTTTCATCACATAATCGTGTTGCCACATGGAAAAGAAATGTACGCATTCCACCGCTCAGTGTTTCAACAGATTTACAAAGAAGGCAGCGCAGAGAGGCACAGGTTAACGCAGCTCGACGCTCCCATTCAGCCTCTTGAAGTAACCGTACAAATGAGCCTGGATCGAGCATTAAAAAGCAACAAGCAGTGTTGTGGGAGTGGCATCGAGGGTGGCACAGGGAGATTACGTGCCGCTCTGTGAAATGGGCGCCAACACAAGCCCGAAGCATACATCAAAGAAATAAGTTAAAAAATAAAAGTACACTGGGCGGGGGGAGAGAATTGCGAGGCACGGCCTGGCGGCTGTGAAAGTGAGTGCGATGTGCGATGTGCAGGCGGGGAGCGGAGTCTTTGAAGTGTGTGAGGCACTGAGAGAGAGGCAGGCGGATGGAAGCGCGTGCACATGCACTCGTCGAAATCCGCCACCTGGTTTAGCTTTCCTGATCCAACCCTATAATTCTCCCTTATCGATTCCTTGCGGAATGGGATAGGCGAGACCTAAAAAGCAGCACCTGGAGTGGAACAGCAAACCGAGGAACAAAAGTAACTGCTCTTAACATCTAGAGGGTATCAGACAATTACCACAGTGGGGCAGGAACGGTGTACCTGAACCTCAGCGGGGAAGAAACAAAGGGACCAAAGTCCCTACCAGGCAAATGCTAAAGGAAACAGGCGACAAGGCCACATGCCGCAGAAACGCAACTTGTGTAAACACCACAGCCATAGGGCAAAAAGCCCCACGTGACCTGAGCCATGAGAAAAAGACGGAAACACCACCCCAAGTGAGAAAAGAAAGCAGCCAAGGGAAGGGCTGAAGGGCGCGACCTTCGCCCGATGGGCACGACCCTATCCCGGGCAGGTGTTCCCAAAGAAACCGGAAAGGGGTACGGACCAACCGTAGCCCTCCACCCAAAGTCCCCTGTAGAGAACCGCACAAACCCCGCTAGAGAGGAAGGCCCAAGAGAGACGAGAAGACTTGCAGGAGTCGTGGAAACTCCCCATACCGGGAAGAGTGGCTACACAATAGCCAACAAGTACCCCACATAGGGTATGGCACATCACAGAAAGCAAGGGACACCTCTTGAGCCGCGCGCGTAGACAGAGGACGAAAAGAAACTCCTAAAACAGCTGGTCAGCTTAAACCAAAACGGGAGAAAACGGTGAAAGCCGCCTAGCCAATCCAATAACTACGTCTGAAATCTAGAGACAGAGCAGCAGAAAAAGCAGATACAACACTGCAACTGAAACCAAAAGTCCACAACCAGGTCTACAAACCTTGGAAATCATTGAAACTTCGACAGCATGTCGGTCGAACAAGACGACCCCATCAAAGGCCAAATCCTGAAGACGCTCCTGGACGTTGGCAGGGAAACAGCCATTGCGTAGCCAAGCATGGCGGCGCAGAGCAGCGGACCGGGCCATAGCGTGACCCACCAAATCAGTGGTATCCATGGCCGACCGAATGAAATAGTGCGCCATGTCACGACCATCACGGATCAACCGTGCCAGGTCAGCCAGAGGACCCTCCGGAAGAGAGGAGCTCGACCGGGACCCAAAGAGCAGAAGTAGCCCAGGCAAACACACAAGATGTTTTCAGGGAGCAAAGGCCCGCACTGGTGGACATAAAAACCTGGCGGCTGCATGACTCCAACCACAGAGATTCCGAAGTGGGAGGGACCAACGGAGAAGAGGCAGACGGCAAAGAACCAGAAGCAACCTGAATCACCAGTCCCTGAGTGCTAGGATGGAGGGACAAACAGACAGGGTCATCCGTGGCCGGGCGATGGCTATGTGCAATAGCACAATCCACCGGGTCCCCCGAAGAGGGCCTCCCCTAAGTCCCCAGAAGAAAATCGTACAACAACTCGTTAAAAGGCAATAAAGTCTCCACCGCCACAGTGCCCTGGTGGAGTAGGTCCAGCAAGGGATCAGAGGACAGAGAGAAGAGAGGGGGGCTGCAATTGCAAAACGTCCGTAGCCCTTTGAACCGCCCTTGCAAAAGTCGCACTACCTACTGTGCCCATTTGAGGCGGCGACAACAGGTCATCCGTAGGAGACGGCAAGTTGGCACCCAAGGCCCTGCCAGTGCATGGGAACCTGGGCAGAGGGGCAACAGAACAGCCCTGGGGGTGGCGAACCCACAGGGACCTCCTCAGCCTCGGACTCCTTACCTTCCCCCAACTGATCAACAGCTGGAGATGGCACAGTCGTCGAACCAACGGCGAGGACTTCCTCAAGGGCCTCATCCATTGGATGCCAGACCAGCGTCGACACCACCCCCATCGAGGTGGTAACTTGCGGAGAGGGACGGAGTAGACTAGGAGGCGAAAACAGTACTGTAGTCTTAGCCGGTGTTGACTCAGGGAGCAGCACAGGGCTGTGCCAAGACACAGGGGAGGTCGACGTGACCTCCATCGAGGTAGGAACTTGCGGAGAGTAGTGGAGTCAACATGGATTCAAGATCGGTGCAGTAGCCGCATCTGGCGTCGATGCAGGGAGCCGCGCAGGGCTGTGCGAAGACCTAAAAGGCCCAGACATACTAGAGGGAGGCCTCTCCGGGCCATGCCCCAACGTCGCAGCGACTCCGGACGCGGAGTCAGGGTGCTCAACCCGTGCCGAGGGCGAACCCGCCAGCAAAACCCCGATCAGAGCCCCTAGCCCTGCTATGGGGCCCAAAGGCATGCCAGAGAGAGGGAGAGAGCCAAAGATGGACTGCAGGGCCTGAAAATAGGCCTCCATCTGGGTCCCTGTGCCAGGAAACAGCAGGTAAAGGGGTGCGGGTCGACACCCGAGGAGCCATGTCCGGTGATGACAGGGAACAGCGGGCCCCGTTGTTGCGTGAGGTTGGTGACCTCCGTGACTTTTTTGTGTGCTTACCCACGGGAGAAGAACGAAGTCCGCGGGACTGACTCTGCGACCTGTGCCGAGCCGACCCTCCAGCATGAGAAGGAGACCGGTGACGTGAGGACACCAAACTGGACATCCATGGGCCCAATAACTTCATGTGACTCAACCGTAAAGACTTTGGCTTCAGCTGGTGGCAGGCGGCGCACTCCTCGGAGTCGTGGTGCTCGCCCAAGCACAACATACAGATCACATGTGGATCCATCGCAGACATCTGCTGCGAACAAGATGCACACGTTTTGATGCCTGAAGGCATCAACACACTGTTCCTGGACACCGAAGGAGTCTATTAACCCCTCCAATGCACAGTGCTCGTGTGCTGATGACTGCTCCCGGCCGTCATGACCGCACCCACGATCGGAATGTGCCGCACAGGCGCAGAATCGCAGCTGCGCCCAAGGGGTTAAGGCCTGAAAATTTAGATTTTTCACAGCCTGCTGGGCAGAAAATCTGGATTTTATGGCACGACACGGAGGCTAATATTATGCAAATCTCCTTTATTACCACAGCTCAGCAGCAATAATGGAATAGAACTTTGTGAACATTCTAAAGAGAAGACTAGTCCCTCTCTGACCAGGCATCTTCCTTCTTTGTTGCTGCTGCTCAGAAAGATAAGTACTATCTCTCCAAGCTTAGTACTATAACCTGATTTAACCTTATTTAGAATATATACCGAATGCTTGTATGTCTGATGACTGATATAATATTGCCATGTATGATACTGATAAGACTGTTTATCTTCTTATAAGCATGATTTACTTCGTTTTCTATCAGCAGTGACTCTCCTCCTTTTCAAATAGTTTATGGCCTCAATCTCGGGGCTTCTCTCTTTCCTGCCTAAATTATCGCATGTTTTAAATTGCCCTTACGATGTATTTACGTGCCGATATGCCCTTACACTATACGAGCTATCGATTTCACCTTGCGCGGACACCCTCGCGCAACCGTTCACTTTCTTAATTTAAACAATTACTTCCCACGCCGCTCGCGCTGCTCGCGCTGCCCTCACCTTTCCTCACGGCTTCCCCCGCCATTCACCCTTCTCCGCGTACATCACTGACGCGGTGCTTTAGACGCCCTGCCCTGACGCGGTGCTTTAGACGCGGTGCCTTAGATGAAAGCACCCTAGCAAGCACCACGCACGTCGCCGCGTGCGTAGTAACCATTTTGTATACCTAACAACCATCGGACACGAACGGTCATTCTCTCGTCATTTCCTCAAAATCAGCTGTTTTAACCCCTCGACTTCGCGTTTTTTCAATCGGTAATTTTTCCGATTAACTAGGTCACCTTTCCCTATCATTTAAATCCACAAAAAAAAAAAAAAAAAAAAAGGGGAACAGTATACTTACCAAACAGAGAGGCTACCTATTATCAGAGGCATAACAATGTCTACATCACCATCCCTCGACCAAAAACTAGAGGAACTCGTCAATAAGGCTCTAGAAAAAGCCCTAGGCTCAATTGACGACGCTATTAACAAAAAACTGGACTCCCTTTCCAATCTACCCTCTACCAGTAAAGCTAATGGGATACCTAAAGGTAACAAAAAAAGGGCCATTATCCCAACTCAATCCAAAAAAGGCGCAAAAAAGCTGAAGAGCTCTATTCCTACAGGCCCTAGGGGCGCTGACCAGATTGGTGCCTCGGGCACCCCAGATGGGCATGGTATAGGCCCAGAACTTCCTACCCACATCGACAGCGACGAAAGCTGCGAGGAAGAGATTGAGCTATCCTGTTCATCAGGATTTAATACAGATGTGGAGGATGACAATACTAGACGAAGCGGAAGCTTAGAAGGGGCTTCTAAGGCCTCAGCCTCTAACAGTACGCCTCTAGACCCCTTCGGGGAAGAAATGTTTGATCCCCTCCTAATTAAGCACCCACTCTCCCCGGAATGGACCCCCTCGCAACATATCGTTGACTACTTTTCATTCTGGCTCAGAAGAGAAATACCCCAAGAAGTGAGATCTAGACTCAGATCTGAATGCCCACGCCCATCCCTACCAAATAAGGTCGCAATGACCCCAGAGTTAGACCCTAAGGTCGTGGCTTTTATAGCCAAAAATAACAGAGATCCTAGGAAAGGCCTGGATAAAGGACTTAAATCTTGTCAAGATCGCCTTCTGGATATAATAGGACCTCTTGCTAAAATATTCGAAATGACAGAATCTGCATACGTAGGGAATAACCAAATCGACGTCAAAGAACTACGAGAATGGGTGCAAAGAGCAATATGCCTTGTCGGCAATGCTAACACTGCCATCTCCACCGAAAGGAGAAAAGGAGTCCTACTTAAAATAGATCCTAAACTTATTGAACTAGCCAAAAAAGATGGAGGTCCCGACTCACAAGGTCTCCTCTTTGGCGAAGACTTCATTAAAGAAATGGCTAAGTATGTGAGCGCGTTCAGCTCAATTCAAAAATCACAGAAGGATATCAAAAGAGTATTCAACGATAGAGTTTTTGCCAGGGCCGGGAGAATACGGGGTCGTTTCCCCGGCCGCGGAACTCAGTCTTCTAGACCCTTTAACACCCGAGGAGGAAGATTCTCCACCAACTACGGCTCCAACAACTATGGATCCCAATTCTTCCCGCAGAGACAGAGGAACCGAGGACGCATCTTCAGAGGCGAACGGAGACAACGTTCCTTTTCCTCAGGTAGGAACCTTGAAAGACCATTCAGATATCCCTCCAAAGGTGGGAGGGAGACTACGCCAATTCGCTCAGAATTGGAACTTAGTAACACAAGACAACTGGGTTTTAGATACAGTAAAGGGTTACAAAATAGATTTTCTGGGTACTCCCTTTCAAACACGTCCCCCTCGCGAAATCACTTTCTCTCTCAAAGATCGAGACTTAGTCTCCAAAGAAGTACAAGAACTGTTACAAAAAGGGGCAATTGTCGAGACACAAACACAAGGTTTCCTCAGCAATGTTTTTCTAGTAGAGCCTGAAAATCAAAAACAGGCAAGCGGTAACCGCTTCCCTGGATCTGCGTTGAAACGCGTAAAAGAAGAAAAACTAACGTCAGCACGCCGGGTGGGTCTTATATGGCTCCAGGAACGACACTTCCATGGACGACGTCAGGATGGACCCAGGTGATGCCGCCTCCCAGCGTGCAGAGGTACTGCTGGGGAAGAAAGATTATCCGGATCCAGTCTGACGCCTGGGGAATATTCTAAGTTAAGGAATCTGCAGCTAGATGTCTCTATCAGATACCCACATACATGCCAGGTACACTTAGGCAGGGTTTGCATCGTAGGAGTATGCTGGATTACCATCATGTATATATATGTCTGTATATATTCAGTTTGAGCACCATGGTTGAATTCTACCTTTTATTTACTCATTTGGTGCTTGTAATCTTATACATTAGTTTCTGTCTAATGGTTGTCGCAGCAAACATGTTTTATACTAGAATGACGCTGGTTAAAGAAAATGCTTATTGAAAATGTCCTCATCCTTTATTCTATGCATCTCAACGAGACTAAGGGCGCACGACTGACTGAGCGAAACATACTGCACTGTTAACATGATCCATGAAAAATCAAGGGTTCTCATGTTCTATAGTTGCCGGAAACTATTTGCTCCTTAGTAAGGTTAGGGGGCTTATGGTAGCACTTTGAGCTAACTGATCTAAAGGCTAACAAATCCTTTTGGTGGGGGCTGGAATCAGTTTGGACCCCAATCCCTTAGTTTATGTTGTCTAAATGGGTAGAGTATGTATTTTTATGAACTACACTACAGCAGTAGAGCGCAAGCTGCAACTTGTTTAACGTGAACACATGAGTGGGGCCATATAGGAGTTAGTGCCATTTGTAACCATTGCGCTATGCAAACAAATGATGGACGGAATGCTGAATAGGTCATACATTTACCCCCAGTCAAGAGATCTGGGTTAAATCCATCGCTCTTTAGCTCACCATGCCACCCCAGTTTAGACCCAGCGATATGCAAATCAGTCTTGAGCTTGTGCCTCATGGGAACAGTCTAGACCGAACTACCAATCCAGGTCCTCCCTGGACCGGAAACAAGCATCCTGGGACCGGTTTCTGGGTATTACCCTTTATCAGCCAGGCTAGCTTGAATCCAGTGGCACAGTGAGCAAGGGGCCCACGCCTGGGCATACCCATCCCACTAAGGGTCGGAAGTGCTACGCAAACAAATGATGGGTGGAATGCTGAATAAATCATACATTCACCCCTAGTCTAGAGATCAGTGTTAAATCCATCATGCTTTTGCTTACCATGCCACCCCAGTTTAGACCCCAAAACCGTTCCTAGGATGCTCGTTTCCAGTCCAGGGAGGACCTGGCCAGGCAGTTCGGGCTGGACTTTTCCTAATGGGTACAGGGTCAAGACTGATTTGCATATGGCTGGGTTTAAACTGGAATGGCATGGTGAGCAAAAAAAACTATGGATTTAGGCCCAGATCTCTGTACTGGGGTGAATGTATGACATTGTTCTACATTCTGTCCATCAACTGTTGTTTTTGCTGTAGTAATCATTGCATCTTAATGTTTACTCAATGACCAGGATTTTGTAATGGATGCATTTACCTTGGGGGTATCTTGGCAACCCTCCCAACCTCTGAAACAAAGGGGTCATTGCTCAGGGAAGTACTTTAGTAACAAATTCATCCTCGTACACCAGAGGTATGGTCGATCACTGTTTATTGGGCTTGTCAGGGGGCCAATGTCTAAAACTAAATTGTGTAAAATGTTCATGGGGCAACCGCATTAAAGTTAGGTTGAGTAGAGAAATCAAGTCACATTCAGCTTGCATTACTGAAAGTGGTTCTTAAATAAACGTGTGAAATTTTCTGCAAAATGTAACAATTGGAGGCTGTGTAATCCTTCCAGAAGACCCCTTCATTACATGGAAGGATATGACGAATGGAAGCAAGATTGGCAATTTTACTTTGAAAAACAGATAATGAACGCCCAACAAATGTGCACCATTGAAACAACTAATGAAGGTAGCAGTTATTTATTTTCCGTTTACATCACTGTAGCCAAAACTATTTGCAGCTTAAACAAAATGGTTTAAGGCTGCAGAGAACTACTGTGCAGAGTTGTACAACCCTAAAAACTATTTCACGAAGGCAGCATTTAACATTTTTATTGCACGCAGAAATTTCGAAAACAAAATTAAGGTGAATCAGTGTAAAACCACTTTCAAATAAATAAATTAGGGTTCCCCTTCTAAAAGAAAGTCACAAAAGAACACCGGAGCAGAGGACGGCCCGGGACCAGGGTTCGATTCCCGGCGCGGCAGGTTTCTGGACCAGGGTCAGCGGACTCGATAATTCTCTCGCCTCAGTGCCCACTCTGATCAGCGATCACACTCGGCAACTCTGGGCATTAGCTTGCCTCATCTTCACTAATGGCCCCACCAGACCGCCGGGGATGCCTGGTCTCACCCTGGAGATACCCATTAAGGGACCATCTCTCAGGGAAGCCAGGAAGGGTTTCGCAGCGGTCGAAGCGCCTTGGGACCCTCCGGGTAAGTAGTGCGCTATATAAATGCCTATACATACATACATACATACATATGATCTATTTATTATCCTGCATGGATGCAGAATTACAGTTTTCAGGATTTCAAAACTTTATACAAGTTGGCCTGGAAAACTCCAACAGTTCAGGTATCCAAAGCTAACCCTCATAAAACTAGGTCTCACTTCAGATGGAAAATATTCCCACTAGCCAGGAATACATTTATGATCTTTTCCAGGGTGGGAAGGGTCTTAGAGAAGAGTTTGTGATGCATGTACATGCTTAACATGTAAATTGCATTTATGCACAATCTTGTACAGCAATCCAGTGTAGGAAAAACCTCTCCTGACCTACTTCAGTCCGTGAATAGACTTGCTACTGCGACAATCTTTGTGCAAGCGAATCCTTTAATTGGTGCAAAACCAAGTTGTGTGTGTCTAAGAAAAACTTGCATGCACGGATAGCCTACATTTCTTGTCTGGCAAGAATTTGTAGAACTTATCTAGATCCGAACAATAAAGGTCTTATCACTAGATATAGTGCATGATCTCTGTTCACAATTATGGCAAACCAGGGTATAGTGAGATGAAGGGATCTGTCCGAAAATTACACAATGGGGACAGTGTCTAACTGGAGGCGGTCTCATTGATCCTCAGTAACTCTGGCACTGGACTGCACGTAGACTCTAGGTTTGTTTACAGTAACATTTTGTGAACTTAAGTGAATGCTTAAAATAAAATTCCTAGAGCAATTCATAAGACTCCTCCTCAAACTGAAATGAGAGCAGTGATACAATTAGAGAAATGAACCATCCTAAACTGTCCTCTAATCAAAAATCTAGCATATTGAAAGTGATAGCATATTCAGAACCTCACTGTGATCATAAACCAAGCACATTCTTAAACGGGTAGGCAGAGTCTTAATGTTGAAATATTTGATTGAGACCTAGAGTTTGGAGGGTCCTGTACAATCAGAAAGGTGGCATAAGAAGAGCCATGTTCGATTACTAATCCTGGTCTAATGTGGGCCCTGGAATAATCAGAGGCTGTCCTCGCTGAGAATGCGGCCGTAAATTGGCACCTCATAGTATGGCACCATGTTTTTATACTTAACGGGACAAGTAGATTTCTGAAGCATCTTGTCTTTTGCACAAGTTGATATTTTATCAAAATTAAACAACCTCGTAGAAGTGACTGAATGACACGTTTGTAACTTTACATTTAAAAAAAACGCTCAAATATGGACGTTTCTAACAGGGTCTGCTATGTTAAATGTTACATCATGCAAATAGAATATAAACACAAGAGACCATATATTCACATGTTGGGGACCTTTGGATGGAGAGATACAACACGTGGCAGAGTTTTAAGTATGTCTCAAAGCTGCAAACTATTTCTCCCACCCACACTTGAGAAAAACTGCTGAAAAGATTTTAAAAGAAATGGGAATAGTAGTGCTGGGTGATATGTTCCCTGACTGGATCTTTAGGAGTCAAAATAAAATTTCAAAAAAAGGGGGTAACACACCGCTACCAAAAAATGAGCCAAAGAGACGAAGCGGGTAAACCGAGCTTTCCTTGTATGCAGACTTGATGGCTGGAAGGGGTGGACTGGTATTCTTAGCCAAACAAGCTTGAAAAACGGAGCAAGGCCATCAGATTACTGATGAATGTTGTAAATACTGTGGTGCTGAAGTCAATGACATAGAACTTACTTACAGGCATAAAGGAATTCAGTCCAAGCACCTCAATCACCTATATTACACCCAGAGAGCAGCTAAGTTTCCCACGGGTGGATAGTAGAATGTAAAATATGCAGGGAAACAATGCAACATTTCTTCATATTGAATGGTTATGCTCTATGGTGTGAAAGTGCTGGACGGAGATCTTTGCTTCTTTAAATACTATAAAGGGAACTATTATGGCCCAGTCACCTGAACATGCCCTCCTGGGAAGGGACCCAAGAACATTTGTAAATTTGTATCTATGCAGTGCTCATGACCAGTAGGTGGGCAGCAAGGTTTTGTATGAGCAGTAACTAGCCTAAGCAGACAGTGACTCAGACATGGTTTAATGTAGTGATCAAATGGATACGTAAGCCATTGGTGTGCTTACTAAGGCCCATAAGATAGTTGTTTGCGAACCACTACGATCTTTCTAGTCGTAACAGGTCACTGAAAAAAAGCTATTGTGAGAGACATACTACTCCGAGTATGAACAATGTAAAATTGGTCTGATTGGTTACTTGTATTGTTATCATGATTAGTCCAAGCAGAAGGGACACGGATGCTGTAACATGCGCTTCCATGAATTGTTTAATTATTAAGATTGGAATAGGTCTCCTAGTATCACAATTGCACACTTTAATTTGGTAAAATGCACACAATAAAAAACTCACTCAAGGCTCACTTTTTCCCTCTCAACTCTGAGCAAAAACTCCAAGTTCAGAACGTCCAATTAATGTTAGCAATGGAATTCATATATATTGCAGGCTGCTGTTTTACAGTGCAAATGAGGGCAAAGATGGCAGTTAAAATAAAATGAGAATGATGAAAGCCAGAAGAGGGAGAAGGGGCCAGGGTAAAGCACAGATAAAGCAAGGAGAGGAAGAGGGTAAGCTAGTCAGGAGGGAGGTACAAAAAGAAGAAAGGAATAGGAGGCAAAAGGGGAGGGCATGAGATTGGAGGCACTGGCAAAGCAATTAGGTCTGGTGCTGGCTACCAGCATTTTGTCTGGCAATGCTTTCTGTTTATTTATTTTCATTTTTATTTAAAAAGTTTTACATAGCGCTGCTGGACCCGAGAGTATCAGAGCGCTTTACATAGTGAGAATAAGAACAAAGCAATTACATATTCAGTAAAAAATATACAATTGGAAATGAGCAGGAGAAATTAAGAAAATGAAAAAAAAAAAGTACAAGGCGGTAAGTTAGCGACAGGCATTAGTAGAGCATAGTAGAGGCAGTGCAGGGGGATTTGAAAGTAGGGCTAAGGAAGTGGGTGAGGTGGGGGAGGGTGAGATGGAGGGCGGAGAAAGTAGGGTGATAGAGAGCGAGTGATAGAAGGGTGATGAGCAAGTTCAGGATCGATAAAAATTAAGTGCCCCAGTATTTATTGAGGAGAAGAGCTTTGAGTCTTCTTTTGAAGAGAGGGTAGGAGGGGTTGCAGCGAAGGTCTTTGGGAAGTGCATTCCAGATAGCGGGGGCATTACCAGAAAATGCACGAGATTGGGTCTTTTTGCATTTAAGTTTGGGAGGGATAAGGACAAGGGAGTTAGTACTTCTCAGGGATCTAGTGCTCCCTGCTTTTTGTAGTTTGCTAGACAGGTAAGCGGGGGTGTCTTGGTGGAGAGCCAGTTCAGGTTTTTGAGGACAGGGGAAATGTGGTCGAATTTTCGACAGTCAGAGATAAGTCTGGCGGCTATGTTGAGGACAGATTTAATTGGTGCCAGGTGGACTTTGGGGGTGCCGGCCAGGGTGGCGTTACCATAGTCAATCCTGGATAGGACAAGAGATTGTACGACGATTTTAAAATCATCAGCTGGAATGAAAGGTTTAACTTTTTTAAGGTGGTGTAGGGTAGAGAGCGCACTTCTTGTTGTATTTTTGATGTGGGGGATGAGAGTAAGGTTCTGATCAATGCCGATACCCAGAGATTTGACCGTATTGAAGGTGGAGAGGGAGCAATTAAGGGCTGTGATGTCTTTAATCCAGAGTTGAATGGGTAGGGAGTTGAAATTAGAGGTGAAAAGGATGATTTCGGTTTTTTTTAGGATTGAGTTTAGGATGATTAAGGTGGAACCAGGCTTGGACTTTCAGTAGTGTGTCATTGAGGTGAAGGATGTCATTGTGGGTTTTAATCTTGTAGTATAGTTGGGTATCATCGTCATATAGGTGGTAACTGATTTTGGCTTTTTTGAGAATGAGAGTGAGGGGTTCCATAAAGAGGTTGAAAAGGGTTGGAGAGAGGATAGACCCTTGGGGGACCCCGAGAGTGACAGGTTGAGGTTTAGACAGGCAGTGGCTGAGTTTAATTTGTTTATTTATTTATTTATTAATGCCATTTGTAGAGCGCGTACAATTACCCTTGGGCGTCTCGGCGCTGAAATTGCATTGAAGTCTCACCCTGATCAAGAAGTGCAGAGATGTGAGTTACTGATTAAATAGCCATGTTTTCAGTTTTTTTCTGAACTGAAGAAGTGTGGGGCTAGTTTTTATATGGTTAGGTAGGGTGTTCAAGAGTCTAGGGGCCGCGATTGAGAAGCGGCGATCGCCCCAGGAAGCTGTTCGGCTGCGTTGAACCACTAGTTGGTTAAGAGAGGTAGATCTGAGCGTTCTCGGAGGGTTATAAGGAATCAGTTGCTTTTTAAGGAATCGCGGTCCTTGATCCTGTAATGATTTGAAGACTGTGCACAGAGATTTAAATTTGACCCTGTTGTGGATGGACAGCCAATGGTAGTTTTTGAGCGTGTCCGAGATGGGTGCAAATCTAGGTTTTTTTGACAGTACGCGGGCGGCAGCATTCTGCACGGTCTGTAATTTTTTGATAACTCTGTTCTGGGCATTGAGCAGCAGACCGTTGCAGTAGTCTAGTGAAGAAAGCACTAGAGAGGTGACTAATGTTTTTGCTGCTGAGTCTGGTAAGTAAGGTGTGATTTTTCTTACCATTCTTAGCTTGAAATGGGCGTTGGCTGCCACCTTGTTTGCATGGGCCATGAAGTTAAGCTGGTCGTCGAAGGTAACACCTAGGTTTCTGACTTTGACCGTGGGGCGGGGAGGTGTGCCCAGGGCTGATGGCCACCAGGTTGCCGACCAGACTGGGGAGAGATTGCCGAAGATAAACACCTCCGTTTTATCGGAGTTAAGCTTCAGGCAATTCCTTGCCATCCACTCGCCGATAGCAATCATCCCACCTTGGAATCTCTCTGCCATCCTCTGTCCATCGCCCTTTATAGCCAGCAGCAACTGAGTGTCGTCGGCGTATGAGGTTAGGCTCATCCCGTGGGCTTTGATGACACTAGCGAGGTCCGACACGTATATATTAAATAGTGTCGGACTTAGGGATGAGCCTTGGGGTACCCCACACAGTAACTACAGGTCAGCCGACTGGAAGGGGCCCAGTGTAACCGCCTGCGTTCTGTTGGCCAGGAAGGAGGCAAGTAAATCCCTGGCAATGAGCTGAATGCCCATCCTCTCGACACGGTCGACCAAGATCTTATGGTCAACCGTGTCGAAAGCAGCTGACACGTCTAGGAGAACTAATAAGGCAGTTCCTCCTTGATCACGGATGACTCTTATGTCATCAGCTGCTTTGATGAGAGCGGTTTCTGTGCCGTGGTGTTTGCGGAAACCGAACTGCGTATCATCCAGCAGATTGTTGTTTTCTATATAAGCTGATAGCTGCTGGTTCATAGCCTTTTCTATTACCTTTGCTAGAAAAGGGAGACTTGCAATAGGACGGTAATTTTTTAGTTCACCTTTATCTAACCCAGGCTTTTTAAGCAGAGGTTTGATCAATGTATTTTTCAATGAGTCAGGGTAGGATCCGGATGCCAGAATTGTATTACAGACAGTGGTGATAATGGGTATGACTATGTCTGGCACAGTAGCAAGTACGGAGGTTGGGCAAGGGTCCAGAGCTGAGCCAGCTTTAATCGTTTTGAATATGCTCTTGACTTGGTCAGTGGTGAGGGGGCTAAAACAGGTCATAGTGCTATTAGGAGTCATCATGGGGGTGATTGCACTACTGCTAGCCTGGTCAAGATTGAAAGCTTGATAGATATCGTTGACCTTAGCAAAAAAGAAATCCGATAGGGCATCACATAGAGTTTGCGATGGGGGTGGATTAAGATCCGGGGCATTTCCAGCAAGAGTTTTGGCAATGTGATATAACTGTTTGCTGGAGTTTTTTGCAGTTTCTATATGGCGTGTGAAATAATATTTTTTTGCTGTTATTATCATAGCTTTGTAAGTGGCCAGTGCTTTCTTATATTTTTCCTTATTTTCACTGTCATAGGTTCTTCGCCATTGTCGTTCCCTGTTCCTAGTATATTGTTTTTGGGCTTTTAGTTCTGTCGTGTACCACTGAGCTTTAGGCATATTTCTGTTTTTTGAAATTGATTTGGTGGGTGCCAGCTGAGTCGTGGCTTCGCCCAACCACTTTTGGAATTGATCGGTAGCAGTCGTGGGATCGGTGGATAGCTCCGGGGTTGTGGTGTTGAGAAGCAGCGTTAAATCGTTAGGATTGATGTCCTTCCAAGCTTTGAACGTGCCCTTTTTCGCGGGGGTCACTTTTTTTCTCTGCGGACCTTTGATAGTGAGTCTGCTAAAGATGACTGAATGGTCTGTCCAGGTCATAGGGAGAACTGAAGTAATACACAGTCCTTCCACGTTTGTGAAGATTCCATCCAGCGTATGGCCTGCCTGATGGGTAGGAGTCGTAACCAATTGTCTGAGGCCCATAGTGTCTAGGTCTGATACGAGGGTTATGGTATCCCTATCACTGAGAAGCTCTAGATGAAAATTGAAGTCACCCATTATCGTGGTAGATTCTTCTGTAGCTATAGACTCAGTGATATTGCTAAGATTTGCGAGGAACGCAGTTCTAGTTCCAGGGGGTCTATAAATCAGTGTTCCCTTGAAATTATAAGTGGGGGACAAGTTTATGTCAAAATGCATGGCTTCACATGAGTTATTAGGAATTGGCGAGCAGCGGATTTTGAAGTGGTCTCTCGCTATGATGGCTATCCCACCTCCTTTCCCTAAAGGCCTGTCCTGCCGAAAGGCACTGTAACCTGGGGGAACTGCCGTGACATAGTCGGGGGCAGATGCCTCATCGGACCATGTCTCTGTGATGTAAAGTACATCTAGATTGAAATCCCTAATGAGGTCGGCTATATCCTGGCAGTGTTTGCTCAAAGAGCGCGCGTTAATGAGTGCCATGGAGACATGCATGTCAGCCTCAGTAGCTAAGGATTGAGTGTGCAAAGTAGGGTTAATAAGCATGGACAGGGTGTTACAGTGTGAACACTGTATATGTGATGCCGACTGCATGAGGGATACATCAAGTTTGGTACACAGCGGGGCGTAGGATGGGCGAAACTCCAAGAGTGCGTTACGGGAATAAGAGATGCGAGAGGCAGGGGTTATGGCCCTGGGCCCGGTCCCGGCGCGGACGGGCGCAGACGGGCCCGCCTTTGGCGCGCCTTCGGCGCACCGCCGGCGCGGACGGGCGGTAGTGTTGTTTTTATACATACTTTGGGCGGGGCGGGAGGAGGGTGGGAGGGGCGCAGAGCTCTCGGCCAGCCTTCCCAATGGCGGCCAAGTTAAATGCAAAGCTTCCCTGCGCCTGCCTACAGCGGCGCTGAGGGAGGGAAGTTAGAGTCTTGGCGAAGTAATCTCGCCTCAGAAAGACAGTATCATAAAAACACACCAGTTAAAATATATATTTGTTGAGATCGGTTTTGGAGGAAGGAGGTGAACCATTGAGGTGCAATGCCTTTCGAACCAAAGCGAACATTTAGGGTGTTCAACAGGGTGGGGTGGTGTACCGTATCGAAGGCAGCTGAGAGATCAAGGAGGATTAGCAGTGAGGATTCGCCCTTGTCAAGAGAGCGGTGAATGTCATCAGTAATATTGAGCATGGCTGTTTCTGTGCTGCATCCCTTTCTAAACACAGATTGGAAGATGTCAAGTAGGTTGAAGGAGGAGATATGGTTGTCTAGCTGAGAGAGAACACATTTTTCAAGGGCTTTAGAGAGGAAGAGAAGGTTGGAGATGGGGCGTAGATTGTTCAGATCATTAGGGTCGGCAGAGGGTTTTTTTAGAATAGGAGAGATTTGACCTAGTTGAAGGGAGGCAGGAACGCAGCCGGAAGAAAGTGAGGAGCTGATGATATCGGTCCAGATTGGGGCAATGGTGTGTTTGAGATCTTGAACTAAGTGGGTGGGGAGGGGGGTCTTTGGAATGAGAGGATGGTTTGAGTTTGGAGATGATGTTGATGATAGTGGTTTCAGAGGTTGGATTAAATACACTCTGTTGGACCTGCGATGGGCAAGCCCAGCACAAAGGGGGTAGTTTGGCTCAAGTGACAAGGCAAGTGAAGGCTTTTGTGCTAAGCCGGCTCAGACCCAATAATAACTCCCTGTATAGTCACCAAAAAGAAGGACACTACACCACTGCTGTAGAAAAATACGATTCCTTTATATAAAAACTCTCTGTTGTGAATAGGGTTCAATTGGGAAAGCACATACACATTTCTTTTAGTCACAAATTTGTGGGTTTCAGTTTTGAAATAAATACCATAAATAATATCAGGAATAAATATCACCAATAAATAGAATAAATATCAGGAATAAATATCACTAATAAATAGAATAGATATCAGGAATAAATATCACTAATAAATAGAATAGATACCAGGAATAAATATCACTTTTGCATAGCAGAATAAATACTGGTTCATTTAACTAAACAAACATGTTCATTCTGGTATCGCTGCCACCAATTAATTACTTCAGAAACATTACACTTGCAGTACGTTTCAGTTTGGAAAGATAACTCTTACAGTTTGTGTTGATTTCAATGATAATGCATACGGGCTTCTCTGGGCACAGAATGAGTTTTGGGACTCTTTAAGGTTCACTCGGGGAGTATGCGCGTTTATCTAAAAGGCAAGGAAACACAGTGAATACTTCATTTACACTTGGCTGCCACCGGGATGAGATCTCTGCTTGCCGGTGGGGTCTAAGCGCGCCTACGGGCTTTGTCACCGCTAGCACTCAGGCGGCACCAGTTCAAAGTCTTTAGACTGACGAACGGACTGCCGGAGAGGTCACACAATCTTCGCGCTCAGTCAAATAAATGCCGGTTCACAGTTCCTTCACAACGCTGCTCCCCACATGAAGAAACAGGCCCACCTCACATCGGCTGCAATCGGGAAGCGATTCAGTCAGGGCACAGCACTTCTCACGCCAGCGACGGGGTTCTCAGGGGCTCCACGGACCTCCCTCCGACTTCCTCGTACGGGGGTGGTTCCCGCCCACAGCTACAGCTCCCGATTCACTGGGGAGGGGCAGAGACACTAGTCCCGCCCAACGAAGGCCGGCCTTTCCCCGCCCCGGCGCACCACCTCACCTTCAGTACGCGCAGGTAGCACTCTACGCCGGTGGGGCTCGGAGACGTCCGAGCTCCTCGCTGGAGGCGCCTGTCGCGAAGGGGGCACAGAAGACGATCGCGGCAAACTTGCTCTCGCCTCGCGACACGTGGAGTCTGTCACAATTCACCACCGGGGGGGCGGGGAGGCACACGAAATTGGCCACAGTCTCTTGGGGGTAATGAGGCACTCGCTGGGCAGGCACTGTAGGTGCGAGGTCACCGCTCACGCAGCTGACTAGAACGCCAGTCAGAATCAACGGCAATGACCTTTGCTACTCTACTGCATGTGCTACCAGCCACCTCAGGGGTCAACAGGGCAGGTGTCAATCTGGTGTCAAGTCTGGAATCTCCTTCTTCTTCTCCTCTCTCTTACTCTCCTACTCTCTTCTTCTACTAAAATGGCCGCCAGGGACTGGACCTATATATAGCCAGTGCCCTGTGGCGCTGGCACGAACCAGAAGGTTCTAGAACCTTCTCTGGCTATGCCAATGACATGGCACTTTTGAGGTGTATCTAGGACCCTAGCAGCCACCGTACTGTGGTTCTAGAGCAGCCATTTTGTGTACCTGAGGGAAATAAAGGAATTCCTGTCAGGATAGTGCGCCAGCCAAAAGGGCGCCAAAACCTCGAAAGGCCAGAGGTCATGGAGGCTCCAAAGGGAGTCACTCACATGAGGAAAAAGGATGACCACCACGGGCCTCTGTCCATGCCCACCTGGGCCCACAGAACATACATCCCAATATAAAGGGTTTCTCGGACACTAGGGTTGCTGTTTACATTTAGCATTGCCCATCTAGGTGAGGTCACGACATCAGTGGATTTGTCCGCACTCATCCATGCTGACGGGACATGAAGGAGGCCTGAGGGAGAGGGGTTGCATTTTAGCTCAACCAGTCTGGCTAGAAAACAGATGTCTCCAGTTCTAGCCCACATCTGGGTTCAATATTCGTTTAGACAAGGACAATGGAAAGCATCCAAGTTACAGAGATACTAGAACATGCCTTGCAGGCAGAGCTATACATACAGAAACTGGGGAGGTAGGAAGCCTCAGAATTAAAAAATATTTTCTGGGGCCAGCTGTTTGCTCTGTATGAGCCAGACGAAGATTGGCTCATGTTCGAAGAGACAATCTAACTTTTAAGAACCCCACCTTCCTCTTTCCCCAACGTCAGTGTTTAGCGTTCCTCCCTCCAGCTTTAGCAATGTCAGCAACACAATTTCATTGCCCTAAAAACAAGCACTGGTAAAGCCAATAGGTCTCGCTTTTGGAACCCTTATAGAGTGGCTAGCCAGAGCTGTTGGGTTGGCTAATGAGTTTTAGCACTGTTCTAGAGTAGTGTGGTGTGTGCCACACATTGCAAAGTTATAAAACTAAAAAGTGTTATAAGCATTTTTGTTACCCTGTGTATAATTAAGATGAGATGTCCAAGTTAACCTTATTATTAAAAAAAATGCATTTAAAAAAAGTGTTTTGTGTTTTTGGGGGTAATATTAGCAACTTTTTCCTGCCTGTTCTAATGGTTGTAATAGGTTTTTGTTGTTTTGGATGGGGGAGGATATAAACAACAGAAGGGTAGAGGTTGGGAAATAGTAAGTGAATTATAATTTGAGCAATGAACGGATAATAGGGGAGAATTAACAGATGTCAGATTTTGAGGGCACTATGGAGCTATAGCAAGAGGCAGCAGTTACTTGCGCTACGAGGCTAAAACAGTCCCAGAAGTGCGTTATGCAAAAACTTCAGGGCAAAGAAGGAAGGGGACAACGCTAAGTTCAGGGCTTTAGGTGGGCAGAGACTCACCAGTGCTGAGCACCGGCAGTTTTTTAAAGGAGGCCTCGAAACGGGTCTCAAATCGGGCTCCGTTTTGTGCCCTTGCACAGGCGGTCCGTTTTTTCCGGACTGCAGTGACAGCAGGCACATTGATGGTGCGCATTCTCACACTGCTCACTTCTGGAGAAGTTACGGCATGCCGTCATGCCAGGGGAGCGTTGTAGGGGAAGGGAAATCCTTTAGAGAGTCATTTTCTCTCTGGATTTCCCATCTCTTTTTGAAGCTCCGGAGCAGCAACATTGTCGTGGTGTGGAAGCTTTTTTAATATTATATACTAGTCATAGTTGCTGCTTAGTTAGCTTATGCAACTAACAACCATTGACAAAGCCAATAGTACTGACTTGTTGTAGGTATGATGGTTCTTGTTGTATCATATCTGGATGCAATGACAGAAATAGCAATTTACAAGTAGGGCGGCACACTATGCTAGGCACAGATTTATAGCGTATGTGTTTTAATGCCACGCCCTTAAGGACATTTGTCACGCAGCATTGAAACCCCCCATTTCCCCGACCCCCCCCACAGTTTTTTCACCTCACTCAAAGCCCTGGCTAAGATTAATAAGAACAGAGAATGAGAAAAGTAAAAACAAAAAATGACAAGAGGCAGTAATGGCATGAAAACAGAAAGGAGATTAAAAGAGTTCATGTGGAAGAATATATAAGAAAGGTGGGCAGAAGAGAAGAGAAAGGCGGAAATAAAAAGTTTAAGATGAAAGGAAACAGTGAATACAAACCAAAGGGAACACAGAGAAACAGAACTGAAAAAATGCAAGGAGAAGACTAAGAAGGTAGGATCAGCGAGCAACATGTGGGTCAAGGGGTACTTCTCTTGGTAAGTATCAGGGGTGTAATCTACAGGTCACTTGTTCCCAATCTTGCACAAAGATGCAGATGGTCAATATAGTGACATGTGTAGCCTGTCATTGGTTCTAAACTCAGCCACACAACTAGGTGAGTAAGTGCACCTACTGCAGAAATCTTGTGACTCCTGCAGGACACAGATTAAAATACCAGAAAGCTCATTGGGTTAATGCAGCGGACGTTAGTGTGAAACATACTGGTCACCAGTTCCATTGATTGTGAGGCAGCTAGCTCACAGCAGCATACTAGCTATGAAAGCGCTAAAGCAGTAGGGTCCAACGAATCCGATGCGCTCCACTGCTTGGAAACTTCTACACCCTGTCCATCCTACCTAATGTACCTTCCCTTAAATCTGGCACTGCTTGACTCTGATGATACAGAGTCGGGGCACTTAGAAGCAGGCTGCATCTGATGAGAAACGCCATTAACAAGCACTGAATGGGCACAGATACTTTATTACCCCATATCCCATACAAGGTGACATCGGCGGTTGTCCAAGGACAGAGAAGGCATGGTGTTATAATCACTCGTCACACACCACAAGCCTATGGTATAATTTGCAGATACACCTAGTGAAAGGCCAAAAGGATTAATAGACCTGCACATGCTGCCGAAGTAAAAGGAGGCAGGCATAGGGTGGGTGCTGGCGATAGGAGGTATCCGCAGTGCGAGGTCTTAGCGTCTGCTTTCTGCAGTGTACTGAGAACTCAGTACTCGCTGGCTATGGGGAGACCTAAAGAAATGTTAGCATTAAGCAATACAACAGTGCCAGTATGTTTCCCAAGTTGTAGCAGCAGAGCAGAGCCTGGACTTGCAGCCGGTCACCTTGTAAGTGACGCGCCTGTCAGGTTTGCCCTGTTTGGAAGAATATGTCATCACAGAGCAGACAGCATTCTTTCTGGGGGGGGGGGGGGGGGGGGGGGGGGGGGGAGGGCAGGGGGGGGTCGACAGTTGTTTGTCCATGTAACAAAGTGAGAGGAGTGATGTCAGGTGAGGGAGCCGAGCAACTTAGTGATTGGAGTGCTCTTTGTTTAGTAAACCAGTCTTGTTAATTAATCTTGTGGACTCTGCTAAGGGATCAAAGTACCAGCAGAGAGGTGTAATGGGGAACAGGCCTGCATGAGGAGGACACAGTGTTAGTGCGGCTGCCTAGTCAGTGCCAGCAGATTGCAGAAAGATGGGGTCAGCACGCACAGTCTACTGCGTGTGAGTACCTGGTCACCACCGGCTGGCTTTTCACTTTGCTGATTACAAGTAGCGGACAGCATGCTGGACAATCAGGGGGTGGGGGTAGGGTGGTCCAAGGGGTCATGTGGGAGGGAGGAAGTGGAAATAAAGTAAAAAAATATATATTAAAAAAAAAAAAAAAGAGGCGGGGCATCAACACAACTATGATAGTAACGAGGGAGCATAAGAGAAAGGCAGGGTATCACAAATAAAGAAGTGGGTAAAAGGAGAAGCAAGTACCATGGAGAGTGGTAGGAGTAGAGATGAGGGAAGAGTGCGCGCGCTAAGCAGCAAAAGAAAATTTTATAAAAAAGCACGCGAGTGGTGCGCGCGCATTAGTGATCGCGCTGGAAGGGAGGAAGATGTCGGCTGCGTGCGTAACCGCGCGCATAACCACAAGCTTGAGACCAGCGAGGTCCGGCAGCACTTTGAAAACCCCAATACAAAAGGTCTCGCAGAGCAGCGCATGCGCTGGCTCAGGCGAGACCTAAAAAACCCTCTCCTCCATCATGTGCACAGGAATAGGCGTGGGTTTCCAAAATGTTAATGTGACTCCATGCCACCCCCCACGTTCGTTTGCCAACACAAATTTTATCATGTTTATGACAATCTTTTCCGGTTGCATGCCTATATGTGCACACTTAGATGTTGTAGGAGGGGGAAACCATTATTGTAGAAGTCACCAGTTTCTGGAACATATCTGTCCACATTATGCAGTCCTCCTCGGCCCAGACATCCATCCTAACCTCTCACACGGATATCCGAGAGGGCGTTAGCACATATGCCCCCAGTTCATACCCGAGAGCGAGTCCAGTAATGGACAGCCACCAAATGGTGATTTGTTTTTTTGCTTAGAACAACCCTTGCAGCACAAATCTGTAAATCATCTTATGTCTTTTCGGAGTTCTCAGGTGGTGCTACATACTAGCTTCCAATCCACCTATTGTGGGGGCAACGCAGCTGCAGATATTCAATCCTATTACGCAGCAGCACCCTTACAGGTGCTTAATCAATGGTGGTATTGCCCCAAATGAGACCCGGCACATGAGGTGGAGCGATGGGGGATGGGCGAATAGTCAGTTATCAAATTCCTCTTTGGCAGGTCAGATGTTGGTTTGCTTCCTCAGGCTACGGGAGTGGTAGTCCTAGCATGGAGGATATCCCTTTGTCAGATGGGGCGGTGGAGACGTCTTACTCAGAAGACTCTGCTGTGGCAGAACATGTTCATTACCCAAATGGCAGGACTACAAGGCTTTCAGAGATGGGACCAAATTGGCATTTCCACTTTAGGTGATGTGATGCGGACCTTGTTTTTAAATTGTTTCAGGAACTCCAATTTTAATTCTCAATGTTACACAGCCAATTCTATATACATATTTGCAGTTAAGCCATGCCCTGGCCCTGTAGATCTGTATTCTCTCTGCCCTACCATACTTTAACCCTGTTAGAGGGGAAACTGCTTATGGGTTATCTAGGTAGTCATAAAATATCGAATATATACCAATTCCTAGTTATGAATAGTACTACTACATTAGATGCCCTTTGTGCGGCTTGTTAGAGTGACCTGGGGGATCTAGAAGACTGGGAGGAGGCTCTGGGGTCTTACAGAGGGGAAGCAATCTCCTCTCGCCTGCACTTAATTTAGTTTAAATAACTCCACTGTGCATATTTTACCAGACATCGGTTAAGGCTCATGGGTCTTATTGGTTCCCCTCGATGCCTGTGATGAGAGTCCGAAAACAGCACTTTCCTTCATACGGTCTAGGAATGTAGAATCCTGGGCCGGTTTTGGGGAGGAGTTGGGTGCTTGGACGAAGTTCTTCCGTGGGACACCCCAGACTCCGAAACATCGCAATTAGAAGCTGAATAAGACAATATGGTCAGGATACTAGCACGGTCTCTTATATGTCCTATTGATATGTGAGGTGGGCTGTGGGTAAGCGGTCCGGTTGGCACCGGAAGGTTGTTAAAACATATGTTTGATTCAATATTGCATTCTTTTCACTTTGTTTGCATTAACTATTGGTTCCCAATGGGAATAATGCTGTGCCATATATTTGACGATTTACTCTATTTCTGACTATTTTCAGGCAAACAAATCCAATAAAATCACTAACAGTCAGCCTGCATGGTCATGCTGCTGGAAGGTAACACGGTCAACAAAGAACATTGGCAATTATTAGCCTTTGATGCAGACTGTATAAATGAAGCATGAAGGATTCTCTGCAAAGTGATGAGCTGCCTTCTGCTGCTTTCTGCTGCCTGAGAGAGCAAGTACAGAAAAGGTTTCCCAACCTTCCATTGCCTTCGTACTTTAGTCACCAGATAAGAGAGGGTGTGAAGCGTTTGTGTGGGAGAAGATTTCTAAACTTAGAAGGAGAAGAATGGGCTAGTGCAAGCTTATAAATGGATTCCAGAGCCAGTGAAAACATTCTCAAACGACACAAAAGGCCATATTTTTGGCTCTGCAATAATTTCAAAATTCCAGATTATGCACCCGCCGGTGCACAATATAGGCATGCAACTAGACTCAAACTTTGGGAGGAGCTACCAGGTCAACCAATGAGGCGGAGTTATCCTTGGAGCTAATACATATAGTCATATTAAAAATATTGGCAAGTCAATACTATTCACAAGAAACCGGTTTTAGTGGATTTGCAGTGCATATAGGCTATTGCCAGAGATCTTTAAAAAGGGGAATGAGTGATTTGACAACTAAAAAGCCACTTCTAGAAATGTCAGTACAAAGCATGCAATAACCAGTTTTTCCAAAGCTATATCAAGATGCCACACATTTTTCTAAATTTTCCAATAACCTTTTGTGAAACGAGAAATTTTTGATACCATCTCCAAAAAGACACTTGACCAAAGGCACCTTTACTCTCTGCTCATCAGGAAATTGCAACATATGCTTGTTTAAGGCCGCACATGTGTACATATTTTAGAATACTGAACTTAGTATGTAAAGGTACCTTATTTCGGGACGCATGAATGGCAAATCTACAGTTCGATCTCTAAAGCATTTTGCATTCCTCCAGAGATTGAATATGTTAGTGTCAATCAGTTGGCAATATTACCACCTGCCTCACATTGCTAGTTCTCAAATAAGAAGACGGAGTCATGTATATACAGAAACCCACCCAGCACAGAGAACTGGTAAAAGAGGTAGTAGCGTTGAAATAACTTTGCAATGAATGGTGTTCTTGCATGCAGAGGATACAAATGTTCCTTCAAGTCCTAGAACACACAGAATGTTATGGGCAATGGCCTGCAAAGTGGTCACTTCAACATATTCCAGTTGTAGTCCGATTTGGCCACGCCACGACAGACTGCATTCCGAAAATATTAAACAATAGAGAAAAAAACTGTTCTAGATCACAGAGCACTGATCGGAGAGAAGAGCTAAAATGCAGGGATGGCTGGCTTAGAGTTGGAAACAACCACTTAAGTAGCAAAGCAGAGTACATTATAATTGGTTAGTTAGTAAATTTAAAGGCTGCTTGGGAGCCAACGTAGATCTTTAATTAATAGGGTAATTTGAGGCTTCATGGTGACAAAGACTCATTTATTTTGAGAAATAATGCAAGGGTGTCATCAGGTTTGTAGTTTGACCTTGTAATGGAACTTTTTATTTTTAAGTTTGTTCTAGGCACAGTCTAATTGCAGATTCTATATATCTTTTAAACACGTATTTTATCTTAAACACTAAATGGGACAGTTATTAAAACATTGAACTATGCAGAGTTTGGAAATGGGAATTTTTTGAGAGGCCAACTCTACGCAACATCCTACTCAGATGCACATTCATCTGGATAAGAGCAGGAACACAATTTGAATTCATACAGGGAACAGTGATGAGAAAATTGGAGACTGGCGAACCGGGGATTGTTGGATGTGTGGAGAGTATGCCATGAGGTAGATCGCAATTATTCATATTATTCAGCAGTGCACATTTTGCACACCAGGATAGACCGGTTTGTATGTTCACACAGAATATCTGTGAAGAGCCATCTCCGATCATAGCCCAGTGCTACTACGGTGTACAATAGGAGAGAAACCTCAAGCCCCCACATGGCATTTAGATCCAGCAGTACTAGAAAACGCACAATGCAGAAATTCTTTAGCGCAAATTATTTCACACTATTTCACTAATAATCAAGGGACTGCATCCACACTTTCGGTTGAAAGGGAGGCCTTTAAAGTGGTGCTGCGAGGGCAAGGTATTAGCTATTTGATTGGGGCTTTAGTGGAACTACGTAAAGAATTACTCACGATAGAACAAAAACTATGCGTTCTGGACAATGCAGGGGGAGGTACTCGGGAAAGAAAAGCAGAAGCCTAAGTACTGAGAAAGCAATACAACGCCACACAAGAGAAGTTGAGGAACAATGATCGTAAGCATTACATTACGAATGTGCATGAAGAGGAGAGAAAGGCGGGTAGAATATCAGCATGGCTTATTAAGAACGAATCAAGGAGCCCTCCCATTACTAGGATATATACACATGGCGGGTAGCCCATATACTCCCAAACACTGATTTACCAAGAGTTTTGCAGTTACTACAGAGAGCTGTATGGAGCCCCTTCTAACCTTACTGAGGACATACTAAATAATTATCTGTTGCAAATACCGATACAACTAGATGCGAAACATTGCGAGGCGTTGGAGCCCTTATTACCATACAGGAGATCTGCGTTGCAGTGAAAGGTTTAGCAACAAGCAAAACGCCAGGTACAGATGGACCACCAGCCGAATTTTACAAAACGCCACATCTTGAGAAAGTGTATGCAGAGGCCTGGAAAATAGATGTGCTCCCTGAATCGACTAGAGATGCAGTGGTAATACCCTTGCCAAAAGGTACTAAAAAGGACGCAAGATCCGTTAACCATGCTGAATCTGGACTTTAAGATCTTGAGTAAGGTATTGGCCCGGAGGCTTCTCCCACACATGCACTGTCTAGTACATGTAGACCAGAATGGATTTATACCCACTCACAATAGGTCACACAACCTACGGAGACTATCACGTCCTGTACTTCCCAACTGTGAAGAATGACATGGGAGCAATGTTGATGTCGGTAGACTTGGAGAAAGCCTTTGACAGTGAGATGGGACTGCCTATTGATGGTAATGAAACAAATGGGTCTAGGTGACGACTGGGTTAGGTGGGTAAAGCCATTATACACTGCCCTGATGGCGAGAGTTTGAACTTGAACCACGTTTTCAAGGCCATACAATAATACATAGAGGTACTAGAAAGGGGTGTCCTCTCTCTCCCCCCTCCCGTTTGCCTTTGCGATTGGCCCTTTAGCTGCACAATTTAGGGAGAAAGGCACATCATCTCACTTTATGCAGATGACATACTCCTTTATTTTAGAGATGGTTTGACGGGCATTCCCCAAGCTATGAGACAATTAACGCAATATTCTGCAGTCTCTGGGCTCCGGGTAAACACAACCAAGACACATATTTCCAGTGTATAAAGGACTAGAGAAAGCCTTAGGGTTCCCTTTAGACCAGAACTGGTCCAGGGTAACCTTTAAATACTGACGGATACAAGTATTTCACTAATTTGGGTGGTGCCCTGCGATCCTTAAGGGGGTTTGTTCCCTTCTAGAGATCACTGAACTTGCCCATTATGGCCAGAACAGCGAACTCGAAAACGGTAATCCTGCAGAGACTTCTTTATTATTTTGCCAATGTGCCTATATACATACACCGACATCCTGGTTTAAGCAGATAGATACACTACTCCGTGACTTTGAGCTGTATTTTCTGGCGTCCCAACTTCAGTGGCTAACAAAATGGCTAGACAGGGTAAACCAAGAGGAACTCCAGCAGTCAGGGAAAAAGATGCAAATAGACCTGTTGGTGGCCAAGCTATTAAATAACTGAGCTGTGATCCCTAAGCCGGGCAGATTACTTAACACGGCCTTGAAATGCTGGTGCAAATGTGTACAAAGAACTAAAGAAGTACCAATATACGCGCCCTGCCTACCCTTGGCAGGCCTTCCACATGGCGAACCCCTCACTTACTTTACCCAAATACAACTGGCAGCTTGGACTGGAGTGGGTACACATACAATGGGGTGGGGGGGTGGTTAGCTACCTACATCACATACTAATTCCTATGGAAGATTTGATGGAATCTTACCATTTGCCCCCTGGTCAATTCCTTAGTTACAGAGCACTGGCGAGCACATTCCAGGCATTATGGGGTAAAGAAGTGATGGAACCACAAAACGCAAAATCATGACCAAAGGCCCACTCTACATACTAAGAAAAATGTGGGGAAAAGCTTTTGCCGGAGACTTGACAGACTCGAAATGGCATAAAATCTTGGCTCCACTGAATTTTTTCCCCAGAAACACTAGATTAAAATACACTCAATACAATTATGTACATATGTCCATCATGACACCGCACAGATTGCGGGTCACGTATGGAGTAGAGCCTCGACCATGCCCTAGGTGTGGACACAGGGTTTCCACATAGGGTATGGCACTGCCCACAACTGCAGGTCTAGTGGACAGGAATAGTAGAGGCCCTACAAATGGCACTGGGCAAACTTCTCCTCGAACGTTAGATGCCTGTATATTGGGGTTATACGCAAGACCTAGAGCGAAAAAAGTGAGAACCAGGTTCATGGACCTGGCACTAGGCCTGGCCAAGCGGAGAGTTGCTGTAGAATGGAAATCAAGGACAGGACCAGCTGTGATGGCATGGAAAACAGAAGTGACGCAGTGGGCTAGGGCAGAGGAGCGGGCACGGATCAGGGAATTCGACCAATAGCAGATTTATGGGCTGAAATATTGACAGCATGGGAACACCCAGAACAGAGCACTGATGATGACCTGCATATGAGCGACAACGCCACGGAAGATGGGGAGGAAGGATCCTCAGGTGGCGGAAAAGGGAGGACACAAAATTGGGTAGACACAGACCACGCAACAAAGACATTGCATGTTAGGTAACACCTTCCCATTATGATATACTTCGTCTTCTTAGAGGGACGACTTGTGCCATAGCTTACATAATCCGCTGAGTGTAGGGAAATGTTGGAAGCCTTTGGTACCACCATTGCTTTATTATGTGACTAGGAACAGGATATTTGATTCCAACCACCTCTCCACATCACCCTCGCAACATCTCTCCAGCCCCTTCCCTGATCTACCCTCTATAGTTAAGCAAGGTTTGTATAGATGAGATATGCAATTTTCAGGATAAGAGACAGCTACAAGATATTACTTTATTAGACTTATGTCCTGTTCATGTGGGTAAAGCTGGGTATGACTTGGAAAGCACTCAAATGTACTATGGTAGTCCTTTGCAGAGTAACCCTTCAAGGAATAAACGGACAATATGACATGTAATAATGATGCACAGTGACCTCGGTCACAGGCCTGCTCGCTCCCCAGCAGCCTCCTACATTGTCGCTGAGCCCCTAGCCTGGGTGTTCAAGGCTGCTGTATGCCCGTGGCTGCCCTGCCTGTCAACTCCCTGCATGGCAACTGTTTGCATTTAGGTAACTGTATTGAAATGGTGTCTATCTGGGCTTGTACTGTGTTTATCTTGGTTTTCTTTTTCCCTTAAAATCCTTGTTCTCCGCTTCCCTTTGCCGACGCTGCTGCCCCAGTGGCCCCTCCCACCTGTCCGCACCTGTTCCTCCATAATGGCAGTCGCACAGCGGGTGTGCCAAAAGCATGCCTTAGGCAAGCCAGTCTGCACCCGTCCGCGACCCGACCGCGGCCAGCGCCAGGAACCATCTATCTCCGACCATCCATCGCTACAACACTTCTGCCCTCCTTGCACTCAACCCCGGAAAACGCAGACTGCCAACAGGCCTCGCCGGACACAATCCATGGCCAGTTCTCATACCTCCACTACCACCAGAACTTAACCACTACCCCAGCCTCCAACACTATCGACGCCTGCACCGGCGACACCCTAAAATGCATCCTCCTAAATGTGCGCTCCGTACACAAACACGCCACAGAAACCTGGAACCTCCACGACTCGCTCTCTCTCTCTCTCTCTCACCGGACATTGCCTTTTTCACGAAGACCAGGACCAACGCCTCCTCTGCCCCCGACAAACACCGACATCCTGGACGGATCAAGATCCAGAGGAAAGACCGCCCCAACCACCCGGGAACGGGCCTCACAATCGCCAATAAGAACACCCTCTGCCTCACCACCTCCAGCATAACATTTCCTTCTGCCGAACAAATGCACTTCCAGATCCAGACCAACCCCAAACTCAGAGGAACCCGTGTCTACAGACCCCCCTGGCCCCCTTCACCACCACCATTACCGACTTCATCGCGCCCCTTGCCATCACCTCAATGAACTACATACTCACTGGAGACCTGAACTTCCACCTAGACAACCCCAGCAACCTCAACTCCACCGTCCTTCGCGACAACCTCGCCAACATCGGACTTTAACAACTCGTCGACCCATAGAGCAGGACACCCTCGACCCAATCTTCGCGGCAGGGAACAGCGTCCACATCAGCCTTATGACACAACCACCATGGACCGATTACCACTGTGTATACTTCGCCGGTGACGCACCCAAAACAGCCCCACGCCCACCACGAAGGAACTGCAGCAAGGTTACCGACGAGCAACTCAACTCCACCAGAGACAACCACACCTGGGCATCCGAAGCAAAAATTGCAGCCAGAGAACTCCACATTGGGATCTACAACTGCGCAGACAAGCTCACCCCGCAATGCAACCCCGACAAACAGCGCCCCAGGAAAGCTGCCTGGTTCACCACCGATCTCCAAGAAGCCAGGCGCACCTGCATATGCCTGGAGAAAAACCGGAGCACCACCAAGACAACCGAAAACTACTCCACCTACAAGAACCCCATGATGTGCTACCACAATCAAATCAGATCAACCAAGAGGAACTTCATCCACAACAAAATACTCGTCAACTCCAAGGAACTCTTCAGTGTCATTCAGGAATTCACCAACCCACGCAGCAAAGCCACAGACATCACCCCATCCCAAAACCTCTGCGGCAAGCTTGGAACCTACTTCCACCTCAAGATCAAAAACCTCTACGACAACTTTGTCAACCATCCACCAAACGCCACAGCCACCCCCCCACCCCCCTTCCCCACCGCCCTCCATAGACACCAGCCAGCCCACCATGTCCAGCTGGACACCAATCACAACCTAAGGCCCTGCCTTGGCCATGAAAGGCATCCACTCGTGGTCCCCACTGACCCCTGCCCTCATCAAAACTACCACAGAGCCACGGCCATCGCACCCGAACTACAACGCACCATCAACACCACCTTCAAAACAGGCACCTTCCCAGACGACAGGAAACGCGCAGAAGTCAGGATCCTGCTCAAGAAGCCCACAGCTGACCACAAGACCTACCGGCCCATCTCGCTCCTCCTCTTCGGAGCCAAAGTTGCAGCGAAAACAGGGAACGGACTTGATTCATCAAAGAAAACGCCATCCCCGACCTGTCCCAATCTGGATTCTGAAGCAACCACAGCACAGACAATCATTTACCTCTAACAAAAAGGATTCTGGTGCTTTTCATGCTGGTGGAGCCTCAAAGGCCCCTTCCCTCCACCAGCTGAGCGCTTTCATCCCCGTAGCTCTCCCAAGCTCTCAAACTCCTTAAGGGTCTGAAATCTGGGTCCCCATTAGACCCATGTGCTGCCAGACTTATGGCCGACACAGTTAATCCGGTGGTCAATAGACTTATTTCTATGTCCCTCACGGAAGTGCTTGTTCCGGTCTCTTGGAAGCAGGCTATGATACTGCTTCTCTTAAAGAAGCCATCACTTGACCCCCCCTATGTCCAGCCAATTTATGGCCGATCTCCCTTTTGCCCTGCCTAGCTAAGGTTTGTAAGAAAGTTATTAACAGACAACTGACTGAATTTGTAGAAAGATGAGGCCTCCTTCATCCCGCTCAGTCGGCAGCATTGGTGGAAGTCTCAGATGCCATCAGACTGCCTGAATTCCGGCGGGAGGGCAGCCCTGGTTTTGCTGGACCTCTCGGCGGAATCTGATCCGATCCCTCACGCCATGCTACTTTCCAGACTGGCTGAGATCGGGGTATCAGGAAGTGCCTGGGCTGGGATTGAATCCTTCCTGAAGGATCGGACACAGCAGGTTTTGGAGCCCTCTGCTCTTTAACATTTATGTCACCCCATTGATTCAATTGGCTGAGGACTTGGGCGCAAAGGTAATCGCTTACGCCGATGATACCCAGCTCCTGTTCACTTGGGGAAGAGACGAGTGCTCCATCTCTACCACCAAAGAATGCTGGTCTGCAGTCTTCAGTTGGTTGGCGACAGCTGAACTGAAATGCAATGAGGAGAAATCGGACAGCCTTTTATTTGGAAAATTCCCCTCAAACTTCAGAAAAACACTGGTCATCTGAATCTGTACCTCTTGACTCCTTTGGGAATCCTGTTAAGAACTTAGGGGTCTGGTTAGAGGAGAATCTCCTGTTCAGAACCTATTTCAAGAGGCTGGCAGGGACTTGCTTCGGACTTCTAAAAGTTCTTAGGAAGTTCCTTAATCTTCTTCCTCAGGCAGCCAAGGAGAGAGTCACCCGTGCCCTTATTCCGTCTCATCTGGACTACGCCAATGCGCTGTATGTTGGAGTCCTGAGTTACCTGTTGAACAAACTTCAGGTGGTACAGAATGCAGCTGCTAGGCTTCTCTTGAACATCTCGGTCAGATGTAGCGTGAGACAACATCTCCGCACCCTTCATTGGCTCTCTGTGTCAGAGAGAGTTAGGTTTAAGGTATTGGTCATCACCCACAGTGCGATGTATGCCACTGGGTCTGGCTATCTTCAGAAACGGTTCTCCTTCTAGACACCTGCGCTCTTCCTCCCAATTCTTGGCACAAGTCCAGCGCTTTCGGCTCCAAAGGATGGGTGGTAGCTCACTGGCCACTAAGGCCGCCCTCTGCTGAAATGCGCTGAAAGGATACCCGCACTAGACCATATTTATGTTATTTTGGAGAAAGACATTATATTATCAAATATTATATTACCAATGAGAAAGAATGGATAATTGAAGCAGTATCTGTGTGGGACTCGAAAGCCATTATATATATCCATAGTTAAACTTGTTTATAGCCGGAGTCAGACCAGATCAAGGGATAGAAATGGTACTACTTGATATAAAAAGCTACTTTACAAATTACAGATATGGAGGAGCCACGTGATACACGCTACATGGAAAAATTTAAAAACACCAGACCTATCAGGCGTTTTAAGACTTCTTACCCATTTCAATATATATATATCCTCCCCTGGTTTGTCAACGCGGTATTAACCCGCCTTCTCACCTGCATCGGCGGATTCCTATGTTGCCTTGTTGCTGACCAGACGCTGGGTTTGCTGTGCTCCCGTGAGTGTGAACTTTCCTTTGCCTCCTTCCACTGCTCGCGGTACCCGCTGCGCGGGCCCCGCTTCGTCTGAGGCCACCTTTCATCAGCGCTACTGCCCAAATTGTGTCTCTGGGTACTGGGACCTGCAGGGCTGCGAGTGTGTTGTGGGCGCAGGACTCCAAGTCCCAGGAGCGCCCACAACTCCCAATCGTCAACAGCTGGGACGCTCTCCCTGCAGGCTCCTCCCCTTCCTCCTCAGCCAGTACATCTTCAACTTGAGTGTCCCGCTGCGCGGGAGTGCGCGGGAGGGCGCCGGGAGAAGCCCGGGACAAGGGCGGGACCGTCTGTGGTCGTCAGGGGCCGAAGGAGGCCGGGCTGGGCCTGCCCTCTGATGTTCTTTTTAACAGATCGTATTGCATTAAGTGATAGCAGAGTGCTATTCATTGTTGGTGACCACTATAACAATGTCTGCCTCCCCAAGTAGTACCATTCCGACGGCCCAAATTGTTGATACTGGAACACCGGCAATCGGACCGCTGGATAAATTCTTCTTTAACCGCCCGTCCCAAATCATTGACAAAGAGATAACACTTGCAGAGAGGCGCGCGGAGCGCAGATTGTCTATTGAACTACTTAAAAACTCTACAGACAAGCACCCTGCTTAAATCTATCCTGCACTGGTAACACCCTTATCCTCAGTAAATCTCCCTGTTGTAACTGAACAATATGATGTACCCCCAAAGGAAACAAGCAAGGACAATGTAACTGAACTGATTTCTCCTTGTGTGAGTCATATTAATCCTATGATCCCTACAGAACCAGGTGCCCAGGTTACCTTGCCAACCCAAGCACGGATCAAAAAGGAAAAGGTCTACTGTACCAAGAAAATGTCAATTTGTTAAACCCCCACAAAAACATCGAAAGGTAATCAAAAGTACGTGTACTAGAAAGGTTGCCACTGAAGCAAGTTGTAGTATAGGAAGTGCACAGGATGGGGACGTTGTTATATTAAATAGCCCAGATCCCGGAAGTAATTCCCCAGTGAAAGGTTCACCAACTGACGATAAGCTATCACCCCTCCATAACTTGATCCCTGAGTTAGAAAAGTTGCTTAGATTAATTATTTCCCCGATAGAGGAGCGAATTGGTAAGCTCTCTGACCGACTAGATCATTTTGAACAGGTAACGCTAGACAATTTTTACTCTACAAAAGCGTTGATTAAAACTCATGTAGGGTAGATGTAAGCAGTAAGACCCAGAGCAATACTCCTTGTGTTACTCAGGAAAAGGGAAAAATACAAAAAACTAACCCTACACAGCCACCTAAGCCAGGTAGTGCGGTTGGAAAAAGACTCTCCAAGCCTGTTGAACTAGTTCTACCAGGTCCTGCTGTAAATCCCACTAACACTGCAATTCCAGCTCAGACTGAGGAGCAGCAACCGCCTCCAATACCAAATCCTCCTTCTACCACTGGACTAGGGGGTAACGTGTGCTCTACAGTAGGCAATGCTCCAGTACCTACCCAACTAACTAATACTCAGTTAGCAGCTAATAAACCTGCACCCCGCCCTGTTCCTATAGTTACCAAACCAATTCCAACACCCTTGATAAAGCCACCACATAGGAAACCCCCCATGAACCTTACCCCAGATTCTTTCCCGTATGTAGCAGTCCTCATAAATGTTCCACCATTACCAGTAGGACAGAGGGAAACCTTCCAGATGCTTAAAAATAAGATCATGCACTGGTTAAGGGTGAATCGGCCTCTACCAGGAGACGTCGATGGTTTAATCCTGGGGGTAAGGAGAATAGACTGGATAGGCTATACAACCAAAAGCCTGGGAGGAGATTGTATTGTGGTCAACTTCCAAGATCCAAGGGTGGCAGGTTGGATAACTAGACAGGGATGGGGCATAAACAAGGGAGGAATTGGAATTGTCGACCTTACCTTCTTTTATCCCCGTCCAACCAGTGTATCAACTAGCCTGCTCAATGAACATATAATCCCTCCCAATCTACCATGGCCGATGATTCCCACACCAGCTCAACCACCACAGTGCCAAAATTACATCACTGGCACGAATTATAACCCTCCGGTTGGATGGCAAGAGCAAGGGTGGGGATGTTGACAAACACCTCATTATTTGTGCAGTAGTAGAGGATGAAGTACTAGTGATTTACAAGGGAGTCTTGAAGAATTTGATGTCATTGCTGGTCCAATCTCAAATGCTAGGAACACTGGAAATGGGAGTTTGATTGTGGGGGAAGGAGGTGGGGTATCAAACATTAATGCTGGAGCAGTGGAACCATCCACACCCACAGTAAACGAGGATGACGACACCGATGGTGGTTTTGTGAGGGGTATTGATAGTGTTGCAAACCCAAGGATTCCTCAACCATGTCTCAATAATAATAAACCTAGTGTGGGCGAACTTAGTCTTGGTATGTTTCTATCTTGGAATATTGCTGGGCTGGGAAGCAAACTAGACTCACAAACTTGGGTAGAATTCATTAATGGGTTTGATGTGTGTTGCTTCCAAGAAACTTGGGCTTGTGACCCCGTTTTCCATTGTGGCTACTTAAACTTTTCTATACCGGCCGCCAGAGGAGGTAGGGGTCGGCCAATGGGAGGGCTCACTGTTTGGATAAAGCAGGACCTGGATATTTCTATTAAAGTGCTGGATTTGGGAACTAGTGATTTACAATTGTTAAGAATTTCATGAAAAAAGGGGGTTGTAATTGACCTGTACAACGTCTATGCAAGAGGCAGTACTTCAGCTAATTCTCCCACCCTAGAGGTGCTGTCCGCCTCCCTAGAAACCAAGTCCCAAGACAGTAGGGTATTAGTAGCCGGGGATCTAAACAGGACCTTCGAACCTCTTGACAGCACAAACGATCCCTTAGGGAAGGAAGAAGACACTCTCTGGGGAGTACCATCTCTATGCTTAAATCCAGTCAAGCGGTAGACGAAGAATATTCTGCTACTAAATGCCATCTGTATGGAGTATGGCCTAAGAGCCCTGAACGGGAGAACACCAGGGGATAAGGAGGGCAGTTGTACTTTTGATAATTGCCATAGCAGGAGTAGAATAGATTATGTAATATGTAGCCTCCCGCTGTGGCAGGGAGTTCTTGATATGGTCATTAAGCCCAGATTAGAAAGGAGGCTTCTAGTAGCAAGGACTCTAGGCTTTTTTGGAAAATCATTAAGTGGGGCAGAGGAGGTACCCCCGCAAGGCCCGATAACAATGTAGCCGAAGAAGCCTGGGTTGAGTACTTCAGACCACAATACGCGGAAGCAAAGTATCCTGGGATGGGGGAGGTCATACTGCCAGTCTTCGCTACTGACAATTTGTTTTCCCTCAAAGATGGAGAGAATGCAATTAGTAATGTCCAATGTGGGAGGGCACCGGGGCTAGACGGGATACCCTCGGATGTTTTCAAGCACGACATGAAGAGATGGGCGAGGTACATTTTTTTGCTGGGAAATGCTCTTGCCAAGGGTGGGGTGGTCCCAAAGCTATGGCAAGGAGCAATTATCATACCCATTTATAAAAAAGGAGATCGGTCTCTCCCAGCCAATTACAGGCCCATAAGTCTGATAGCAACCATACAAAAAGTAATGGGGAAAATGGTCACAAATCAGCTTATGGATTGGGTGGATGATAACAACGCTCTTTCCCCCTATCAGGCAGGATTCAGGCGGGCAACCAGCACAATTGACCAGGTCTTCCGTTTTACTATATTGAGGTGGAGGACGGTTTTGCTTGGCAGGGGCTGCCTGTATGTCGCATTTGTTGACCTACGGGCAGCATTTGATTTGGTCCCTAGGTTCAAGTTATGGCTGGTCCTGCAAAAGCTAGGCATCCCAGTTGAATTGCTCACCCTAATCATGCGACTGCATGAATGCAATTTCGCAAGGGTTCAGTGGGGTGGGAATGGTGAGTCAACATTGGACTTCCCGGTGGAAAGGGGGGTCCGCCAAGGCTGCGCCATGGCACCCTTACTCTTCTCACTATTCATCAATGGGATTGTCGAGCGAATGTTAGACGTGAGCATAGATGCACCATTGTTAGCGGGTGCCAGGGTTCCGATCCTGATGTTCGCTGACGACACCCTAATCATGTCAAAGACTCCTGCAGGGTTACAACGTGCATTAAACATATTTGATGTTTTTTGCAAAGAGCACGGCTTAGAAGTAAATGTGGGAAAGACGAAACTAATGGTCTTTTCCCCACGCCGTAAAATTCATCCAAGGTATCTCTGAATAAAACTAAGCTAGAGGTGGTCAAGGAGTTTACGTACTTAGGGGTCCAAATAGCAGAGGGCTCGGGTTGGTCCCATCATTTGGAAAAAAACGGCCCTAAAACACCAACAATTATCAGGGGCATTGCGGGGGGGGGAACACAGAAAATCCAAGACTAAACCGATTTAACCTGCCCTTACTGTATACGATGCAAGGGTCTTAGGTGCGACCTTATACGGTGCAGAGTTATGGGCTTGGGAGAACCTTTCGACCTTACAGATATCTGAAAATAGGTTCCTCAGAGGTATCACATGTCTCCCACAGAGTACCCCCTTAATACCATTATTCCTGGAGCTGGGTAGAAGGTCAATTAGTGATAGAGCGTGACTGCGCCCTGTTCTCTATTGGAGACGTCTTTGGACAACCCCAGAGATTAGGCATTATGCCGATGGTTTCTTGGCAATAATCAAGGAAGACAATTTTCATAAGATAAAGTGGCTAAAAAATCTAAGGGCCATGTTAACTAATTTGGGGCTTTCTAACCTTTGGACCAACCCGCAGGGGGAAGTCTTTCCAAGTAAGGAAGCCCTCAAGTCCCAATATTGGGATTGGGTGGATAACAACCTTCTGAGAGGCACTAGGTCTGACTCTATGGCGGGTCGCTTCTTGGAAGTTAAAGTCTGCCCTATCTTAGAAAATTATTGGGACAACATCACAGTCCCACTGGACAGGAAGTTAGTCTTCCAGTTGAGATCTGGATCCCTCCCGCTAAAAAAACTAACTGCGGGATGGCAGAGGCCGACCACTATGTTATGTCCAGTGTGTGAAGCAGCTGTTGAAACCCTAGGCCACTTTTTATTTGTCTGCAAAGCCTATTCGTCACCTAGGAGGGTATGGCTTACTCCAGTATGTAAAAATCTTGGGACACGACATAGTGCAGTGGCAATGAGAATTTTATGTACATCTACCCAGGAGTCGATAGTTCTAGGGGTAGCCAAATATCTGGGGTGGGCTTGGGCAATCAGGCGGAGGCTGATGGGTGGGCTTAGTTAATCTGGTTTATATTTGTTTTTATAAATCTTAATGTAATTTGTTATATATGTGTATTTTTATATGTCGTTATTGTATGAGCTTGCACAAACTGTTTTACAAGAATATGTACATGTCAAACGATCTGTTTTCCCTATATGTTAAACGATCTGTTTTTTATCTGTTATGTTTGATTTTATGCTGTGCTTTTATGAGAAAATATCTCGAATAAAGCTTGTTCAATTGCAATTGATATATATATATATATATATATATATATATATATATATATATATAAATAATTTGACGGATTAGCCAAATGCCAATAATTTGAATTCCACCCACAAACACCCCTGCAGTGAAGTCACAAGACTGGATATACTAAAGATCCAGTCACTGAAATGCAAAACCTTAAACTACATACAAAACAAACTACCACCAAAGATCAAAACATGAAGACCACCCGGCTCCCAGGACCCAAAAATACAGAATCAAGGCACACACTGCCCCCACTTGAATACACTAATTAATTTCAGCAAAAACAGCAGTCATTAATTAAACACAATTTTGGGTAAAGGTGCACCAGTTAAGCATTTACTGCTAATTTCGATGCTCCAAAGAAAAGGAAAATAAGGTCATTCTTAGCTGGAAGACGAGATCACAACAGCCAGGTTGACCTCAATTGCCAAACAAAAAATTACTAGAACTCAAAGCAGAATCACACTAGTCATAAAATGAATCCCTGGATTCACTCTGTGTAACTGAGTTAATTGAAATAAAAAAACAAGTCAAAATAGAAACTACCAAATTCTTTTACAACTACTACTAAGTACAGCTTACATTTTGTGTGGACCTCCTTGGAGTTCCAAATCTTAAATATAGTGATACTAAGATATAGATTTTGAACTTTAGTTTGATACCCCCACCCACCCCCCAATAGCAGGCATTCAAAAAAAACCCAACAAACAGCAATATGATTTTTTTCCTCGGAGCAGGAGACCATTGGGACGTATTCGATATATTTTCCGAAAGTCTCCTATTGCCATACCTTGGTAGACCACTCTAACCCCAGACCTCCAAAGTCCGTCATAAAAAAGTGCTTAGCTACTTTAGACAAAAAATAGCGAAAAACAAAGAACCTAAATGCCTCATTCTCCTTTAATTACACTACAATAAGTCAACTGTGTTACTTTATCACACAATAGTACAGTGTGGTATCCTTGCACCCTGGTTAGTCATCACTGACTTTCTGCCAAGAAAAGTGCAGTTCTTGTAGGGAAATTATTCGCCCCCTAATCTATGAAAGATTTACATTTAAAGAAGTCTTTTAAAGTAGTAACATCAATAAGCATATGCATTGAAAAAGGACACAATATTGTAGAAATTTCAAATACGGTAAAGAGATTCCAGGATAAAATACTATTTCATACAGTAAGCCTCCAAAGTGTGGGAAGTACACCCACAAAAAACACAAAAAAAAGAAATCCTTCAAGTCTTGGCAGACCTGGTTGTAAAAACTGTAAAAAAAACAAAAAAGGAAACCTGGTGTACAGCTCCTGACATTTAGAAAACGAATAGGAAGCTATATTAACGGGAAAAGATACAGTATTAAAGGATTGTGTGATAAGGTTGACCAAAAGAAAACTTGATATTGAAATTATTGTTTTTTAGATCTACTGTGGACACTGCAATATCAGAGCAAGTTTTAGTTTACTCAAGTGGCCTTCTCGCTTGTTTTAAGCTTCCCAGCAAGAAGTTCAGAAAAACAAGAATCCCTGGACTGAGCGTTTGATTTCAGGTAGGGGTGGAAAGAAAAGACACAGTAGTTACGCTTGCATGCCCAAAAAACAATTTGTAGCATGCAATATGATACATATTGGTATACAAGTGTAAACAAAGATGGGTGTGTAACCTATTCTATTTACTAAACCACAAAGTAATGAAGTATAGCGGAGAAGCACACAGCTTGTACGGTTGCAAATAGGATTTCAGAAAGCATAGGAACCTCACCTGTCTAGTTTTCTTGCCACTGGTAGGTAATAAGAAGGATACTTCAATGTGCTGTATGCAAGTGAGGCCGGGAGCTTCATTGCTTCACTAGTTACACCTGCAGTCTTCTTGGACGGGGAGGGGGAGGAGGGGACTAGGGCTAAGCGCCTCTCCCCCCCCTTCCCAGAGTCATTTCTGCCGAAGCTCAGCACGTGGGCATCTCGACTCTTCCATGTGTTCAAAGAAGACCATTCAGTTTGTCAGTGTGGCTGCCGTCCACCAACTCTCCCAAAGACACGTCCTTTTGGAACTCCAGTATCCATCCACTCTATGAAACCTTTTGAGAAAAAAAACAGACCGGAAAGCATGAGATATTATGCACGGAGACCATAACTAGGTACTAGTCCCTTGCTAGCCCTTCATGTCACTCCTCCGTTTGTAAGGGAGCGTGGAGGATTCCCACACTAGATCCTGTGGTGCTCCTATGGAGGTAATAACCTCAGTTTTTTCCCAAAAGTAATCGAATTCGACAATCCAAACAGTTCATCAAAATTTTTTAATCCATAGAGTCATATATTAATATTCATATAGACAGTGAGGTTGGTTTCAAATCATTTAGTATGTACGTTTTTGAATGCCAATATCCCTATGCATTTCGGGACCTGGGCCCCTTCATCAGGGGAATAAGTTTATCTGTGGAGGAAATAAACATTGTTTTAGGAAGGGAACTCTGCCCACAACATCATGAAAAACAAAGTACATCAGGGGGATCGAGGGTAAAAATCATGAAAGGTAGAAACCCAAAAAGTGAATAGGAACAAAGGTCCTAAGGTGGTTAAGTGGTTCTTGTCAGGGTATTACAGAACAAAATAAAGGATGATGAAAGGAAACGAACACCCGTGTGAAAATATCCAAGTGGCATCTTAAGCAGGCAGTGTGTACTTGAAACCGATATCAAAACGAATCATAATGTGATTGTGAGGTTAATAGCGTGATTTTTAAAGAACCAAAAGGTTGAGAAACAAAAACAAACACCAGCGTGAAAATGCCCGAGTGGCATCATAGTCGGACAAAATGTGAAGACCGATCTCTGAATAAATCATTTAATTAAGCTAATCCTTGGTGCCCCAAACGTGGACACCCGATAGAACATGGTCACAGAGCGTGAAGAAAATATCCTTTCGATTCGTTGTGGACATACCCAAAAACGTTCAGAGTTTTACCTGCAACTAGTTGGCACTTCTATGGGCAATTGTGCAGCCCACAGCTATGCAAATTTGTTCATGCACCGATTGGAAATTGACAACATCTTGGAAAATGTCCTGTGGCGCAACAAAATTGCGACATTTTGGAGATACATAGACGACATTTTTTTAATTTGGGTAGGTCCTTCAGAGGAAATCAATGACTTCATCTCTTATATCAACCAGGTTGATGATCACATTCGATTTACCCATAACACTGACACCAAGTGCCTACCTTTTTTGGACATTCTTGTTACCTTGGAGAATGCTAGTTTAAAAACGTCAATGTTCGTCAAGAAAACGGACCGTAACAACGCCCTTCTGTATACCAGTTGCCATCCAGTTCCCCTAAAAAAATACTTACCCTTCTCACAGCTACTTAGAGCCAAAAGGATCTGCTCTGAACCTGAGGACTACTTACACACTGAAGAAAACATTCTACAAAAATACAGGGAAAGAAAGTACCCAGAAGCCACTCTGTTGGCAGCTCAAAGACAGAAAAGATCTCCTAACTTCTAATTTGGGACAGAAAAAAACTGAAAGACCTGTATTTGTGGTAAAATATTCCTCAAGAAGTCCCATGATAAAAAATGTCATCTTACGAAATTGGCAAATGATACAACTTGAACCAGATTTTCAGGGCCTCTTTAATTGCATTCCTCTATTTGCTTAACAAAGAGCTAACAACTTAAAAAATATGCTGGGATCAAAACCCAAATCCACAGTCACAGTTTTTTCAGGTACCAAACCATGTCACAATTGCAGCCATTGCAATAATATCATCAAAGGTAACTCCATCAATCATCCTCGATCTGGCAAACAAATCAACCTAAAAACCAACGCCACATGTGATTCAATGAATTTGGTATATTTGCTAAAATGCCCATGTGGCTTACCTTATGTGGGAAAGACTGAAAGGAAGCTAAAAATCTGTCTAACGGAACATAAAAGCACCATAAGGAACAAGAACTTGAAGTCTCCTTTAGCTGCCCACTTCATATCTGCACAACATAACATCAGCCAACTAAGGTTCCTTGCACTAGAGGTTGTCCCAACGAGACCGGGCGTTGATAATCGCAAAAGATTATTACAACGCGAACTTTTTTGGATTAAATTGTTGGAATCCAGCCAACCTAAAGGACTCAATGAACGGATCGAATATAGTTGCTTCCTTTAAAAACATATGTGAACCCTGATTGTTCATAAGTGTTCATCCCCATCATTACTATTAGTATTGTTTATGTTCCCTTTAAAAAACCCAATGTTCTCCAAAAACACCCCTTCTTTTTCTTTCCTTATTGTCTGCTACACGCTTTTTTTCTCACAATTATCTTTATTCCTTTGACATTCACCTTGTTCCCTCAAAAAAGTTTTCACTCCTACCCTGCCTCTAACTTCTTCTCTTCTCTCTGTGTGCCCTCTACATAGACTAAGATCTTGTCGATCGTTATGTTTCTAATGTGACAATAACTAATGTCATTAGTTGTATTGTGAACCAGCCTTTTGTGTTATACTAGCCATAGACATACTATGTGATATTCCCCTATCCAACATGGCCGACACTGTTTCCACCGTACTATCATTTTTCCTTATACCGTCTTATGATTTTACTTACATTATCTTTTTGATTCTTATAATACGTATTGTAATTCTGAAATTCGCTGAATATTGTTTCTGTTATTCACCCTTTATAACATCACAACATCACGCATGGCAGTCGTCCTTTGTCTATGTTATACACTCTACCCGGCTTGGTCCTTTATCTATGTCCGTTCACTAACATTGCGGTGCACCGGACTGGTAATTGCAGAACGCGATCTCGCCGTTCTCTGAACGTTTTTGGGTAAGTCCACAACGAATCGAAAGGATATTTTCTTCACGCTCTGTGACCATGTTCTATCGGGTGTCCACGTTTGGGGCACCAAGGATTAGCTTAATTAAATGATTTATTCTGAGATCGGTCTTCACATTTTGTCCGACTATGATGCCACTCGGGCATTTTCACGCTGGTGTTTGTTTTCGTTTCTCAACCTTTTCGTTCTTTAAAAATCACGCTATTAACCTCACAATCACATTATGATTCGTTTTGATATCGGTTTCAAGTACACGCTGCCTGCTTAAGATGCCACTTGGATATTTTCACACGGGTGTTCGTTTCCTTTCATCATCCTTTATTTTGTTCTGTAATACCATGACAAGAACCACTTAACCACCTTAGGACCTTTGTTCCTATTCACTTTTTGGGTTTCTACCTTTCATGATTTTTACCCTCGATGCCCCTGATGTACTTTGTTTTTTATGATGTTGAGGGCAGAGTTCCCTTCCTAAAACAATGTTTATTTCCTCCACAGATAAACTTATTCCCCTGATGAAGGGACCCAGGTCCCGAAATGCATAGGGATATTGGCATTTAAAAACGTACATACTAAATGATTTGAAACCAACCTCACTGTCTAAATGAATAATAATATATGACTCTATGGATTAAAAAATGTTGATGAACTGTTTGGATTGTCGAATTCGATTACTTTTGGGAAAAAACTGAGGTTATTACCTCCATAGGAGCACCACAGGATCTAGTGTGGGAATCCCCCACGCTCCCTTGCTACTTGTATCTAATTTTGAGTCTTTCCCCGGCCAAAAGAGACCATTCCTGAGGCGCCCAAAAATAACTCAGAGTTTTCTAAGGATTACATTGTTTAAATTTGCATAATAAAATCAGGGAGTGCCACACCACCTCCTATTAGTGACTCCTCCGTTTGTACCTCACACTGCCCCATAAGTGTTCATCCTTGACCATCCACATGGTCCAACCAGCACCTTTAGCATGCTTACTGCCTCAGCCAACTGAGAACATTAACTTAATCCTATAGTACTCTCCCCAAGTTTACCATCAAGCCCCATCTCTTTTGAAATCCCTCAACCGCTCCTCTTATTTATCCCGCACTATCGTCCCCATATTTCCTGACAGCACTCCGATTCTCTTGTTACATCGTCTTTGGTGGTCTCGCCCTACATTAGCCCATGCTCTAAGGCACCCTTTCTGTACATACTCAAACTCTCACCCACCCTACATTACCCCTTCAAACACCATGCCATAATAGCCTCTCAGGCAAGGCCATGATAGAGCTCCACCAACACCCTTGCACCTAGAGCTCCAGCCACACCCTTGCACCTACATTTCCATTCGGGGGGGGGGGGGTGTCTGAAGGGGTCCGGAGGCGAAGGAGTGGACCGGCCCCTCGAACACTGGCTCGCGGAGTGCGAGACGGGACGTCTACTGGTGGCTAGGCCGCAGTTCCCCGGGCCACAGTGACCCGCGAGGCCGAGCTGCGTCACGGGACGTGCGGCTGGAGTGCGTCCTTGGTGCCGTGGGGGCGGGGCTGCAGCGAAGTGACCCCGGCGGGAGCCACGACTGACCCGGCGGTGGGAGACAGGACGAGAGACTGCTACGGAGCCAGCGGGGGACCGCTGGAGGAAGACAGTGAGTGCTCAAGCAGCGGAGAGACGTGGAGAGGCCTGGGCACTGCGGCGCGTAGTCTAGAACCTGGAGGTAGCGACTGGATGCGGCTTAGTGGCATGAGCGGCGGATGCGAGCACTGAAAGCCTGGGGCCCTCTCTTGTGAGAGCATCCTTGTGTGTGTACAGGGAGGTGGAGGCCCATACCAGAATTTCACGATCTGGCTCCGTGTGATCCTGGCACTTTGGAGACCCACTGAGGCCAGTTGACAACGAGGTGTGGGAGGTTGGGCTGGAGACTGACTGCTACCTTGCCAACCCGGGGCTAGCCATCGCCCAGATATAGCCTGGACAGCGCTACAGGGCCGACAGTGGGATTGCTCTGAACTAGTGGAGACCTATGTGTGGATGCACTTGACTGAGCCACTATCTTTAAGGATGGCAGAGTAGCGGTGGTGGTCGAGTGGGCTGGGCCAAGGTCGTCCTGCCTTTAGACAGATTTTTTTACTAGCTGGTCTGGATACCCATTCAGTTCACTACCTGGGGAAGTTGGAGCTCAATTCTTATCGTGTACTGGTGAAGGCATGGGAATCGGCGTGGGTGGCGCGGAGTGCCTCTAGCCGGCGGAGGTTGCGCATCATGGAAGATTAAAACAGCGGGCAAGCCTTGTCTGCTTTGGGGCGGCCCTTGCCCTGTCATTGGTCTTGGAAACGTGTGTGGTTGAGTGCTGGTCGTCAAGAGAGATTTAGAAAAGGGGGTGGTGATGAACAGAGTGTCAGAATTAAGCAGACCACTCTTACCCAGTCCAAAGATCAGGGCTTGATCCATCACCGTTATTTAGCTCACTGCACCATCCCAGCTCAGAACCTGGCTATATGCAAATCAGTCTGTCCCTGGCCCAGTGCATCATGGGAGCAGGGCAGACTAAACTACCAAGCCAATTCTTCACCAGAAAGTAGACAAGCTACCGGGGACCGGTTTCTGGCATTTCAGCCGTCGTCGGCCCGGCTTGCTTGAATCCTGATGGTGCAGTGAGCAAGGGACTCATGTCTGAGTATACCCTGCCACACCTATAGTGGCCAAAAACGATTCAGAAAAGGGGGTGGCGATGAACAGAGTGTCTGAATTAAGCAGACCACTCTTACCCAGTCCAAAGATCAGGGCTTGATCCATCACCGTTATTTAGCTCACTGCACCATCCCAGCTCAGAACCTGGCTATATGCAAATCAGTCTGTCCCTGGCCCAGTGCATCATGGGAACAGGGCAGACTAAACTACCAAGCCAATTCTTCACCAGAAAGGAGACAAGCTACCGGGGACTGGTTTCTGGCATTTCAGCCGTCAAGAGAGGGCGCCCACGGCGAGCATGGGAAAAGGTGACAAGACTCGGTCTAAGTTGACTTTTGAACAAAGGCGATCCAAATCTCAAGACCCCGCTCTTGGCAGGGGAGCAGGGGCGATGGCGCGAGTACAAGAGGATGCCTAAGAGGATATACAATCCACCCTAAAGACCATGGAGCACTCTGCAGAGCGGCATCACCACCTTGGGTACTAAAATGGACGCTTTATCATACAGGATGGCTAGAATGGTGGAGCGATTGGATAAGCATGCCGAACGACTGGATATGTCTGAAAGGCGCCTCACGGAAGTTGAGGAGGCACACACCACCCTTGACGCTGACCATAAACAGCTGGTACGGTCATACGCATCCGGCAGGAGAAGACAGAGGACATAGAAGCGCGCTCTCGGCGCTGCAATCTGCATCTTGTTGGCCTTCCGGAATCGATGGCCACAGGCAATATGGAACAGTTTATGGAGAAATTGCTTGTCACGCTGCTGGGGGACGATGTCTTCTCGGCAATGTTCGTAGTGGAGAGAGCGCACACGGCTCTAGGGCCTCGGCCGCCGCTGGGCGCGGGGCAGCGCCCAATAATAGCAAAACTACTCAACTACCGTGATCGAGATGCTGCCCTCCGTGTCACTCGGGAAAAGAAAGTCTTGAAGTACGAGGGGTTGAAACTCTCACTGTATCCCGACTTTACTGCTAGAGTACAGGAGGCTCGCAGACACTTTGTGCCACTCAAGAAGCAGTTACGTGAATTGGGTGTGGATTACGCCATGTTGTATCCGGCGAAATTGCGAGTGAACAGACAGGGAAAGTCGCATATCTTCACGGACCCTAAGGTCCTGCAGCAGGCTATCAAGAACTGGGCTAAAGAGCGAAGAACCAGCCCGGCTCGATCGCAGCGAGAAGTATTGGAGGATGCTGCGCTGGACGAACAGGATTGATAATTGCAGTTGACACTGTTAGAGCGCTGTAAGGTACTGGGGATTGCATAGCTGGGTGGTCAGCGCACTCAGATTTAGAACTTGGGATGGACCTCTACGAGACTTCTACTTATGGGGGGGTGCGCTGCTGATAGGAAAATAGGAAAGATGGGGTGGCTGCGAATATGCGGACTGATTGCCGGACAACGGCTGGGTCTGCCTCAAGTATTCAGGCTGCATGTAACGGCACTGGTCCTGGAGTCTGGGGGAAGTTACTAGGAGAGTAAGTCGGGATTAGAACATTGCAGTATGTTATGGGGGACTGGGAATTTGACTGTGGGGGTTTGACGCTTATCGGCCTAAGGTGAAACTATAATTGTGATGGCACACTGGAGCTAGGGCCAGTTCTAATAGTTGTTGACACTTGCTGAAGTTGGACACTCGGGGCTACCTTCGCTCACGTGTGCCTTGCACTGTTTTTTGATTGGAAGGGATTCAGGGTAGGGGGACATGGGGGGTGGGGACGGAGGTTTGAATTTCATGCGGCCATGTTGGGGGGTCGTCTGCTGTGGGAGGGGGTTGGTATAGATGTTAGGTTTTTATTGAGTGGTTGCAACGAGGCACGTCAAAGTACAAATTTGCTCACTTCATTATATGCACTAAATACGCAGTAAATGTTATGTTATGTTAATTAAACTTCTATAGCGCGCAGATGCCCCAGCAAAGGGGCGTCCCGGCGCTTTGACCAGCAGAGAAGCCAGCTACCAGCGAAGGTAAAGGGCAGCAAAAACAGTAGCAGGGGCAGTAGCAGAAGTTAGATCCTGGATGGAAAAAGGTGCGTCTTGAGCACCCTCCTAAACAAAAGAAGGTCATTAAGAGCACGGATAAAGACTGGTAATGAGTTCCAGAGTTTTGCTGCTAAATAGCTGAAGGAGCGCCCCCCAGCTCTACAACGTTTAAAACGCGGTACCGTGACCAGGCCTTGTCCTTTAGACCTCAGAGAGCGTGAAGGGACATAGGGGGTCAACAGGGTCTCAAGGATTTTAGGCGTGTCCTGTTTGAGGATTTTAAAGGACAGGTACAGTGTCTTGAATTGCTTCCTTTGGGCCATTGAGAGCCAGTGCAGCTTCCGGATGGTTTAATTCGTTGAACAAAACCTAGGTAGGCCAACCAAGGCCCTGGCCGCAGCGTTCTGTATGCGCTGCATCTGGATGATTTCCGCCTGGTTTGCCCCCAGCAGGAGAGAGCTGGCGTAGTCCATCCGGGACAGTATGGTGGCCTGAATTATAAGTTGCCTGATGGGAGCATCAAAAAATTTCGGGATTGGTCTGATACCACGTAGAATGCCAAAACATGTGGCTGCAACTTTTTTGGTGTGGCCAGAGAAGCTGAGGGAGGGGTCTAGCCAGACCCCCAGACTTTTTACCTCAGTCACCGGTATGGGTGTCTTACCCAGGACCGTAGGCCACCACTGATCGCCCCACAGATCGCTGTTCTTACCGACGATCAGGACCTCCATTTTATTGGCATTCAGCTGGAGATAGTTAGCTGTCATCCAGCCTGCCACTGCCGCCAGACCATCCCTGCATCTGGAGGCCTCGTGGTCTGAGTCCCCCGAGAGTGCCACCGCCAGCTGCGGGTCGTCAGCATATAATACCATAACCATGATACCATAACCATGCCCCACTGCTTGGCGACAGCAGCTAGCGGCTGCACATAAAAGGGTAGAGCTCAATGCTGACCCCTGAGGCACTCAATAGGATGGACTTGGGATTGGAAAGGAGGAGTGGCTATCCGAAACGATCTTCCAGAGAGGAACGATCTGAACCATTCAAGGGCCAGGCCAGTGATCCCTGCCTCTTCCGGGCGATGAAGCAATACCACGTGCGAGACCATGTCGAACGCGGCACTGAGATTTTGGAGAACCAGTGCCGCCGTTTGACCGGAGTAAAGCACGGATCGCAGCTGTTCCGTCATCGCAAGGAGGGCGGTCTCAGTGCTATGGCAGGCCCGGAACCCATTCTGGGAGGTATCCAGAATGTTGTTAGTCTGGAGGTGTTTGGTGAGTATGCTGTACCTGATTTTATGTCTTTTTTATCATGTATAATACCGTGTACTATTTATGATTATATTTTAATGTCTTTTTAATATTTCTGTGTGTAATATAACTGTGTGACCGCTTTTATGATTTTTATTAATCGAAATAAAGTGCTATTGACTTGACTTGAGTATGCTGTTGGCATGTGCTTCGGCCACCTTAGCAGCCATGGGGAGGAGAGAGATCGGCTGGTAATTCTCAGGCTTGCTCGGTCCAATGTAGGTTTCTTAAGGATCGGGGTTACAGAAGTTTGCTTCCATTTAGTTGGTACTGTACCCGAGGCAAATGAAACCTTGAGAAATTGGCGTAAAGGAGGCAGGCACAGCGCGGCAGAGTCTCTAATCTGTGCAGGCCTAAGGGGATCGGCGGGGGAACCAGAATTAACTTTAACCGCTAGTTTGTCGAATTCAACCTCCGACACACCAGGGAGGATGGTAAGATCGGAGTTAGTGCTGGGGCTAGGCATCGACCATACATTCGAGGGACTTGTGCTCGGAAATGAGCGATAGATGGTGCATACCTTTTCCAAGAAAAAGGCAGCGAGGTCTTCACAGTGAGATTCTGAAGAAACCTCTGACACAGGGACTCTCTTAGCGGTAAGATCTTTAACCCCTTCCATGCTCATTACGAGCTCAGCTCGTCATGCAGTACACTGCTTGTGTGCTCATCACTAGCTGAGCTCGTCATGAACAATGGGAATCAATGACTCAGCACAGAGGGAGAATTGCTGTAGCATTGATGTGGTTAAGGGTCTTAAAGACCAGCTTGGTCGGATTAGAACTACGTTTAATCTCATTGGAGTAGTATGCAGCACGTGCCCTGCAGATGGCTCTATGATAGATTTTTACTTTGGCTAGGTACAGTGTTTTCTTCCCAGAGACATAGTTTTTTCACCAGTGGCGTGTGAACAACAAAGGTCGCTGGAATAGGGGGGGGAATTAAGAACTTTGTTTTGGAATGTTAGAGGACTCAACGATCACCGTAAGCTTAGGAAGGTTTTGAGTTACCTTAATAGGCAGAATAATCATCTGGCCCTTCTGCAGGAGACGCATCTGCCACAAATGAGCCACATGTTGAAATATAGGGGGCTGGAGGGCAACATCAACTCGTCGGGTTTCACCACACATGCTAGGGTGGTACTGAACTGGGTTAATCCCAGATCCTCGCTTAAACTTACAATGCTTAGAGCAGACCCTGACGGCCGGTATGTCATAAGTGTATGGGACGGGGTATGGACTTGCTAGTAGTGAATACATATGGCCCCAACTTTGTTTGTCGTGAGTTTTTTGGTGATGTAGCTAGGACTGTTGCCCAATGGGGAGACACTAAGATCCTCTGGGGAGGAGACTTTAACCTGGTTAGAGACCCGGACAGGGACAGATCAGCGGGTCCCGTCAGGAGCCAGTCGGCAGCTGCCAGGAAGCTGGAGGAAGTCATTGTATGTCTGGATGTATGTGACTTGTGGCGGACGAGGAATGGGGAGAAAGGGGGCTATATACACTACTTGGCATACCACAACATACACGCACGCATTGATTATTAGATGGTTTCTAATGCATTGATTAATAGGGTACGACACTGTTCGGTGTTGCCGCGCAAACTCTCAGACCACTCTCCGCTATTGCTGGTATTGGAATCCCCGGGCAGGCGTTTGCCGCCATTTACGTGGAGGTTCCCTCCTTATTCCTTATTGGATCCTGTGTTTAGGGAGGAGATGGCTGAAGCCATTGATACCTTTTTTGACACCAATGCTGGCTCAGTGGATAGCTTTCAAACCATTTGGGAGGCGTTCAAAGTTTACATTAGGGGGGTAGTGATGGCTAAGCACTCGGGGTGCTCAAAGCACTACGCAAGACTCTGGCGAACTTGGAGGGGAAACTAAAATGCTTACAGCAGCAACGTATTGCTGGGGGTAATGAGGCTCTAGACGTGGAAATTAAATTGGTGTTGGAGGAATATCATGCTGCCGCAGATAGTGAAGTGAAGCATTTGGGCAAGTATGCCACAGCGCGCGTGTATGGAGAAGCGGAGAGGCCAGGATCAGTTCTGGCCCGGTTAATGAAAGGTCGGTGTGGCAAGACTTAAGTTACGGAAATTAAAGCGGAGGGTGGGGAGCTTTTAACGGAGAAGACGGAGGTGGCAGACCGCTTCCGACAATATAATGCAGAACTATACAGTTCCCGGTAGAAGGGGACGGACGTACAAATAGCCGAATACTTGGAGCATATTCAACTCCCCTTTCTCCCAAACCCACACAGGGAACTTCTAACGCATCCAATAGAGAGGGACGACATAATTGAGGCTGTAGGTAGCATGAGAACTGGTAGTGCTCTGGGGATGGATGGACTGATAGTGGCATTTTATAAGACGTTCCTAGAACAATTGCTCCCACACCTTGCAGCCCTGTTTGATGATATGTGTGCAGAGGGCACTGCGCCTCCATCCATGAGGGAGGCTATGCTGGTAGCCATCCCTAAGCCGGGTAAACCGAGGGATGAATGCAGTTCATTTCGCCCTCTGTCTCTTCTTAATGTGGACATCAAAATATTCACCAAAATCTTAGCCACCAGGCTTGCTCGGAATGCACATATATTGGTAGCCCCAGAGCAGGCGGGATTTATCCTGTCCAGGAACTGAACTTATAATATTCGTATGGTATTTGGTACAATGCAGCATATTCGACAGGAAAATAAAGCGGTGGGTGGCTTTCTTCCTAGATAAGGAAAAAGCATTCGATTCTGTGGAATGGTTGTTTTTAAAGCAAGTACTGACACGAATGGGGCTCGGGCGGTATTTTTACAGATGCTGGGGGCGCTATATTACAGGCCAACGGCCAGTGTGCGAATCAGTGACTTGGTTACGGCTTCTTTTAATATCACTATGGGCACTAGACAGGGTTGCCCGCTGTCCCAGATGTTGTATGCTCTTGTCGCGGAGCCATTAGCTTGTGCTTTGAGGGAGTATCACGGTAATGAAGGAATCGGATTCCCGACGTATAGAATAGTAGTATTCACATACGCGGACGATACGTTATTGTATGTGAGGGATTCAGAGAACAATTTGGCCCCAGTTATTAGGGAGGTAGTCCGCTTTGGAGCGCTGTCTGGACTCCGGGTCAACTGGGACAAATCTCTTGGGTTTCCGCTAACACCAGCTACTACTGAATTTGATATGGAATATCCGTTGCAGTGGACTAATGACTCTGTACGATACTTAGGCATAAGACTGCATACCGATGCAGATATAGTTTTTAGGGAGAACTACGGCACAGCCATTTCCCGGCTGGAAGATGATGTTGACTTGTGGTGTCGTCTACCACTGTCCTTGATGGGGCGCATCTCCATTATGAAAATGATAATTCTGCCCAGACCCCTGTTTTTTTTCACAAATGTTCCCTTGGTACTGCTGCGCAAATTCTTCCACAGACTGATGCAATTGATGTTAAAACTGGCTTGGGGAGGTAGGCAAGCAAGGGTCAAGTGGGAAGTGCTCACACTGCCGTATCATTTAGGGGGACTGGGGTCCCCGGACTTCGAGCTCTATTATAGGGCGGCCCAAGGAGCACAATTGCATGCATGGATACACGGTGGAACAGACGTCCCATATTTGCGACTGGAGAGGCTCTTTACTGAAGCTATTCCTCTACCAGCAATAATTATGGAGCCTGTCGATCGCCGAACAGGTATTATAGACTCCTCGAACACTAGCAGACATGCGTGGAATTGGCTGTTACAGAATCAGGCGGGTGCATTATTGTATTCCCCTGCTATGCATATAGAGTGGATGAGTTGGCTGGGGCCGTGTACTGAACGAGGCATTGCATGAACTTAAAATTGAGGTCGCTGGAGACCTATTCCATGACGGGGTGGTTTGCACTCTGGAGCAAGTGGCGGGCACGATGGAGGATGTCTCACTATTGACAGTATGGAGGAGCCATTGGAGGTGCTGGAGCTAACGCATGTTATCAAAAGCGCCTCTCCCCGCAAAGTAGTTACAGCTATTTACAGGATAGCGATGTCACACAGGTCACATAGGTACACGGCCAGTCTTGCATGGCAGCGAGATTTAAATGTGCAATTGGAAGATGATAAGTGGGTTTATTGCTGCACGAATACCAGGAAAGAGACACTGCACGGTAGGCATAGGTTGGTCCATTTCAAATATCTCAACAGGATTTACTACACCCCTGAACGGCTGTGCCGGTACAGCTTACGAGATGATACTAGGTGTGAGAGATGTCAGATTTTCTACACCTGGCGTGGCTATGCCCCGGAGTTTATTCATATTGGGAAAGTGTGTTTGAGGAGTTGGGCAGAGTGGGTGAAATTAGTCTTAGACCAGACCCCGTGAAATTAGTCTTACACCGAACCCCTTGATGGCACTTCTGGGATATACGAAGGCGCTACCCAGGGCACTGCGTAGACTGGTTGATATGGGGCTGCTCATCACCGAGAGACGAGTGGCTTTGTGCTGGATGAGGGGGCCAGTCCCGACGCTGCGACACTGGTCACGAGATATGATGTATTGTTCCACGCAGTCGGAAACATATAGCGAGCTGCTGCCCCCCAGAAGTAGACCCAAAAACTTTTGGGGTTTATACATATTGTATATGCAGCGTGGTGAGCGGAATGCAGATGAAGAAGCAGATGATGTATGTGCTGGGATGAGAGTGTGGATGAGCCTGCCTGAATTGGCTGAGGACTGTTGGACCCAGAATAACTATTAGGTGGTGTAAGTTGACCGTCAGGAGCGTGCCTGTAGCAGTGAATAGTTCATTGTGGAGACTATAGCAATAGGGTATGCGAGGATAGTGGCCGTTCTGGGCTGGTCACCAACGGGTAGTTTTGCAAGCTGTAACCTGGAGAGCTATACTGTTTTCACAGAACTGGGTGCTAGTAATTGTTCTCTATATTGTACTGTTTTTTCCCCTGCCTCGCTGTTCTATGCCGCCTGCCCGATATGGGATGTTGGCTAAATGGCTGTGCATAATCATTCAGTGTGTGAGCCAATAGTATTCTGCTCAGATGGACCGAGTTTACAATGACGTGCTGTGTAAATGTCAATTATTGCAATTAAAATTAATTAAAAAAATTAAAAAACATTCAGGACTCACTCATGCTTTAAGTTGCCACAGTTCCCAGTCACTTGGTACCCTCTAACCCCACCGGCTTTAAATAAACACTTACCTAATCAGGCCTCGAAAGATCTACTCGCAAACTCGATGTGGTGAATAAGATTTTATTAGGTCGAGCTATATTTATGACCTACTGGTGAGTTGACAAAAAACAGGTGTTCTGTTCAGTTAGAAGGTGAAGGAGCGATAAGGATGCCTTTAAATCTTGTTTTTATTTGTCACATTTGCTCTATGTTCAGAGACAGAGGTCAGAAGTCAGTTTACTATTGCTTTTCCTTCTCGGACTGCAGATTTCCAGGATTTTGTAAAGTGAACTGCCTAACCTACTGTACGAAGTGTGAAAGGTTGTGGGGTATGAGGTTTTTCCTAACACACATTTAAATGGCTAATAAGTCAACTATACAAACATTTCAAAATATATTTCAGTAGCTGTGAAAGCCCATTTTTTCTACTCGTCTGAGGAAAACAATATTTTAATAGGGTAAAAAACAAATTCAGGACAGAAATGATAAACTCCTATATCTGGAGGTGCACTCATGTAAGAATGAAGAAAAACGCAACTTTGTAAATGTATTTGCCAATGAAGATAATTTGTGACCAGTTTACAGGTCAAGTACACTACAGTTAGGTCGAGTAGATTATTGAAGTTACTCGATCTACAGGTCTAGTAGAAGTAATACTTTTATTTGATTTATAATAAAAATCATAAAAGGGTGGAGCTTACCACCATTTGAACAATGTTTACATTTTTAAAACAACACAAAATCAACTTCAGGTCAAGATAAAACAAAAAGATTAAAAACAAAACAGAAAGAATTTAAAGTTGCACAAGCTTTTCAGGAAGGTGGTCGAAGGTAAAAATTAAAATTTAGAAAGGCGTTATGATTAAGATCAAAGGACACTTTTGTAACATGAAATTACACAGACTTTTCAAAAAGTGGTGTAAGGGGGAAAGTAAAACTTGGGGTCTAGTAACATTTTTGGGATTTTGAGGCCTGCTAATATGCCTAAGGGCCCCTTCCCTGCGTTTTTTACCTCTAGGACCCCTCAAACTATAACTAAGCCCCCTTAGAGGGGGGCGCTGCGGTGATTGTCCATCATATCCCTCCCCAAAATACCATTGTGCATCATTACCTTCTCAAACTACACAAATGTATGCCTATAGCCGTACTCAAGGTTACTATCCTCGGACATCAAGTCATGTTAGAACTAAACTCCCAGCGTGCAGCCTAAATTCAGGTTCATTTACAAAAACAATTTTTACAATAAACAGACTAGTCTTATGTATTTAATGACATACAAATTATAAAGCTCAATTCATATATGTAATTCAAGTAGAAAAACATTAACCATCAAAACATCACAGTACCACAATGCAATGTGTCCCCCATGCCAAAGTCCAAATTTGAAAAGTAACTACGATCCACAAGCTAGTATTGGGTTTTGTAACAGAAACAAACAACTTACAAAGTTAACAAAATTATATAATATACATTTCCTGTTACTCTGTCACTAAAAAAATAGTTTTTCAAAATGATACCAATACTTACCATTGTAGCCAAGAGATTACAATCCCCATTACCCAGCAGCCCCAACCTCACAATATCTCTTATCCTACTACTCATTGCCTCTATGCAAAGAAACCTCTTTACTCCTGTGCCTCCTCCGTAAGGAAACCACATTTTCAATTAAGGAAATCTACCTTTTCTGCATGGTCATCCCCAATTTTTCACCTTTAGTTATGCTGAATTTCAAACACTCTGCACTTTACGGTGATAACCAAAGGTATTCGGTCTGTGCTCCCCCTTTAAACATGACCTTATTCCTTATTAGCACACTTTACCTGTATGCAAGTCCTCAGTATATGGGGTAGAAACGGTACACTTATCCTGGAAGCTAAATGTCACAAGTGGACTGCACCCCATATTCTAGCAACTATAGTTGCAGGGCAAACATGACTTAATGCCTACCCCAAGCAGCATGGCTGCTGCAGTGTAAACGCTGTAGTAAAACATATCAAAATAATCCCTTGGCAGGAGAAAACCTTCCTTTTAATAATAATAATAATAATAATAATACGGAATTTTATAAAGCGCAACAGCTACCTCGCAAGGAGATGTCCCGGCGCTGAAGAACAGGTTTTGACCGTGAGGACTGGGAGATATTTACGCCTGGCGTGGTTGGGTGAAGAGCCAGGTTTTCACTAACTGCTTAAAGCATAGCTCGGATGGGGCCTGCTGAAGAGCTGGGGGCAGGGTTTTCCAATGTGCATTTTGAACCCGTTGCAACCGCTGTATAAGGTACTTTGGTAAGCCCAGATACAGACCGTTGGCGTAATCCAGCCTAGATGTCACTGTGGCATGGATTACAGTTTTTCGGCAACTTTCTGGCAAAAGCTGCAGAATCTTCCGGAGATTCCTCAGCTTACAGAGACAGCAGCCAACTACTTGCTGGATGTGCGAGGCAAAGGACAAACTGTCATCCTAACGCACCCCCAGATTTTTTGCCGTATGACTAGGCAAGGGGGCCTGTCCCATCTCCGCCGGCCACCAAAGATCAGAAGGAGGAAGGGGACCTTTACCAAAAAAGATCACTTCCGTCTTATTAGCGTTAAGTTTACATATTAGCAAGTCAGCCCCCGAAATATTCTTACTGCAACAGGGTAACAGGGTTAACTGTCCTATGTAGAAAACCAAAGCACAGATTAAAGCAAAAATATTGCATCTCAGGAATGGGATCAGCTAGGAAAACAATGAAACCAGTATTTTTTATAGGTATTACACAAATCCAATTCAATGGAGAAGTTTGATTTTTTTTTTTTTTTTAAGTTACCCTTTACCTGCCTGAACTGTCAGAAGGCTAATTAGCTTAAGACTCTGCCTAGCTCGAAGCCCATGCTCAGCCTTAAATATTTTTGAAGCCTCAATTGCCTCCCGGGAGCTAACCTGAATGGACAGAGTTGGCCTCTCTGAACGTGTCACAATATTTAGAGCAGGGTCTGTGGGAATCCTGTGCCACTGGAGTGTCAAAATCTGCTGAATACGTCTTTTGAGCCACATGCAACACTTGGAGCACACTTGAAAGCAATAGAACAAGATGCCAAGTTAACTCTTGGGGATCCCTTGTCTGGTTCCTGGAGTACCCTGCTTTTGTCCTACAAGACCTCTGTCTCGGAGTTTGAGGCAGATACAGTACCTGCTACAAACTGGATTTTAGTGTTAGGTGGAGAGGTCACTGGTGATTCCCCTAAAAGATGGGGAAATATTTGACCTGGGAGAACCTGCTTCCTGTATCTGACTTGCAATTCATTCCAGGCGGCCTCAAATAATATCTAGGTTGCAGTTTACTGCGACCATTGACTAGCAACCATACTATTTGGTGCTATTTCTACTTAAAATTGCTGTCTTTAACTAGATTACTCCCTCATAGGACCTTTGCAACAATCTCTCTCAATTCTTCACTAACAAAATCCCAGTCCTTTACCCCACAACGAGATTGACACCTCACCAAACGCCTCCTGAGCCTATCCAAAGAACCAGTGCTAATCACATGGCCCGTCGTCCACCCACAAGAAATCAGTGCCACCATGAAGCCCATCCACTTAGGGGCCAAATCGGACCACCCATTCTGAATGCATTCACCTCTTCTGCAAACTTACCAGACACACAGAAACAGTCAACTCTGTGTACCCTTCATCGCTCATCAACTAGTCTTATCTTCTTGCTATCATTCCTGGCCAAGGTCTTAGATAAAAATCAATCGACATCTCACAGAATACAGCAAACACAAGGAGATGATGGGCGGAGTGCTGAAACTCACCCCCAGTCATAGATATGGATTTAATCCATCATCATTCTTTAGCTCTCTTCACCACCCCAGTTCAGACCCAACAATATACAAATCAGTCTTGACCCTGTTCCTCATGGGAACAGTCCAGCCTGAACTGCCAAGCCAGGTCTTCCCTGGACTGGAAACAAGCATCCTGGGACTGATTTCGGGGTAACACCCTTCATCATCCAGGCTAGCTTGAATCCAGTGGCAAAGTGAGCAAGGGGCCCACATCTGGGCATGCCATGGCAACTTAGGGAGAACAAGGCAAACACTAGGAGATATTAATTGAAGCACTGAAACTTTTCAGACACTCACCAGTTTCAAGCTAGCCTGGTTGATGAAGGGTGTTACCCCGACACCGGCCCCAGGAAAAGTTTTAGCCCCAAGTCCATCAACCCCTTTGGTTTGTCTCACAGAATATCTCCACAACAACCAACTTCTCAACACCACTCATTCTGGAAAACTGCCCACATCACCACAGATGACATCCGCATGACTACGGATGGAGGAGACAATGGCCCTCATCCACCTGGAGATCTCCACAGCATTTGACAGTCTTTCACCTCATTCCAATCCAATGCCTACACAAAATGGGAATCCAAGGATAAGTATTCCGATAGTTCTGCTCCTTCTTGACTGGAAGAACCAGTCAGGGTGGCACCAAACACCTCAGAAACCCGCAATCCCGTCTGCAGAGTTCAACAACGACACTCCTGTAGCCTGACCTGCTTTAATGCATAGGTGAACGCTCTAGTCAGCATCATCCACTCTCACATCAGTATTCTTTCCTATGCCAACGACAAAACAAATTCTGTCCTTCACATAGAAGAAGTCAGTACCCAGATTAAGTTCAATGCCTACATATCTTAAATAAACCACAGGATGAAAATCAACTGTCTTAAGCTGAACAATGATAAGAACAAAATCATGATCTTTTGGGAAGAGAACTTCATGTGGGATTCCACCTGGTGGCCAACAGAGCCAGGACAGACACACCCACACCAACACCTCTGGATCATTGATGGACAGCAAAGTTGACATGGCCACCCAAGTCGCTGTCACCGCCTCTTGCGGCCATATACTCAAGATGCAGAGGAAGATATTTAAGTGGTTCCTAACAGCTCCTGGAAAGCCACCACATATGCCCTTGTCACAAGCAAGCTGGAACACAGGAACACCTATGCCTGGATTAACAAAAAACTCACCAGAATGCTGCAGACCAATCAGAACTCTGGACAGAACCATTCAACTTCCCACATCACATCTGAAAGAACTTCAATGGCTTGAAATACACAAAAGAATACAATTCAAACTCCTCACCCACACTTTAAAGACACTACATAACACTGGCCCAGCAAACCTCAACAATTGCATGTGCTTTCACATACCTTCCAGACGCCTCCGCTCGTCTAGACTCCTACTTGCACACATTCCACACATACGGAAATCTGCTCAGCCGTCCAGCCCTTTCCTACATTGCTCCTACAACATGGGATCAAATGCCACTACATGAGAACCTCCTCTTCACTTCTTAAATCCTTTGAGAAGCTGAAGACCTAGTTTTAGGAGTAGCCTCACCTACTCAGTGCTAGGATACCCTCCCAGGTGACTGTACACTCTACAAATCTGTAAAACAAACAAGATCGTATTGACTGTTCCCCTTATTGGATTTTTCTTATTATGGTTTCATTTTACTAATTAAATTTTACTTCATGTTTCCAATTCAGTTTAGGGGGTTTATGGTTTTGCATGTTGACTTTATTAATGTTTTGGTATTGCATAAATACATGGCTACTGGGTTCAGGTTCATTTGATACTTTAAGAGCTCAACCTAACAAATAGTAGTCACCCATCCCAAATAATCCAATTTCTTACAATCTCTTAGTCAGTCACATACCATCATAGAAACCACATTACTCCTGTGCCACCTTCATTGAGAAACCACATTAGCCACCAGCTCCCCACCATGTCACCCCTCGCTTCATGTTACCCTTTAGCCTCCCGAGAATCTTATCCCTTATCCTTGCACCACTTTAATCCCACATAGAGGGTCAATCAAGTCCTGCATAACTACCCACCCCTTGTTGTGAATGTATCTAGGACCCTATTTAAATATTCCCGATTCATGCCCTTATGTGGTTATAATAAATCATGTCCTTATAGAGGCATAAGAATCATATCCATATTTAGTCATAGCCCATGCAGTCCAAATACGGCAAGGCTACATCCCTAGACTCCTAGAAAGTACAACGCGTTCTTTAAACAAACCAAACCTTCAGCAGCCCGGGAATCCCCCTGTTTCTGTTTTGATTTGTCCTAGAACTCCTGAGAGTCCTGAAAGAACTGCCAGTTCTTAGTGACAGTTCTTAGTGACGTCTTATGTCCAGCCTTACGTCAAACACGGCACCATCCAGGTATAAATATACCAACACTTGCCTTAAGCAACACACGGTGGTTTGGAGCAGAGGGGCTATCTACTTGCCCAAAGCCCAGCTGATGCGAGAGCCGAAGGAAGCCGTCCCTCCCCTTTGACACACTGGGAAAGAAGCTGTCCTTTCTCCTGCCGAGAAATTCCAGCTCCGGTGTTTCCAGTCACCCTTGCGGGTTGCTGGGAGATCGAGTCCTGAGAGAGAGATACAAGACCTCCTTCATTATACAACCAAGGTACAGAGCTGACTAAAACCTTAAGAGAAATCTGGATTCAGATTCTTGGCAAAAACTAACTTAACTTAAACTGCAACTTACTTACTCCTTCCTACATATTAGGCTTAGGTCAGGTACACCGGGGTAGGCGTATCTTAGAAGCACCAGTTGAGCTCGTTAGTCAATGTTTTATGTATGTATATATTTTATCCGTTTTAAAGTATCATATGGCTAAGAAACCACATCGATGCTTTTACAGTATTATTTCATAATACTCCTTTTACTGTACGCACTTTACTTTATGAGAAGTATTGCAATTGTAGCAATTCATTTCTCTTGCATGAGAAAGAAGACTGCTCAATAAATAACTTTTATTGAAAACGCCCGTCTCTCTATTTCTCTGCACTCTGGTGAAATTAAGCATGCACGATTGAAATAGCTGTCTATTGTTTTCACACGACTAGAGATATACTCTTTATTCTGAGGGAGCAAAGTTGTCATGTTATATGGTTGTCAGAAGCTAATCCCTTCTTGTCTGAATCCCTCCCTAATTATTCGAGAAAGTTTCTAGTGACCTCTGAGCTAGCTGGCAAAACTAATTAAGTCTAACATAGTCAGTAGAGACCTAGATGACCTCAGTCCTATGTCTACACTGCTGTTTATGTTATTCCAATGCGCAGAGCCTATTGGGAATATAGGAACTACACTACATGGCGCCCAACGTTTGGTAAAGCGATAATTTAACGCAAGACATTAGAGTAACTCAGTCGTGCTTTTCACACAGACCCCTTTTTCCCATAAAAACTCCAAAAGACGTCTGGAGTGGGTAAAAGGTTAATATCCGCCAGAACTTAGTAGGATGAGAATCCTATGTATTAGTTTTTGGTTTAGTCAACGTTGAAGGATACAGTGTTCCAAACTATTGTGCACCTAATCTTTGTTTCCTTGAAACTTACTCTGCAAACTTACTGTCAGCAAAATGCCGGACAGTGACGAAGATAGAGATGCTTTGGCAGCTCAACTCTTAGCGGATGACACAGTTATCCAAGATAATGACCCGATTGCAATAATCATTCCGGTCAATATAAGAAAAACCATAACTATAAAGCTCATACAAAATGGAGTATCATCAAGAGGTGGTACAGTCATATTTGTGGTAGAGGCCCATGAGTATCGGCAGACAGAGGTATTCTATTCCTGGATAACATTTCCAGCAGCACAAGCTGTAACACGCGAGTTCCAGCTAATCCCTTCTTGTCTGAATCAGGGAAGTAAACCCTTCACAATTCATTCGAGAAAGTTTCTAGTGGCCTCTGAGCTAGCTGGCAAAACTAATTAAGTCTAACATAGTCAGTAGAGACCTAGATGACCTCAGTCCTACGTCTACACTGCTGTTTATGTTATTCCAATGCGCAGAGCCTATTGGGAATATAGGAACTACACTACACCCTCCTCAAAGGTTACTCCTAAATTCCCTCCAAATGACATATCTCAGCCCCCTCTACCAATATCCTTTATACCCCATTTCACGTTTCACTCATTCCCACTAGGCCTTCCATCTTTTTGATTATAAACCTATATACATACAGGGGTGGGGAATTCCTATCTCCCGACGCCCGAGACATCTAGATTTCTTAGGAGGGCAAGAGGTTTTAATTTGTATTTTGTCCAAAGGACAAGTAGACAGTTTTATGGTAATCCGATACACAGCTGTTCAACCCTGTAGGTCACAGCCAGTTAATAAGATGCTCTGAGCAGTTTATTGGCAGTGAAAGGGTGAATGCAAAAGCTGGGGCCTGCACTTTAATTTCCCCAGAACAGAACAACAAAATGATAAAGCAGAGCTCGAAGTTGGAACTAGCTTGTGCTCGTGTAGCTTCCAGGCCCCATGTAAGAGGCTGCCTTATCTGCCTCTTGGCCCCTTGCTCTGACTTGAACTGTATGACCCCTGCCTTGTGTTCTCTGCTCCACTCCTGGGCCTCATCTTTAACTCAATTTGCTTTCCCTTCTCATGCACCCCCTCCTTTGCACTTTGCCTTTCCTGTACACCTTATGTTACACCCAGTGCCTGAACCTGCTCACCCCACCGCACCCCCCTTAGCCGCCCTCTCTGACATCTCTGACCCGCTCCCCTTGGCCTCTCATATCTTACACATTGAGGGCTTACATTAAAGCTCATTAGTTTCCCCATGGGCTTTCATGCAGGCCTAAGGCCACCCCCAATTCTGTCCCTGCACTAGGCCTCTCATGTCACTTTGTGCCTGCACCAGGGGCATTGTGAACACACTGCTGTAGAAACTACAGCAGCTGTGAACTTTTTGATGGGCCTCTTCAGTCTGCTGGTCCGCAGACAAAGGCCCATAATGGACTTGAAAGGGTGGGTGGGTGAGTGAGTGAGTAAATGGGTGGATGAATAGATGCATGTATGAATAACTGAAAGGGTGGATATACAGATGCATGGATGAATACGTGCAAGAGTGGATGATAGATGCATAAATTAATGAGTGAAAGGGTGAATGGATAGATGCATGTATGAATAACTGAAAGGGTGGATGTATAAATGCATGGATGAATACGTGCAAAAGTGGATGATAGATGCATACATTAATGAGTGAATGGGTGAATGGATAGATGCATGGCTGAATGAGTGAAAGGGTGGATATACAGATGCATGGATGAATACGTGCAAGAGTGGATGATAGATGCATACATTAATGGGTGAATGGATAGATGCATGGATGAATGAGTGAAAGGCTGGATGGATAGGTGCATGGATGAATGAGTGGATGGATAGGTGCATGTACGAATACGTGAAAGGGTAGATGTATAGATGCATGGATGAATACGTGCAAGAGTGGATGATAGATGCATACATTAATGAGTGAAAGGGTTAATCGATGGATGCATGGATGAATGAGTGAAAGGCTGGATGGATGAATGAGTGGAGTGAAAGGGTGAATAGATAGATGCATGTATGAATAACTGAAAGGGTGGATGTATAAATGCATGGATGAATACGTGCAAAAGTGGATGATAGATGCATACATTAATGAGTGAATGGGTGAATGGATAGATGCATGGCTGAATGAGTGAAAGGGTGGATATACAGATGCATGGATGAATACGTGCAAGAGTGGATGATAGATGCATACATTAATGGGTGAATGGATAGATGCATGGATGAATGAGTGAAAGGCTGGATGGATAGGTGCATGGATGAATGAGTGGATGGATAGGTGCATGTATGAATACGTGAAAGGGTAGATGTATAGATGCATGGATGAATACGTGCAAGAGTGGATGATAGATGCATACATTAATGAGTGAAAGGGTAAATCGATGGATGCATGGATGAATGAGTGAAAGGCTGGATGGATGAATGAGTGGAGTGAAAGGGTGAATGGATAGATGGATGAATGAGTGGATGGATGTAAGGATGGATGTGTGAGAATGGGAGGAAAAGAGCAAGGGTGAATGAAGGGATGGGTGAGTGGATGGATAGGTTGAAAGTGGATTGATGAGTGAAAGGATGGATGACTTACTGAAAGGGTGGATTAATGGGTGAGAGAGTAGATGAATAGATAGCTGACTGGGTGAGGGATGGATGGATGGATGGGTGGGTGGCTGGGTGGGTGGAAGGGTTGACGGATAGCTTGGTGGGTGGAGAGTTGAGTGTAAAGGTGGATGGAGGGGTTAGTGAAAGGGTGGATGGATATATGAGCGAAACGGAAGATGGATGGGTGAAAGGGTGGATGGATGGATGAGCGAAAGCATAAATGGATGAAGTGAAAGGGTAGGTGGATAGATGAGTGAAAAGGAGGATGGATGGGGTGGATGGAGGGATGAGTGAAAGGATGGATGAATAGGAGTGAAAAGGAGGATGTGTGGGGTGAAAGGATGGATGGATGAGCAAAAGGATGGATGAGTGAAAGGAAGTTGGATCGATAGGTTTGGAGATGGCAGGATAGGCTTTAGCAGCTACAGTAGAGGTGGTGGAGCTCTTGATGGGCCTCTTCTGTCTGCAGCTCGGCAGACAAAGACTTGTAATTAATTTGAAAGGATGAATGGATGTGTGGGTGAAAGGATGAGTGAGTAGAAGTGTGGCTGGCTAGATGGATGGATGGATGAATGAGTCACCGGGATGGTGGATGGACAAAGGATGTTATAATGAAGGAAAGGGTGAATGAGTGGATGAGTTACAGGGTGTAAGGATTAGAGAGCGAAAGGATGGATGAATGTAAAGGATAAATGGATGGATTGATGGATGGGTCGAAGGGTGGGTGGAAGGATGAGTGAAAGGGAGGGTGGATATATGAAGTGAATGGGAGGGTATATAGATGGAGTGAAAGGGAGGGTGTATGGATGAGCGAAAGGATGGATGGATGGTTGAAATGGATAGGTTTGGAGATGAATGGGTAGGTTTGGATATGGATGAGTGGATCGAGAGACAGATGAACAGATGGATGAACAGATTAGTGAAAGGTAATGGATAAAAGAATGAATGGGTGCCAATGTAAAGGTGAAATGCTAGATATCAGTGGGTGAAACATGGGTGGGGAATTCCTATCTCCCGACGCCCGAGACATCAAGATTTCTTACAAGGGCAAGAGGTTTTCATTTCTATTTTGTCCAAAGGACATGTAGACAGTCTTACGTTAATCTGATACACAGCTGTTTAACCCTGTTGGTCACAGCCAGTTAATAAGTAGCTCTGCAAAGTTTATTGTCAGTTAAAGGGTCAATGTAAAAGCTGGGGTCTGCATTTTAATTTCCCAAGAGCAGAAGCACAACATGATGAAGCTGAGCTCAAAGTTGCAGCTCCGTATAATACTTCCATAGCACTGGAGTCTTTTTGCTTTCTCCCAGAGGCTCATTTGTGCCTTTCAGGCCCTCCCCTAGTCCTTTCATTTTCTTCGAGCACAAAACGAACACGGAGCTTCTGCAGCTCCAGAACACTCACATAACTGGAAGGTAATGTTATCTGCCACTTGGCTCCTGCTAAGACTTGAACCTTGTGACCCGCTGCCTTTTATTCTGTGCTTCACCCTTGGGCCTCAATCGGCCCCAGGATCGCTCCTCACCCTCGCCTCCGTGGGCCTGCAGTAAAGCACATGCTTTCCCTTATCATCATGCTCTTGCACAACCCTCCTTTGCACTTTGCCTTTATTGTGCACCTTATGTTTCACCCAGTGCCTGAATTTGCTAATCCCACCCCCCTCTGTTACCCTCTCTCACTGCCCTGACCTGCCCCCTTGGTCTCTCATATCCTGCATCATCCAGGGCTTACAATAACACTCAATAGTTTCCCCATGGGGAATTCATGCAGTCTTCAGGCACACCCTCATGTCTGTCCTTGCACTGGGCCTCTTGTGTCACTTCATGCGTGTACCAGGGGCATCTGAACACCCTACAGCAGCTGTAGTGTTCTTCATGGGCCTCTTCTTTCTGAAGGTCCAGACAAAGGTTCATAATTGACGTGAAAGGATATATACATAGATGAATGAGTTAAAAGATGGATGTAAGGATGGATGAGTAGAAGGATGGATGAGTGCAAGGGTGAATAAATGGATGGGGTGAAAGTGGATGGATGAGTGAACAGATGAATGGTTAAATGAAAGCGTGGATTGATGGATGAGAGAGAGTGGATAAATGGATGGTGGAGTGGGTGTATGGATGGCTGGGTGGAAGGATGGATAGAAGGGTGGATAGTTGAGTGAAACGGTGAATGTAGGGATGAATGAAAGGGTGGATGGATATGAGGAAAAAGAAGGATGGAGGGGTGAACGATGGAAGAGCAAAAGGACGGATGGAGGGATGAGTGAAAAGGTGAATGGATATGAGGGAAAAGAAGGATGGAGGGGTGAAAGATGGAAGAGCAAAAGGATGGAGGGATAAGTGAAAGGGTGGATAGAGGGGGTGAAAGTGGATGGATGAGCTAAAGGATGGATGGATGGATGAGTGGAAGGAAGGAGGGATGAATGAATTTAAATGATAGATCTAGAGCTGGAAGGATAGGTTTGGACCGGGGCATTGTGAACCCCTCTCTTTAGCAGCTACAGTGGGGGTGGAGCTTTTGATGGGCCTCATCTGTCTGCAGCTCAGCAGTCAAAGGCCCATAATTAATGTGTAACAGAGAGTGAGTGGATGAATGGATGGATGGATGAGTGACTGTAACTGGCTTACTAGATGGAGGAATGAGTGAAAGGATGGATGAGTGATGGGGATGGTGGATGGATGTGTTGATGAAGGAAAGGGTGAAAAGATAGATGGGTTGCAGGGTGTATTGATGGATGGATGAGTGAAAGGGTAAATTGATGGATGAGTGGAAGGATGGATGAGTGAAAGGGTACATTGATGAATGAACGGAAGGATGGGCCGATCGCTGAGATGGATGGATGGATGGATATGGTTGGGGATGGATGGGTAGGTTTGAATATGGATGGGCGGGCGGATGGATGGATGGATGGACAAACAGAATGGGGAAAGTCTGATGAAAGAATGAATGTATACCAATGTAAAGGTGAAATGCTAGATATCAGTAGGTGAATGAAATGATGAATGGGTAGATGTGCAAAAAAAGAGGCAAAATCAAGAAATCACTAGTATTCGAAACCTTCTATAATCTGAGCCTGACATAACCAGAGAGGCTATTATCCGAGCTCTCTATAATGAGAATGCTGCCATTATTTGACGGTGCACTACATGGCACCAAAGGGACAAGTGGATTTAGTTACAGGACAAGTTGATTTATAAAGCAACCTGTCCCATGGACAAGTAGATATTTTATTAAATTCCACACCCCTGGTGAAAGGATGAATGGATAGATGCTTAGATGGAAGAGGCAAGAGAGCTATTGTGGAGAGGATTCCTATTACTTTTTTTCGCTTGCTTGGTGTCATAAGAACTTTGAATCAACGTGGGGGGTATTTAAATGTTCTGGTTACTCACTTGGCCTACATTGTGCTCCTTTCTCTACCTTGGGATTATCAGGTAGGCGTGGTGCTGTTTGCCAGCGAGTTCTTACTAGACAGCTAGTATTTGGTCTCATAAACGCCACATTGCCATAGAAATTCCCGGCACTGAACAAAACTACTTTGTAAAAGAGCAGAATGCTCTTTTACAATTCCCCTATTCTTTTCTATGTCTCTTTTCAATAAAATAGATAGGATGTTGTCCAGATTCCTGTGGGGGTATCGCCGCTCAAGAAGATCTTTAAAGTGGTGTACTCTCCCGCAAGGGCGTGCTGGGTTGGGATTTCCGAACTTCAGAATATATTATTTGGCTATCACTCTTAAAACAATTAAGGTCTTACTATTCCATGACCATGTTAACGAAACTTTTATGGCACCCTCCATCTTCGAAATGCTTATGGGCGCTCATGTGCGCCAATGCTTATTGATATTCATGGAGCCCAGCTATTACAAAAAAACAAAATTTAAGGTTCTTCTCTCTGCTTTTCTAGTTTGGAGACAGATTAATAAAACTTTACGGATAACTTCAAAATTTAATTTTTATACACCTATTTGTTGCAATATCTCACTATCAGGGATCTCTCAAGATATCCCCACACATCGACTGCGTTTGGGACAGATTCACTCAATTGGGTAACTGTATCAAAATGGGGTTTTTATGTCCTTTTCTGAACTCCAAGATACATTTGGACTTTCCAGAAACGAATTTTTCAAATATTTACAGATTCGTAGCTTTTTGGAAAAAAAAACCTCTTATACAGTGACGCCATGGAGACTAACGATATCTTAGAGAGCTGTAGGAAGGATAGCCGTATTGGCACAATCTATCAACTAATGGTTAACAGGTTGCATGATGATCTCGATCAACAAGCCCAGAAATGGAAAAGGAAACTGTGTATAGAAGGGATAGATTTGGCAAGGGCGTTCGAGATTAGCAACAAAACACTAATCAACAGCTCTCTCAAAAGTCAACATTACATGTCTTCTTTAGATCTCTATTATACACCTGCTAATCTGGTCAAATGGAAAGCTACGAAAGGCATCAATTGTAGTCGTTGTGGAACCCGAGCAGCAGACTCATGTCACATGTTTTTTAGCTGTCCTAAATTAGTGGTATACATAGACAAGATTGAAAAGTTTCTGACCAACTTGCTTAATGTTAATATCAAGCTATGTCCTTCTGTGATTATCTTTGGTATATATTTTCCAACCGAGAGTTATCTGTTGATCAAGAACATTTTCTTTTCATTGGAATGTCTGTCTACCGTTTTTGTATTACTTCTAGATGGCTAGATATTGATCCATCATCATTCGAGCAATGGTTGGGAAAGTTGCTAAATGTTTATAGAATGGACAAAGCAGTTTATAAATTGAAAGGACAGAAAAAGAAGATTTTTGCTAGGAAGCTATGGTCTCCTATTGACAATTGGATCTAATTTAATAATGATCATATCTGTAAAGAGATATTTTACGTGTTACATGTTCTGTCTTTTTCTCTTCTTTTCCTTTTTTCTTATTTAGCTATTAATGTATCAGCAACTATGTGAACGATTGCCATTGACTAAATGCTGCTTTCATCCTTGTATATTTTATGCCTCTGCCATTGAAAATAAAAAAAATATATTAAAAAAAAAAGTAAAAGAGCAGAATGCTGTCACACACAATGAAGCCAGCTCACAGATAGGAAGAGATAGCATTTCACTAAAAACAAAAGGTCTTGGTTAACTCAAATTTCATTAGGGGCTCAAATGTTAAAGTCATGAAAGTGCACCCATGATATATGTCCTTGTATTAAAAGGAGATTTACGTTTTTCATGAATTCACATGAATTTCCTTAAGTAGGCCAGAAAACCGTAGTCCTAGGAAATATTTGTGAATTGCATCTTAGCATGAGCAAATATGAATATGCCCCAGCGGAAATCTGTTGAGTGTTTACAAGTTCACTTTTTCTCCAGCCACATTTTTCCCAGCCCTGGAAGAAACGTTACTTCTGCCGTTGTCAGGGGTAAATTTCCAACCTTTCTCAGTATGGGAAAAGATTAGAGAAGAGCTGGTGAAAACCTCCAAAATTCAAATCCTTCTATAGTATTAGCCTGACATAACCAGAGAGGCGTTTATCAGAGCTCTTCTACAAAGAGATTGAAGCCATTATTTGACGGTGCACTACATGGCACCAAAGGGACAAGTGGATTTTGTTACAGGACAAGTAGATTTATGAAGCTACTTGTCCCATGGACAAGTACATATTTCAATAAATTCCACACCCCTGACATATTTACAGACACACAAAATATATATATATATATATATATATATATATATATATATATATATATATATATATATATATATATATATATATATATATATATATATATATACACACACATACATACACACACACACGCATATATACACACATATATACCATCCATGAGTCAATATACCAAATCGGAATCTTAAATAAGGCAATGTGGTATATTTAGCCTAAAGAGGGGTGGGCGGGTGTACATGTTTGATCAGCACAGTGAAATAAGCATCACAAAACAATTACTGAAAGATGTGTACCTAGACCTCTACATCATCTTATCACAACAAGCAAGGTCTTCCTTTCCAAGTCATGGAGATAAAACTCAAAAGGCATCCACTTCGTGATCAAGCTGTTTTGCCTCCCACTTTCAGTCGCACTCCGACTCTGAAACGACCCACAGAAATGTAAAGATTTTTTAATGTTGTGCTTTCTTAAAAGAAAAAGTTTTAAACCGACCCGGTCAGTTAAATAAACTGATCGCTCATTAACAGGGGTTGCCATAAGCATTCTAAAATCGCAGTAGATAGTTCAACTTTATATTAAAGTTAAACTTCAGTGTAATATTACTGACAATGTGGTCTAAATTGGTGGCCAACATCGAACCTGTGGGTCTGGGTTTGAATGTGCCTCGTATTTTGATTAATCGCCCTTTGCCCAATCTATCATACGTGACACGCAATTCCATTTGAAAGATGTGCATTCCATGAACCGGTCCGAATGTACGGACTTCTACTTCTACATAAGTGTCAGAGATTGCCAAGTAAACAGCAGTGTGAAATCAATATTGTATAATAATACACTACCAGTATTTCATAATTACCAGCCTTAAAACTATAATTACAGGTGGGGCGGTTAAAAACCGGCCAGGGGACAATCCATCTTAACAGCTCAGTTACTCCCACATAACCCCTAACCCACAGCACACCTCAATCTACTATACCCTTCCGACAAATATCCTAATAACCACCTCAATCCCCTGCCCAACAGACCCACGTAGACCTTTTCCACCCCATAGCCCTCCACACATTACATAGCAGACCCCTGTATCCGTCCCGTTACTCTTAAAAATTAATTAAACAGTTCATTTTTCCCCCCTTTTAAACACATCGCGTTTTCCTTTTAGGAATACGAGATGCATTTAAAAAAAAGGTTTGCTTTATTTAAAAGCAATTACAGACACAGTGGTCTGATGGCAGCGAATCCTACTGGGTAGCAAATTGAGACCTACCTCAATAATATGCATAAGGTAAGTCTATTCGGAAGCTGGGTGAGTCCGAGCGCGGGATAAGAGCTGCAATTCCCTTGAGCCGCCCAAGACTAAGCCTGGCAGAGGTTATCGCTCTGCTGACCCCCGGAGCGTGGCTCCTCTGCGCCCCTGCTTCCAGCCTGCACGCCGCCTTAGCGGACACGGCACCGCGGCCCCCACAGAGGGGTCGCTCCTTTTTTTATGAGGGATGGTTGGCACAACAGCAAGTGCAGCGGCCTCTAGCCGCTTACAGCACCAAGAGGGAGCTTAAGACAGGACTGTTACGGCCAGGAGGCCAGTGTCCTGTATTGTGAGTCAGGCCTGCCCATACCACCCCCATGTAGACCTGCCAGCCCTCCACCACTTTTACTCCCATCCCATCCCACTGGCCAAGGTGAGGGACAGGGAGCACCCGCCCATCTCCGCCATCCTTTCCGAGTATCACCCCAAAGGAGAATCGACTGACCCTTCTTCCTCCACAAAACAAGAGGGGAGAGAGCGGACAGAGCGGAGAGCCCGACAAAAAATAAACAGGCTAGGGAGGACATCAGGGACTGGATCCCTGAGCAGCTGCCAGTTAGAGGGAAGTGAATCCCCAGAAGGACTCCTGCCACAAGGGCATCAAAAAGAAGGGGCGATTGCTTATGACCCCGGAAAAAAGCCCCACGATGCATCCGCCGACCAACTCGCCATCAACCAAAGTCACGAGGAGCAAATCACTTACAGATAGCCTAAATGAAAAACCGCAAGAGGTCGACCAAAGGGGTTTGATCAGAAAATTTCTCAAGAAAATAGACCCCCTAAGCAGCAATCAAGATACTAACCGGGGCGCCTCCCCTGATGTTCTATGCCTAGCCCAAGAAAAGAGCACTAACAACCACAGCAGACCTTTGCTTCTCTCTACCAGTAAATCTAAGGATGAGACTGCCACATGTGAAATACATAGGATTAACCAGGAAACGGCCAGCGATGTCCAAGAGCAGCTCTACCCAATGCAATCTGTAGGCCAATCTAGGGGTGGAACTTTACCTCTGCCCACAGACAACGGGCTGGACATTACAACCAGCAAAACTATCGAAACAGCAACACCCATAGGAGGCCTTACAGTAAGGACAACAGCCCAAATACATCAGACCAATGACCTTGGCCCATACCCTCAGACTACGGTGAAAAGCGACCCCCAAGATGAATCCAAACACTCTAAATCAACGGTCCCCCAGCCTGAATGCCCGGCCCTAGCAGCAGGGGAGTCTACAATCTTACTCCTCCATAGTCTGGAACAAAAGATCGAATGAACCCTCGACCAAACTCCAAACTTATCATGGCCATTGACGTCCCCATGGGCGGATTGGTGTCAGTACAACGCGGTTTTTTACAACGCATTCCGTTACATCGGAATTTTTACAACGCAGGATCCATTACATCGGATGCCATTACAACGCATGGCATTACATAGCAAATGCTATTACAACGCATGGCATTACATCGTAAGTATAGGTAAGTATACCTTTTTTTAAAAAATGTAATTAAGTTAATTTTATTAATTTTATTTAATTAATTAAATTAAAATAAATTTTAAAATAGTAATAATTTAATTTAATAAAATAAAATCTATTTAATTAATTTAATTTTAATAAAAATTGTAATTAATTTTATTAAATTAATATAATGAAATTAATTTAATTTAAATATTTTTTTAAATGTAATTTAATTAAATTAATTAAAAATAATTTATTTAATTTAATTAATTTAATTAAAAAATGTAATTAATGTAATATAATTAATGTAATTTAATAAATACATTTTAATTAATTTAAAAATGGTAAATATAATTTAATTAGCCCTAAACAAAAACCTACCCCTACCCCTAAACACCCAAACCCTGCCCTAAAACCTAAAAACACCCCTGTACCCCAAAACCCAAACCCTGCCCTAAAACCTAAAAACACCCCTGTACCCCAAAACCCAAACCCTGCCCTAAAACCTAAAAACACCCCTGTACCCCAAAACCCAAACCCTGCCCTAAAACCTAAAAACACCCCTGTACCCCAAAACCCAAACCCAGCCCTAAAACCTAAAAACCCCTGTACCCCAAAACCCAAACCCTGCCCTAAAACCTAAAAACACCCCTGTACCCCAAAACCCAAACCCTTCCCTAAAACCTAAAAACACCCCTGTACCCCAAAACCCAAACCCTGCCCTAAAACCTAAAAACATCCCTGTACCCCAAAACCCAAACCCAGCCCTAAAACCTAAAAACACCCCTGTACCCCAAAACCCAAACCCTGCCCTAAAACCTAAAAACACCCCTGTACCCCTAAACCCAAACCCAGCCCTAAAACCTAAAAATACCCCTGTACCCCAAAACCTAAACCCTGCCCTAAAACCTAAAAATACCCAAACACCCCAAAACATATACCTCAGAACCCCAAAACATATACTCCTATACTCATACTTATTTAAAAAATTACTTAAATTAATATATTTAATTTATAATATTAAAAAACATAAATAAATTAATTTATTTAAAATTAATAATGATTAAATTAATTATATAATATTTAAAAAAAAAATTATATACTTACCAATACTTACGATGTAATGGTATGCGTTGTAATAGCATCTGCTATGTAATATCCTGCGTTGTAATGGCATCCGATGTAATGGAACCAGACTGTTGTAAAAGCTGCGTTGTAACAGCATTACGACGTAAAAGTTGTGTTGTAACAGTGACATACCCCATGGGCACCTAATACTAAATCGGTCTATCTCGCTTGCAATAGCAGTGCGGACATGACTCCAGAGAAATCATTCCTGACTGTGACTAATAGTGCCACCAACAAAGCTCTTCTATGGCAATCAACAAAGATGGAAGTGCAAATAGATCTTCTACAAGCAATTGCAGGGCGCTTAGCAGATATAAGCTCCAAGGTGGAGGCCCTTGAAGATAAGATTTCCGAACTTGTGGCCTTCAAACGGGGTGATGGCTCCTGCCGCTGTTCCACTCTCACCGAGAAATGGGCCTCCCTTCCCGAGGTACTAGCAGATATAGTGGAAATAGCGAAAGGGAGCACGGCGGTTCCGACTCCTAACAACCAAGTAGAACGGGAGAAGTACAATAGTTCCATCTCGAGGGAGACACAGTTACCTGCGGTTCCACTCGGACAGCAGAACACAGCTGAGAACGGCAAAAGCACAGAGCTCATGAACTGCAAATTAGACAGTAGCCCAAAAGCATCTAAAAACCCACAAAGCCCAAATCCTGGGGTCGGCAAAGATACTGGAACAGTCCTGCAGGAACATATCTCACGCGCAACGGATACGCAAGAACTGTCATTATCAAGGAGAGCAAAAAAGAAGCTAAAGAAACAACAGAAAAAAACAAAGCTAAAAGTGAGACAATCCCAGCTATTGAAAATCAACCAACCGCCCTCAAAAGGGGGTACAAAAGCAACCCAGCTGTATCCAATATTTACAGACAATAGCTGGGTTAACAGGGCCTCTCCGGTCTCCTTGACAACGGAAGCTCAACACAAACAAATAATATCACCAAGGATCTCCAACGCGAAGGACCAAAAGTCACCAGTGAGACAAAATCACCTCACTGACATCCATTCAATGGTCGAAAAACACTTACTTCCTATAGAATCGCAATCTCAGATAACTCCGGCAACAAAGAAGCAGCAAGGGGTTATTTTAAATCAATTAAACCCAAGTACGCAGATCCAGCCCGCCACTTGGATGAACAACGGCCAAAATAAAAGGTCTCAAGGAAGTTCTCCTCTAAGCCACCAAGGAAGTTCTAACAAAGAGCCAACCTCAGCAGTGTTTGTTACAGAAAAGGAAGAAAGAGTACAAATGCCGGCAGCAACAGAAGCTGTCCACGAGGTGGTCTTCACACCGAGATTCTCGAGCACGGGAAACCACGACATCCTGAACCGGAGCAACATCCTACGCCTGTTTAAACACCTGGACACCCTAGACAAGACAGGCACAGGGGACATAGAATGGGTGAAATTCCAGAGCATGAAGGAGGACACACATGGTGACTCTTCAGTAGTGGGACTGAAGTATAAAGCAACTCAACAAGCCGTTGTGAACAACTCCACCCGATTTGCCGAATGGGGCATTGAAGTTCAGATATTGCCGATTCCAAAATATCCACATGCTCTGACCCCGGAAAGAGGGAGAAAGGCTACTTGGTCGATCCTGCACGGGATAAACAGTCCGGGTCCCCAAGATAGAAACCAGATGGGTAAAAGGGATCAAATGGGCATTAGAATTTCCTGCCTAAACAACCAACGGGCTATCTGCACCACCTCCCCCTTCCCTGACCAAAAGGGGCTCGTAAGAAGGAGTATACAGCATCCCTAACCATGAGAAAAGCCAGACTGCCAGAGGAGATGCCGAGCCCGGATCAACGTCAAAGCTGCAATTAACAATAATTTCATGGAACATTGCAGGGATCAGCAAAATCGGCAAAAATAAAAACCTGAAGCAGTTCCTGGAAAGCGGAGACATAATTTGTTTCCATGAAACGTGGGCCTTGTCCACCACTCCTTTGGCAGGGTACTACGAACATCAAATACCAACCGTAAAAAGGAATATCTTTGGTCGTCCAGCCGGTGGTCTATCAGTCTTTATAAAACACGAGTGTGCCCTCACAGTCACCTCTATCAACTTGAACCTCCCTGGTCTGCAAGCTGTACAGATAAGAGGTTTGAGTCTCAATAAACACCCAACGAGTCTACTGGTAATAAACTGCTACATCAATCCTGCGCAGACCTTAGTGAAAGACCAGCTGGAGGCACTGGTACAGCAACTAGAAGATCTGCTAAACAAGCACAAAACACACCAGGTCATCCTTGCTGGGGACTTCAATCTGAAAAATCTGGACATAACCGAAACATCTCCCTGGGGCTCAGGCAGGGCTGCTTCCCTGCACGACTTTCTCAACAATCACAAGCTGATATCCACCAACGTACTGTAAAAAGCCTGTTCGGCCGGCTGTCAGCCTAAGCCCATTTTCTGGGATGTCTCAAGAATACATTACATCATGATTAGTGAAGAGCTGGCGGCCAGAATGGATGATTTTGAAGTTGAAGACAGGAAGGAAAGTGACCATAGGCCACTAAGAGCAGCATTTCAGCTGGATGTACCGCCTGCTACCATCTACCAATCCATTGGGAAGTCAAGTGGGGAGGAGAAGCATAGTGGCCTGCGGAGGATTAAGTGGTCAGAAAAGACCAACAGCACACTTCAAACATGGCTGGACCAGGACAAGAAGGCAGTTTATCGAGCGAGCTCCCACTCATAAATGGATGGGATACAATAATAGAGGATCTACAATCTAAGCTTGGGAACTCCAACCGCCAAAACCCTAGAACAACAGGCCATATAGATCAGGAAGTACCCTTCCACAGGATATACGAGACCATAAAAGACTGCTGCGCAAAGCTCTTGCAGACAAGAAAAGAGGACACTCCCAAACAGAGGGAGCATCAATTGCTCACTGAGGGCATCCCTCAGGAAGAAGGTCTTGGAACACAAAAAAGCTGACATGGAAAGCAAGTGGCTCAAAGTCTTCTCCCTGCTTAAACAAAAGAACTCAGCACGACTCAGGAGATACATAAACCAGCTGAGTAACCGAGGCCCACCACGAGAAAATGGGGTTTTAGAAAAGGACTGGACGCAACACGTGAAGCAGCTATATGTAACAGCCTCCACCGAGGAAGCCCCACCAAGTGACAAAGTGGAGCTTGCAGAGCCGGCGCAACTGAGTGGCAGAAAGCCAGGAGCCCCAATTTCGAGCCCAGGTACGGCGCCCATGGGAAATAGATCCCCGGCCGTCCCAGATGATACTTTACCAACCTGGGTAAATACCCAACAGGTAATCAAAACCATCAAGAGCATGAGAAATGATGGTCCCCCGGGGCCTAACGGGATTCCAGCACCGGTTTTCAAACAGGCACCGGAATTCTGGGCCGAACTCCTGACTCCGCTCTTCAACTACACCTTCTCGACAGCAACAACTCCTGAGTCCTGGAGGGGTTCCATACTTGTCCCAATCTTCAAAAAAGGAGATTGTCTAAAGCCGTCAAACTACAGGCTTATTGCCCTGTTAGATCTGGAAGCCAAGGCTTACGCTCGCCTATTATTGAACGATCTAGAAAAATGGGTAGAAGAGAGAAACATAATACCCATGTACCAGAATGGCTTCAGGTCACAGGCATCAACAATGGACAATGTCTTGGCGCTAGCACACATCTCAGCCTAGGCAACATTGAAGAACCACCCTCCACTCTTTTGCTGCTTCGTGGACTATAGCACTGCCTTCGACAAAGTAGTCAGAAAACGATTATGGTGGAAACTAGAAAAGTGGGGCATCCCTCCAAATCTTTTGAAGGCAATAAGGTCATTACACTAGAACACCTGGGTGAAGGTCAAAACAAGTGGCAGCACAGTCTCCCCCAAAATAAGCACAGAGAACGGGCTGAAGCAAGGGTGCGTGCTGGGCCCCCACCCTCTTTAATTTATATACGGCGGACCAGGGAGAGGCATTAAAAGGAGCCAGCTTAATACCTCCAAGATTAGGAAGTGTGAGGCTTCCCGTTCTACAGTACGCAGACGATACAGTCATACTGGACCATACGAAGGTGGGACTACAAAGAGCATTAAACGCTTTAAATAGCTTTAACATCGCAAACAACTTGATAGTTAACCAAGGGAAAACCAAGGTTGTCATCTTTGGGTCCTGCCAACGGAAAAAGAAAGCACAGTGGCAACTGGGAAACGATCCAATTAACTCGGTGGCTTCATATAACTACTTAGGGGTCTGGTTCACGGAACGGGCCAAGGCGAATGTACATATAAATCAGCAGAGCTCTAAAAAAGCCAACAAGGTCACCCACGCATTAAGACAACTAAGCCAGAACCTGATTAGCCCTTCCGCCAGCCCTATCCTGATAGCTCTTAGAGCAAAGCTCCTTCCAGCAATCAGCTATGGTCACCTAGCCTTCCCTGGGAAACTGGATTCTCTTCTTAATCTAGCCCAAGCCAAGGCATATAAGTCGGTGCTACATATACCAAGGTCAGCAAGAAAAACTAGGCTAAGACTGGAGCTCGGCTTTGCAAGACCAGACCTGATATATCAGGGCGAGATCATAAAGCTATATCTAAGAATATTAAGGGCTCCGGCTAACTCTTTAAAAAATCATTTGAGATCTATCTTCGAGTGGCCAGGCTCAGAATGGCACACTAGGCTGGGAAAGGCAATCCAAGTATTGAAGATCGAGGAAGAATGCATGCCGCGGCAGGACATCCCCCTGAACGCATGGAAGAAAGCCATTAACAGACAAGTGTGCGAAATTGCCTACGACCTTGACTTCAAAACTCTTCGCCGAAGCCCTAACCTGGACTCACTAAATAATTCATACACAGCAGGAATAGCAGAACCCTACTTAAGCGAGTCCCTCACAACAAAGACCCAAAGCAAAATTCTATATATGAGGCTGACCATGCTGGGGATAGCTGATCTTAATCCCGTTTGGGCGCAAAGAGGGGAATCCATAACTTGCAGATTGTGCACCTACAAGAAGGAATCCTGGTTGCACCTTCTCTGCTGCTGCCCAAACCTCAACAATGATCGCCGGCGACTGCTGCGCCCGATTTGCCTCAGTAAGAACATAAAGTCCTGCATCGAAGCATCAGCCTTATGTATGTCCACCACCAGCACAATGATCTTGGCAAGACTGGCGAAATTCATCCACCAAATCAGGCTGGCCTTAAAGGCTGTGGGCCAAAGTGGACGGGATGCATCCACATAGTATCATCGATTGTGTCCCATTCGCATGCCCCCTTCCAAGAAAGAAAAGTACCTAGTAAGAAACTTAATGTAGGATTGAGATCAGCTCTAGCGCTCACAAACAATAGACTAATTTCAAAGAACATAAGTTGGGGAATGGTTAATCATGCGGGACTCTGTCATCGGAGCAGAATATTTCATGCATGCAAATGATCTAACCAATCATAGTCCTGATTTTAGCATTAGCTTTTAACTTTAGCCTTTTATGTATCTATTATTTTTATATACAAGAATTGCTGCTTTGTCGCTTTTACTGTAATGATTTTAATTAATTATACAGTTAATAAAAAAATTCAGAATATGCATAAGGTAAGTCTATTTGCAACCCCTTCGGAATCTCTAATGAATAACCTCAAAATAGTTTCATACATTAGGAGTAGCAATTTCCAAATTGAGATTTGCAAGAAATCACAGTTAGGAAATTTATATTTCTAATCTTTGTATATCTGGCCCTAAGAAACAAGTCAAGAATCATGTGGAGCCTCTATGTAGCGTAGATCCTTACTATAGCTGGATCAACATTATCAGCAATTACACACAAAAGAGATCTTCGTACAGCGTACATCCTGTGCTTGTGTACGTGACCATGAACCCAAAAACAAGAGAGTAAGTAAAATAAAGTATTTTCCCAGGATCCTACTATTTAGTCAAGGAGGGAAGCTGGGATTGATCCCAGATTTTCCAGTTTCACACTATGCAATACGACCACTAGATAGGTCTCTTTTTTTAGCATCTAACCTCAACAATTAGCTTTAACTCTAGGAGGATGAGATTAGAGCACAGATAATCAGTAGAATCTAATGTAATATTGTGTCAGAAGTCAATATTTAACCTTGGTAATGTTACATAGGGTGAATCTTGTCCCAGAACACAAGAGCAAGCACTTCACAATAGATAGAGACTACATTTCATGTTTTTTTACTACAGAAAAAAAGAAGATTTTCCGGCAAGATAATTAATCTTATCATACCATTAATAAAACGGCTGGGCACACATGGACTCTCACGCACACAACAGAAGCAGGCTGCACAGAAGGCCAGACCGCACTTGCCATGACCCTCCTTGACTCCTCCCCTCTCTAAGTCCACAGCACTCCGCATTGCACGAGGCACTTTTAATTCAATTTTTTAAAAAAAAATGTAAATGATGGCAGGCCTGCCCCTTGTAACAACATTAGTCCACTATCTCTGAGGGGCAGGCCAACAACATGAAGCAGGACCGTCATGGGTAGCACTTTAGCACTATGAATGAGTGTCACCCCTTATTTAAAACAGTTGGCAGCACAGAGCCTAATGATCCTGCTTGAAACTGCAGAGCATCTGACAGCGCTACCAATTCTTCAAATATTGCGCACACCGGGGTAAATGTTGGCCAAATTTACACAATCTAACAGGAGTGTTTTCAGGTACAAAGAACAATATTACCTATTTGTGGGGGCAATAGCCCAATCTGGCAACACTGAACAATAGGATTTCTGTTTTATCTACATTAAACCTTAAGAAGTTGCTACTTAGCCAGATCGAGACTTCTCTTACACAGTTGTGAAGTGTGTCCAATAACTCAGGCCGAGAGTTGTCCCAAGTAAGAATTAGCTGTGTACCATCTGCGCAGTAGATGAAGTTAACACCAAAGGATCTAATACTGAGTTACAAGAGGGTATAGGTAGATATTAAAAAAATGGAGATGGGCGTGGCGTGGCGCCCTAGGGTACACCATGTTCCACTGCTTTAAATGTGGATCAAAAAGTGAAGAGAGCTATGGCTTGCAGTCTGTCATCTAAATAGGATTGTATCCACTAAAGCACTTGAACATTTATACCCAATTCCAGAAGCCTTGCGATTAACTGTGTTGAAGGCGGCCCGACAGATCAAGTAAGACTAAGATCACTGTTTGACCACAATCCACCACCATCTGCAGCTCGGGCAGTGCCAGCACTAGTACTGATTCAGTACTGTGAGCCAGGATGAAGCCAGGTTGCACCTCATCTAACAGAGCGTGATATTCCAATTAATTTAAGAGTTTCTTGTACACAAGTCTTTCCAAGATTTTAACTGGAAAGGGCAGTCGAATAAGGGTCTGTAATTACTTGACACTACTGGATCTGTCATAGCTTTCTCTCGGAGATTGATTTAATAACTTTTTTTCAATAAGCGACTCACATAAGAAATCTAGGTGAAGATTTCACTAGCACACTAAATGTCACATCTGGTGTGAACTTGGTTTAAATGGAACTATTCAGAGTTTTTCTGCGTGCAGAGTAGCTCCTGAAAGTTGAAGGCGCGTCAGAAAGCAACCACACACCTAGGTAAAACCATACGCGAGAGGGGAGCAGTATTCTTAATTTTAACCATTTTTTATGAAAGTCAATAATGGCAATCCTGGTGTATCATTTTTTACATTATCAATAATATAAATGGTAGTCTCTCTTTTTAATGTCTGCCAATTATTTCTCACAAATGTTTATGTATTTATACTTTTAAAACCGAACAAAGATATCGTAAACACTTTGTGCCCTATGCACCATAGCCGGTAAACCATCTTACAAAACTTATTTAGTTGACAGAGAGATTTTTAAGACAACACAGGTGTACTTTGTTGCATTATAAAATCCAAGAAGCTTCTCTATAGAGATTTTGATACATCGCCAAGTTCCAAGCCATTTGCTTAAAGTAAATTCTTATTTGGGGAGTTCATGTGAGCACCTAATACATGTATTCATTGACAGCCTAGGTACGGTGAGATGTCAAACAATAAAAGAATGGGGCTAGCTCCGACCAATGTGCTTTACAGGAACTCAGCGTGACTAGAGTGGGCTCGCCCAAGTTTGACAGCTTTGTACTCCATGTAGCACTGACCCTATGCCCGCTACTTACACGGACCGTCCGTAAATTCAACCTCATGTCCGTCACCTGCAGCTGATCTCGTCATGTCATTTGACCATAACGGTTACCTCTTCCGGGTCGCATAGCAGACATCCCTCGGAAGAAAAAATTGGTCCTGGAAGTCGTCTGTGAGTGGGTGCTTCTTAATGCGTAACCTAACCTAGGATTGGAGCAGTGAAAGCCTGAGCCACTCCTAATGCGTCACACAGACATCCGACGTTCCGATTGGCTGTGGAGTTGTCCAAGCCGTCGTCTTGTAATCGACTGCTCCCATCGGAAGGAGATGGCTTAGCTCCAGCCAGTCGATCTGAGTTAGTTATGAACTGGGTGGACTAGGTCTGGTTGTTGGCACATGAGAATGAGAGGCTTAGCTCGAGCTCCGTCGAGTTAGATATGGACTGGGTGAGTTACGCTGGGCTGCCAGTACTTAGTGTGACCAACCGTCCGTAAATTTCACGGACAGCCCGTAATTTTGGCCGTCTGTCCGATGTACGTGAAGGTTTCTTTAACAGACACAATGTGTCTGTAATTTTACCTGCTGTTGGGTTACCAATTGTTGGGCCATTCATGTGACTTTCTATCACCAATCGTTGCTATGGAGAACAAAAACAAAGCGATCTAGGATTGGCTGAAAAGCCATCAGCCAATCCTAGAGCTTGTCAGTACACTGCAGGAGTGTTCTTATTGGCCTGATGCGCCAGGGCCAATGAGAACAGCTACGGTACTACCGGACATGCAGAGCACGTTTTGAGCCTTTAGCTTTTGCATTTTTGAATCACCAGTCTGCCGTGGACTAGCCGTTTCCCAGCTAACACCTACTCATTCCGGTCTGGTCTTGCAAAGCCGAGCTCCAGTCTTAGTTGCTGCTTTCTTTGCCTCATGAAGCGTGGTGTGCGTTTATTTTCAGTGTATGTTCACTATGCCTCACTCTTTCCGGTTACCAGAGACTGAGGCATAGTCTTCTGAAGGGGAATCACAAATTTGCTAGCATTCGCGACAAGAATTTGCAATTCTATTAAGGACACGGAGGCGAGGATTATGCTTCTCCATCTTTATTGAAGCTCACAGCAGCCAATGAAAATGCTTGCTTTTCATAGTAAAAACGTTAAACAACTACACATCCCATCATGACTAGCCCAAAGGCACGCCCCCCTAGTCCATAAGAGGCCTCTGCCTGCCGCCATCTTCCTCTTTCTTGAAGGCGAACAGCTCCAACAACTTAGATAACTTGGTAACTCCTCCAACGTGGAAGAAAATAACTTATTCGGTCGTATTATCCTTGCAGTCGTCGACTTTCAGTCACTCTTCTTATCTGGCCCTGCAATAAAGGATATGAGACCGTAACCACCATAACCATTGGGTGGGCAAGCATTTATACATAACATGCCGGGTGGGATAATCCTCGCCTCCGTGTCCTTAATAGAATTGCAAATTCTTGTCGCGAATGCTAGCAAATTTGTGATTCTATTTCAGGACCGGAGGCTTCAGATTATGCATGTTTAACGCTTACTAAAAACAACAGAGGTAATATCCCCCACCGGCTTATAATAGTACGTCTTGAAGGTCGATTCTGATGACCAATCTGCGCTACGCATGATATCCTGTATGCTGGAACCCAACATAAATGATTTAGATGCCATGGCTCCTCTGACTGAATGAGCACCGAAAATGGTGATATCTACACCTGCTTCTTTCATAATATAACGAAGCCATCTGGCAATGGTGGCAGCTGCCACCGCTTTAAATGGTTTCTGAATGGCAATCAACAACTGAGAACAGCCCTGCGGTCTATTAGCCGCTGTACATTCCTCATAGGTTTTCAAACATTTTACAACACATAATTTATCGTTCTCATGAAAAGCATTATAAGAAATATGACGAGATAATGTCTTTGTGCGTCCTGAAATGGAAAAAGAAACTCCTTCTGGAGTAAATACTCTACCTGTAATTTCCAGCGCACGTACGTCCGATGACCTCCTGCATGCCGAGAGGCAGAGTAACATGGCTAACTTAGCTGACAACTGTTTTCTGGATAAAAGCGAGTTAACCGGCCATTTGTTAAAGAGCTCCAAAACCAAAGACACGTCCCACAACCCAGTGTACTTGGGCTTCGGTGGGTTAGCCACCCTAATTCCCTTAAGCAATTTGCATACTAGTGGATGCATGCCTATTGGCTCACCATCCAGCCGAGCGTGGCCTGCTGAGATGGCTGACCTAAAATTATTGACCGACCTATAGGCCAAACCCTCGGAAGCCTTGTCCGTTAAGAAATTCAGCACGTGGGATAAGTCTGACCCCACGGGATCCAGATGTCGTTCCATGCACCAACCCATCCAGTTCTTCCAGGCCGAGGAGTATCGCTTCCGCGTGGATGGTGCCCAGGCCTGCTTGATGAAATCACAAGTCCTGCTCGAAAGGCCTGGCAGCTGCCACTGTTCCCTGAAAGCCTCCAAGCCATCAGCTGGAGCCTGCCTTCCATTACCAAGGGATGCTGTTCCTGATGAGGGCCCAGCAATAGCGTCGTCGATTCCGGGAGGAGTCTGGGACGGTCGCAACTCCATTGCATCAGTTTGGGGAACCATGATTGTGACGTCCACCAAGGTGTCACCATCACTACTTCCGCCCGTTGCTTGATCACCTGAGACATTGCCCTCGGGATCAGCAGGTAGGGTGGGAAAGCATACTGCGTCCCTTCCGACCAATTCTGGAGAAATGCATCCGTTGCCAGAGCCACGGGATCCGGTCTCCAGCTGAAGAATCTGGGTACCTGATATGTTAGTCTGGATGCAAACAAGTCCGTCTCGAACGGACCCCAAATTTCCTGCAGCCATTGGAACACCTTCGGGAGCAACTTCCAGTCGCTGTAGTCCCTGAGGTATCTCGAGTTCCAGTCCACCACCTGATTGGACTGGCCCGGCAGGTATTCTGCTATTACTGATATCTGATTCTCTAGACAGTAATGCCAAAAGTCCTTGGCTATCTGCACAAGCATTGACGACCTCGTGCCGCCCAACTTGTTGATGTATCTCACCGCTGACACATTGTCCAAACGCAGGAGGATACAACAAGATGTCTGCCTCGGGGACAACGTCCGCACTGCGAACGATCCCGCGAGCAGTTCGAGACAATTTATGTGAAGCGAAAGCTCGTCCGGAGAACATCTGCCACCTGTAGAGATATCTCCGCAACGAGCCCCCCAGCCCCAACGGCTGGCGTCCGACTCTATTGTTACCTCTGGAAGAGAGCCGAAGATTGCTCGACCGTTCCAGGCGTCTACATGACCTAGCCACCATTGCATTTCTGTCCTCACCTCTTCTGTGAGGGGAATGTTGTCCGAGTACGACAGACCCTTCCGTAGGTGTCTGATCTTCAGCTGTTGAAGAGCCCTGTAATGAAGAGGGCCCGGGAATATCGCTTGCACCGATGATGCCAAAACTCCTACCACTCTCGCAATCGCCCTGAGCGAAACTGTCTGACTGTTCAACAGTCTCCTGATCTCCTTCTTCAGGTCTTTCAGCTTGTCCTTCGGGAGGCTTAGCTGTGCTATCCTGGAATCGATCGTGAAACCCAGGAAGTCTATCACCTGAGTGGGTACCATTACTGATTTCCTGGTGTTGACTACAAAGCCCAGGTTTTGAAGCAACGTTGTCGTCAGAGTAAGGTGTCGCAAGAGTGCTTGACAACACTGATCCACTATCAGGATGTCGTCCAGATAGATTATGAGGCGAATACCTCGTTCCCTGAGGTATGCCACCACTGGTTTCATCACCTTGGTGAAGCACCAAGGTGCCGAGGAGAGCCCGAAAGGCAGAACCAAATATTCGTACCACTGGCCTTTCCACCGAAATTGGAGATATCTGCGATGCGGGGGAAATATCGGCACAGACAGATAAGCGTCTTTCAAGTCCAGTCGGACCATCCAGTCTCCCACCTGCAGTAGATCCGTCAAAAGATGGATGCCCTCCATCTTGAAATGATTGTACGTTATAAACTGGTTGAAATCCCTGAGGTTCAAAACTAATCTGTTTCCGCCTCCCTTCTTCTGTATAACAAAGATATTGCTGCAGAAACCGCGAGGACCTTGACAGACCGGTGCTATCGCGCGCTTCTGCAGCAATTCTGAGATCTCTTCGTCTATAAAACTGAGATCTTGTTGGGAAAAATGGAGATCCGCCGGGAGCCCCGATTGAACGGGATGAGAATAGAACTCCAAGCGGAAACCCTGCACAGTTTGTAGCACCCATGCGTCTTGTGTCAGTGCCCGCCACTGCTCTAGGCAGTGCCGAGTCCTTCCCCCCAAAGGAAGAAGTGTAAACTCTGTTACTCTCACCTGCGTTCTGCTGATGCTTGAAGGTCCCCCTGTTGTTATTGGAGTGATAACGGCTCCTGTCGAACCTCCTGCGGGAGGGGTAGAAAGTTCCACCGCGGGTGGAGTCGTATTCATTTTTGCCCCTGCCAAAATCGCCTCTTTGGGAACCTTGCTGACCTCCACGGCCCGACGAGCGGCCCCCGCCTCGTCCGGCCCTGTTAAAAACTCTCTGACTGAGAGCTCTCTTGATGCCTGACTGCGCCTTGTCCAGCGCCGTAAATGTCCCTACATATTTGGACACGTCTTTGACAAACTTGTCTCCAAATAGTTGGCCCGCTGCTAGGGGTCCCGGCTCAGCGTCCGCTAGCTCGGTCAAGTTACTGTCCATTTTCATGAGCAGGGATTTCCTCCTCTCTGACGAAATGGCGCAGTTGGCGTTGCCCAGCAAGCAAATGGCACGCTGGGTCCAGCCAGCCAATACATCCGGGTCCACAGGAGTGGAACTCTCCTTGGCCGCTAGAGCCATCTCTAAGATCTTCGCCAGAGGACCGATTGTGTCCAACATCTTGTCCTGGCAGCCTGACCATGCCCTATCTAAACCTCGTTTGGGGTCTTTAGAGAACTTCCGAAGGAAGGTCAAGAGGCTTGCGTCGATCTCTGGAGTCTCCGCCACTTTGTCTGGGATGTCCGGGCGAGGGCATTCTGATTTAAGGCGGTTCCTGACTTCCCTCGGGAAGCTCTTTCTCAGATTGTCGTGTATGTATGCCGTCACCGCCTGAGGCGGCACCCAGTCCTGTGACCTGGGGTGTATGATCTCCGTAGGATCGAATGTGAAAGGAGTATGCACCTGGGCCATCTCCACCTGCACCTTCTTCGGAGGAGGCTGCTCTTCCGATGTGTCGGTATCTGTGCCTGTGGTAGCGTCCGTGTCAGTATCTGCATGGACCTTGCGCTTGGACTTGGCCTTGGTGCCAAAATAGGAATGATCCGCTGTGTCCGGTAGGGTAGCAAGGGCCTGTGCATGAGGCCATGTGGCAGTGTCAACAGCCTGTTGACTGGAAGTGGAAGCTTCCGCTCTCTTCTTTTGCGGTTTGGTATAGCCATGCCTCTTAGCAAAGCCCTCCAATTGTTTCCGGATTGGGCGAAGGGCTGTGGCTAGGGCTTGCTGCACTGTTTGTGGGACCGTGGTCTCCATAGCCCTATTGACGGACGACTGCACAGATGCGTCCAATGCAATGACTAAATTGTCCTCAAGGACAGCCTCCTGCTGTCCGTCATAAACCTCCTCCTCCGCATATTCTTCATTGTACTGACCCCACTACGACATTTCAGGGGTGGCTGGTCCTGCACGTCAATGAAGAATTGCCAAAGCACTGTTCAGCCACCAGGAGGGTCAAGGGGGGGGTTAGCCCTGCAAGCACACTGGATTCCACAAAGTACAAACCCCCTCAGCAAAGCTGTAGTCACAAGGGGCCAAAGATCCAGGCCAAAATACTGTCCACAGAGCGTGTGCGCACTCTAATCACTGGCCTCAATATTTTACAACCTTCACAGGCGTTTATCAGAGCAGAGGGGCCACCGGTAACTCTCCGTGTACAAAATCGCTGTGTTTGACAGTTTGGGATTCGCGCCGTGACGTGCAGCCCAAGCGCGACTGAAATCCTACTAGAAAGAAGCCCAAATTCAGCGCGTTTGGACGCACGCCGCGGCCGAGAGCCACCCGGACCCTACACGCGTCATCGGCCTATGAGGGACGCCGATGCGCATGCGCGAGACGCGCCTACGGGGAAACCAGCCGGGACAAAGGCCCTGAATGTGAAACACGGTGCCCGTCTGCTCCCGGTCAACGACCGCCGCTACCTCACGCCACTAGGCGTAACCAAGCCACTTTGAGGAATGAATCAGAACACGCTAGGCGCCGCGACGCTAGCGAAAATGCACAACACCCTCCCTGAAGTACCGATCACCCCACAAGTAGGTAACTCGGTAGACCAACATGCGCTTTAAGCATATTATAATGGGTACACTTAGTAAAATTCAATCAGTTAACATAAACATTATTCACATTGACATGTGCAATCGTTGCTAACAGCTAGAGGGAGTAAACAATGTGCACTTAGCTCTTGCTGTGAGCAGCAAAGAAAGAGGAAGATGGCGGCAGGCAGAGGCCTCTTATGGACTAGGGGGGCGTGCCTTTGGGCTAGTCATGATGGGATGTGTAGTTGTTTAACGTTTTTACTATGAAAAGCAAGCATTTTCATTGGCTGCTGTGAGCTTCAATAAAGATGGAGAAGCATAATCTGAAGCCTCCGGTCCTGAAATAGAATCCATCACGGTGTTTGCATAGCTGCCAAGGTTTCAGATTGCCATGTGTGACATTTTCATAATTTCATTGTAATTATGAGTGACATTTCAACGACTATGAGTGACACTTTATCTCAAGTAAAATCAAGCAATGATTCGGAGCGAAACATTTAAATTACACACATTTGAGCACTATAAACCCAACGATTTTAAAACTGCCTCAAAGCAAGCACCAGAAATGAAAGGGCACTGCCTGCACTTGTGTGTCGAGGGCAGGAAGTTGAACACAGGTGTCGATCTTCCTGGAATTTAACACAGCCAGCACTGGGCGGCAGCAGCAATTCATCGGGACAATTCTGTCGATAAAGGTACCAGAATGTTAAAAGCAACTATTTGCCACATATTAATGGGGAACAGGTACCAGTGCTTTCACTGCACGCTAGTGCTACTGAGGGCCCCTAATACACGGATCTTCTCTGCTGACTTAATTGATGACAGCTGCCTAAATATCACAAATGAATTCCATGTAGGTTGTTTTTAATACATATTAGATCATAAATGAAAGAGTCAGTAGACAGATGACTCGCAATCCGCCGCAGACAGCAAGGGCATTGGCAAGCCTCAGGAGAGTGAGTATGGCGCACCAGTGCAATCAGGACGCTGTAACTTTCTGAATACAGTTGACTTCAGCAATGCACTGCTCAAGCCTAATACAAATCATTAGCGAGCCGTGAGTGGTGTCCGCCCTGGTCAGCGCACCGCAACCTGCCCTGCCCAGCCCCAGATTACATCAACAGACTGTCACAGAGCAAATTAATACTTAACTGCAGTGGCCACGCTGACAGTAATGTGTTGGATGGCACCATGTTAGGGCACTCGGGGGTAACTGCGCTCCAATCGCATCAACTGGAGTGTTCCCTCACTGATGTCCTGGGGCCTCAGTACTAAGGGACCCAAAACTGGATAACCAAGTACTCCTCTCCAGCACTAGACTCTCTCAGGGTAGCGAGACAGAGCAGTCCAAGGCTTACTCAAGGAGGTGAGTTTGGGTTAGACATTCAGAATACAGTGTAAACCGTACTACCAGCTGATAAACTCAATGTCCAGTCAGTGCTTTACTTTTTATAAAAGAAAAGTACTTTAATACACATAAGATAATTATTCTACACATAAAACTAGGATAAACAGTGAAAACCAGAAGTCTCTACAACCCTCTGGGGCAGAGTTCTGACCCCAAACAGTATTATAGCGCCTAGACGCCAAGCACTATAAAAACACAGTTAACATGAAAACACACAGTAAGCATTGCATATTACAGATCATGTTACACAGGGCTGTTCTCATTCACTAGAGCCTTGATACCAATCTTTGTATTGAAAGGATATAGTTTCAGCATATGATGTGAAGTCAAATGTTCGTGATCAGCCCCATAACCCCCCACCCAAAGCAACAGAAGTGCCCTCCCATTGTGAGTGAGGACACCGCCCTAGTGGTGTCAGGGATCTGATCAAAGGTGCCGGATGTCTTGGCACAGTTTACTGGAGTCCCACTAGTCCAGTAGCCACTGGCTAGCTGAAGAAGGGTAGTGGCTGGGCAGAGTGCCAGTTCACCCTGATACCCTCAGAGTTCACAAAAAGAAAGGTGGGGGCCTGCTTCACTGGCCTCTATTCCGAGTTACTGCTTGTACAGGCTCCCACAGCGCAAGGGAGGAGCCTGGAGGGGATTTGATCTCACCTTCAAAGACTAGAGCCAAGCTTCCTCCTCTCTGGCTCTCGTCATGTGCTGTAAGCTTCTTTCCACCAGCCTCTGTGATGTGCTGTAAGCTTCCTTTCCACACCTTGGGTGATGTGCCGCAAGCTTCCTTGGGCAGCTGTCTGTAATTTCCTTGGTCCCAAGCGAACGCTCCTCCAAGCCTCACAAAAAACAGCTGGTCCTTCCTTCCAGACCGCAGTGAACAGAGTCTTATCTTCTGTCTTCACACCGCGGGGTCGCGACTGGTTACCGTCGGAGGGCTCTCATGTGTTATGTTATGTTATGTTACGTAACTCTTATATAGCGCATGGCTACCCCAGCAACGAGGCGTCCCAGCGCTTGCAGACAGGTCCAATCACATAACAGCCGGAGGAATGCGGCAGGATATCTATTCACCGCGGAACCCTAAATAGAAGAAAACTTCTGTGGCCCCCTCCTCAGCCATAGACCAGTCTTGAACAACAGCTGACCACTCAGGCCAGAATTTTATCCCCTCTGATTGATAGGCTCATCCAATCAGGGGGTCTGCTACTTTTGCATTCTTGAATACACCTCCAATCACAAACCATTCACCGCATGTTCAGTGCATGAGTAAAGCATGTACCAGGTCCCTGTCTGTATCAGGCTGTGCAACTCCCTAGAGAGGAATTTTAATTAACTCCAGCCCAGGAGGCCCTGACCAGTGGGGGAGGGGCTTTCCCACACAGTTAGTGCAGCTAAACCCAGATAAGAGCAGAGTGTCTACCCCAGCCCACCAGGCCTTTCTAAGGAAATAGGGAGGGGCACGGGGGGAGCTTGGATGTCCAGCAGAACAGCTCGCATTCCTCACACTGGCTCAAATCACCGTTCTTCCCCTGTACACCCACGGGCTCTCAAACACACATCAGTCAGACAAAGGCAACAGGCCCACAGGCATGGCAAACTGCACAGACTTAGCCTAGGGACTCACCCCTCCTGTCTATAGATTTATTGCTGCCACCACTGTCAGTCTACCACAGCCTTAATAGAAATGGCAGTAGCCACTCTCTGAAAAATAGGGGTGCATTAGGTATGCCCCCTCGACCTCAGAGCCAAGCTCTCGAGTCTCAATCCATGTAAACGGGGAGACCCTCAGTGGACATGTATGATTGTCATGCTCACTGAGGTAGGATCTAGAAACTATACAGTAGCTTTTGAGTGACTTGCCTGGAGATTAGCATAAGGCAGGGGAAGCACTCTCTCCAGAGACATGCAGGAGACTTCCCGTCCCAACACACCAGTATTGTGATCCTGCGCTAGCGCCATTCAGTGAAAGCACATTTGTAGGTCAAGCAAAGTGAGAGAGAGTAAGAGTTCATACTCCAGGCTGCACCCACTTTGCTTCAAGGCGAACGGCAATTATTTGCACAGGCCGCCTCATCATGGCATCAACACTCCGCAATGATTCTGAGGCTGAGCAGCTTCGTGAAGAGGCTGGTGTCCTCCTCTGTGCTCAGCAACTTCACAACACAAGACTATACGTACGGCATTGGCAGCTGCCTGGCCATTTATTACTTACTTCTATCTCTCTGTCTCACAGTCTCACTGCCGGCGGTGAGCCACACAGGGTTTCCAGACTCTCCCGCAATCATCTCTGGAGGATCCCGATGCCTGAGGCGCGGGCCCATTATTGAAACTCTAGTGACATTAGTCACCTGTGAGGGTCGCGGCCGGGTGGTAATAATATTTAACTGTATGCGTAGGCTGAGAGGCAACAGGCATTCAACTCGCTTGTCTCTCGAATACCCCGCCGCTTCTAACAACCAGGGACCTCACTTCCTGTGCAGGCAGCCGGACGTAACGAGGTCACATCCAATTAATAAACCACCCTCCCACGGCGCCACAGCAGCCAATAGAAAACTCTTCTGAGCTGAGTTAGGGCATGCCCTCACCCGGGTGTAGTCTTCGGCACTGAATGACTCAGTGTGTGTCTTCAGTGATTGATTGACAGCCGCGCCGCGGGCGCGCAGCGGGAATGGGAATTAAAGCCAGGGCAGTCGCATTTGTAGCACCTCACGTACTCTGAGCCAGAGAGACAGATTTAACTGTTTAACTATCCGAGCCAGCTCTGCTGGCAAGTGAGTCTACAAGGCAGCGCCGGGAAGCAGAGCCTGAACACAACTAGAACAACTTTATTAGTAGCATTAAAAATGCGTGACATTGCGTTTCAGTGCGGTGATGCGGAGCACCGCACTGAAATGCGTGGGTGTCACACCTGATGCGTGATGCTTGACAGGACTGTGTTTGTGAAATCTACACAAGGAAACGTATGTGTTCGGGATGAATCTCCGTGCGGCATTCAAGGTTGTGTCCAGTGGTGAAAAACTTGTTTTGGGGCTGTCTGACTAGAGAATTTTTCGGGGAAAATAAAACCTGAAAACTTTATTTTATCTTAAGTGAACGGCACCGATTCCCACTCATTTTCACTACTCTACCGCCTAGCCGCATGTTGTAAATGAGTAGTCCCAGGTGCAGATCACTTCATAAATACACATCCCTTCTACAGAGATTAAACTGCCCCTCGTGGTTTAAATATTTAAAAGATGTACATTTGGAACAAAATGAATAAAAGACACATGTCCATCCTGCAGCTGAAATGGACTCCTTCTTTGCCACAATGTTAATATTAACTCGGACATGCTTCCTGGCTCACGTACACTTATTAGATATACGTTCGTCCACTATCTTTACAAGACCTTCGTTAATGAGTTGCTCTCAATTATGTAACCTGTAAAGCAGTAATGTGTGATTACGACAACACCATTTTATAGCCTGTCCTTAAAAGGTCTACTCCCTAAAGAACGAGAACCAGCCCCCCTCAACATTTTTAGTAAATTCCTCCTATTCATATGTCTTATTATTTAAATGCTAAGAGGCTGATAACACAGAGGTTTTTATCCAATCTGTTTTAGCACTGAGTATGGAAACAAGCATTTGCAATGCAATCGGTCTCGCCTTTGGGACCTTATAAGTATTTAGTGATGCAGCTTATTACCGCACAGTAGTGCAATGTACATCTCTCTGGCTGTAAAGTTATCACTGTGTAAGCGCTCTGACAAAGAATCAGATGCAGCCCCCTCTAAAATGTTATACCATGAGGTAGTTTAGGCTAATATAAAAACTTGCACACCCATGGGGAGAGTAAATAAAGTGCAGAGGAGCTGTTGCCTATATTAAGAAGAGCCAGCTTTATTTAAAGGGGCACTTTTTGAATGTCAAAAAGTAAAGAAAACTGGAACTGACATCAAAAAAGAAGCTTTATGCATGCCTGTTGTTGATGATCTTTAGAGAAGAAGGGCTGTACTACGAGGTTTAACATGACTTCAGTGGAGTTCGGCCTGTGGTTATATCCAGCAGCCCAAATTAAATACTTGAACAGATTGTTTATTTATTTATTTATTTGTTGAGATTTATAGAGCGCAGCGAATACCCTTGGGCGTCTTGGCGCTAGTAAATTCCACCAGTCCACACTCGTTGCATGAGGCTCATTGGTTGAATAACCATGTTTTTAAGAGTTTCCGGAATTGATAAAGGGACGAGCTCGTCCTGATGTTGTGCGGGAGGGTGTTCCAAAGTTTGGGGGCAGCCACTGTGAAGCGACGGTCACCCCAGGAAACTTTCTTTGATCGTGGGATAACTAAGTGGTACAAAGAAGAAGAGCGGAGCTGCCTTGAAGGTACATAAAGTTTCAGTTGGTTTTTAAGCGAATGTGGTCCTTGATTGTTTAAAGCCTTGTAAACTATACACAAAGACTTGAACTTAATTCTATTTTCGATTGTAAGCCAATGATACTGCCTGATTATTGCTGATATGGATTCAAACTTTGAAGTTCCTGAGAGCAGACGTGCCGCCGCATTTTGAATTGATTGTAATTTGTTTTTGACCCTAACCTGAGCGTTGAGGAAAAGACCGTTACAATAATTCAACGCTGTTAGAACTAAGGAACTCACCAAGGTTTTGATTAAGGTCTCCGGAAGAAAGGGTCGAATCTTTCTGATCATTTTCAATCTAAAGTGTGCCGTTGAAGCCACTTTGTTTGCGTGGTCCATGAAACTGAGTCCATCATCGAAAATGACGCCTAAGTTCCTGACTTTTGATGTGGGGGTGGGAGGGGAACCAAAGGCAGCTGGCCACCAGTAGGAGGACCATGCTGGAAGAAGTGGACCAAAAATAACTACCTCGGTCTTCTCCGAATTAAGTTTGAGGAAGTTAATTGCCATCCATTCTCCGATTGCGAGCAGACCGTTTTTAAAGTTTTGCGCTACTTCTCCTCCATCACCCTTGATAGCCAACACCAACTGCGTGTCATCCGCGTACGATGTTAGGCTCATCCCATAAGCCCTGATGACATTGGCAAGGTCCGACACGTAGATATTGAATAGTGTCGGACTAAGGGATGAGCCTTGGGGGACACCGCATGGCAGCGAGAGTTGGGCAGATCGAAAAGGTCCAAGGGTGACCGCTTGCGTTCTATCTGCAAGGAAGGAGGCAAGGAGATTTCTGGCTGAGTGACAAATGCCCAGTTTTTCGACACGGTCGATCAGGATGTTATGGTCGACCGTGTCGAAAGCTGCTGATAGATCTAGCAGTACTAAAATTGCAGTCCCGCCTTGGTCACGAATGGCCCTGACATCATCGGCGGCCTTTATAAGGGCGGTTTCAGTCCCATGATGTCTGCGAAAGCCAAATTGAGAGTCGTCTAGCAGTCGGTGTTTCTCGATAAAGTCTGAAAGTTGGAAATTCATGGCTTTCTCGACTACTTTAGCTAAAAACGGTAGGCTCGCAATTGGCCTATAGTTTTTAAGCTCGCTTTTATCCAAGCCGGATTTTTTTAATAAAGGTTTCAGCAATGTGTTTTTTAAGGCATTTGGGTAGGTCCCTGAGGACAGGATGGCATTACAAACTTCAGTCAGCACCGGTATAATGGAATCCATGACTGAGGTTAGTGCTGAAACTGGACAGGGATCAAAGGCGAGCCTGATTTAATGGTTGAGACAATGGTCTTCGTTTGGTCGTCTGTAAGTTTGTGGAAACTTGACAGTGTAGTGGCTAGGGATGGACAAGGAGAGATGGTGTTCGTCCTGGATGTTTTGGAGGTGAAGATTGTGTGTAGGCCACCGTGCTTGTGTGCCCCAGTACCAATCTGCATGCTTTTACTGAAAGCTTGCAGAAAGCCTTGTTAGCTCCGATTACAATGGTCTCTGTAATTCTTCGTATGCCCATCCCCGCCCCTCCCCTCCCAAATTAAAGCAAAGTTTGGATTTAGTGAAGCTGACAATTAACAAGCAGCGATATCTGATGGCAGCTGCACCCTGATGGCAATTTAATGAAGCGTTTCGGCTGGTTAATATGTAGGGAAAAGCTATAAATATATCACTGTATAAGTGCTTCGTCATGATCACAAGTGTCACGCTATGTCACATTTTCATAATTTATTCCTGGCAACAATTTTGACATATAAATGACAGCACCTTAAGAGTGCATAGCTTTTGAAAGCAATCACTCAATTCATTTCTTAGTTGTAATTTAAGGCATTGGAGATGGTACAGCTGTTCCCTATTACAACAAGCATCTCTTCCCATTTCAGCAGGTCATGTAAGCAATTTTTGTGTAAACAGAGGCTCGAGAATTGCCTCACAGTCCACAATCAAATACATAACAGGAATACGTGGATTATAAATTAACAGAGCACCCGGTTGCCTTGAGGTAAGCTACAATCTCTCTAAATCTACATACATGGATACACACACTTATCAATGCACTGTATAATAGACAAAATGTAAAATATATAAATAAAAAAAATAGGTAAATATATACCTACAATTGGATAATTTTCTAATGCGCCCCTCCAAGTTCCCTCTTCGGTCCAATGCATTCAAAAGGAAGTCTATGCAGAGCGTGTGCCTCCGTGTCAGTACACCTTTAAAAGGGGTGTTCATGGCTGTTTGTCAGTGCAAATGTCAGCGCTCTCAAAGCTTCTGATCTTTTAGTCCTGTACTTCTATTTCTGGCCTGTTCTGATTTTTATACGCGCACACACACACCCTTTAAGTGGGCCTGGTCTTGCCGGTGTTCAACACCAGCAGTTCTAAAAAGCAGGTGATGAGACTGGTCCCTTCACTGTCTTTCATGTGAATTTCAAGGAGAGTTGTTATTTTATAGTGTTATCATTTCAAAACAGGAGCATTTTCAATATGCTATACTATGAAGTCATGGCTATTGCTTATTCATGTTGTGCAACTAAAACCCATTGACAAAGCCAATAGTACTGGCTTGTTGTAAGGGTAGTGTTACTTGCTGAATACATACAGATACATTATTTCCAACGTTCGATGTGCCTGTAAAAATTCTGGAAACATTAGCAGAACTTTCAACAGGGCTATGGTTTGCAGGAGGACTTGACCCTTGTTCTAAAAGCCGAGATGTACTTAACATGAAGAAAAGCTTCGGGACAGTACTCTGAAATCCGCGACAGTCCCGGGATATCCGGGACGTCTGGTCACCCTACCACAAACAACGTCCATACCACCACCACCACCACCACCACGTCCCTCTTCAAGCATGTCCACTCATACTGAAGCCCTTTGTAATAGCAAATGTAATTTTAAAAATACGAACCTGCACTTGGTTTCATCGCTACCTGGTTACAGTTATAAAGCACCATGTGCCTAAGTGAAGCATCGGGACACTTTAAAATGTAGTTCTGGTGCCATAGGGATAAGTACAAGGAAAGCAGGGAGCTCACCAGGTAAGAATCGAATGGATGTTTGTGTAAGGAGACTTTCAGCAGCTTTCTTCATTAAGATGCCTCATTACGAAATAATATAAACATCCAGAGAGGATGTGTCCCTGTAAAGGTAACTGGTGCCTGTGTAAAGCACTCCAAAATACAACTGCCCAGAATCATAGAATGTTGTCTGGTCAATGCAGAGACTCGATTGCGAGGACCACCACCCTACTGGACAACCTCGCAAACCTTGGACTTAAACAACTTGTCACTTCCCCCACCCACATTGCAGGTCACACACTCGACCCTGTCTTCACCTCCAGCAACTACGTCTCTTTCAGCCACACCACAGCTCTTCACTGGACGGACCACAGCTGCGTTCACTTTTTCTTCAATAAGCCCACAATCCACCACTACCCTCAACCCACCCTGCGTAGAAATTGGAACAAAATCACCAGCGACCAGATCTCTTCATCGCTCCTCCAAACCCCTCCTGTCCACTCCTCTAACCCCGACCAAGCAGCCATTAACCTCACCCAATGGCTATCCAAAAGCGTCGACATCCTAGCTCCGTTGAAAAAACATCAAAACAAACTAAGCAGCAAGAAGGCCTCCTGGTTCAACGATGATCTTAAGAAATCCAAGAAACTCTGCCGCTCCCTCGAAAAAGCATGGAAAAAAGACCCAAACTCCAACACCAAAGACGCCTTCAAAAACGCCACCCGCATACACCACCAACTAATCCGGTCCGCCAAGAAAGCCGCCTTCAAAAACCGACTAGATAACAACGCCCACAATAGCAAGGAGTTATTCAACATCGTCAAAGAATTTACCAACTTATCAGCAAACTCCAACGACATCACCCCCTCTCAAGCCCTCTGCGACTCCCTAGCCTCCTTCTTCCACAACAAAATTGCAGACATCCACAACAGCTTCGACAACCGACCCGAAGACCTACCCACCCAATCTTCTGCAGGACCTTCTCCCCCCTTGAACATCCTTAACAACTGGAACCCAATCTCCACTGAGGACACCATCCGCCTGATGAACTCCATCCACTCAGGATCCCCAACTGACCCATGCCCTCACCACATCTTCAACAAAGCAGACTCCATCATAGCACCACACCTCCGAGACGTCATCAACTGCTCCCTCAACTCCGCCACCTTCCCGGAAAGCTGGAAACACGCAGAACTCAGCGCCCTTCTGAAAAAACCCACAGCTGACCCCACCGAACTCAAAAACTACCGCCCCATCTCGCTCCTTCCTTTCCCGGCCAAAGTCATCGAGAAAGCTGTCAACAACCAGCTTGCCGCCTTTCTCGAAAGCAACAAATCCCTCGACCCCTCACAGTCCGGATTCCGAGCCAAACATAGCACTGAGACCGCACTCATCGATGCAACAGACGACATCCGAACCCTACTGGACAATGGAGAAACAGTCGCCCTCATCCTCCTTGACCTCTCCGCAGCATTCGACACAGTCTGCCATAGCACCCTATTACAGCGCCTCAGTAACATCGGAATCCAAGGAAAAGCACTGGATTGGATCACCTCCTTCCTCACGGGAAGAACTCAGAGAGTCAGGCTCCCTCCTTTCAAATCAGAGGCCTCTGAAGTCATCTGCGGCGTGCCGCAAGGATCATCACTCAGCCCCACCCTCTTCAATGTATACATGAGCCCCCTCGCAGCCATCGTTCGCCAACACAATCTCAACATCATCTCCTACGCTGACGACACCCAATTGATCCTCTCACTCACCAAGAACCCCAACACCGCCAAAAACAACTTACACGAAGGAATGAAAGAAGTAGCCGAGTGGATGAAACACAGCCGTCTGAAACTGAACTCAGACAAAACAGAAGTCCTAATCTTAGGTACCTCCCCCTCCGCCTGGGACGACTCTTGGTGGCCAGAGGCCCTTGGAAAAGCACCCATCCCGACGGACCACGCACGGAACTTCGGCGTCATCCTGGACTCCTCACTCTCAATGACCAGACAAGTCAACGCTGTCTCATCATCCTGCGTCAACATTCTTCGCATGCTTAAAAAAACTTTTCGCTGGATCCCCACCGAAACTAGAAAAACGGTCACTCACGCACTTGTTACGAGTCGCCTGGACTACGGAAACACCCTATACGCCGGTTCCACCGCAAAACTCCAGAAAAAACTCCAACGCATCCAGAACGCCTCAGCCAGGCTCATACTTGATATCCCGCATAAAGAACACATCTCTGGTCACCTGAAAAACCTCCACTGGCTCCCCGTGAATAAGAGAATTACCTTCCGCCTATTAACCCACGCACACAAAGCACTTCACGATCTTGGACCCGAATGCCTTAACACACGACTGTCTTTCTACACCCCCTCCCGTCAACTACGTTCCTCCAACCAAGCCCTAGCCACTGTTCCCCGCATCAACAAAGCCACCATGGGAGGTAGATCCTTCTCCTACCTTGCAGCCAAAACCTGGAACTCTCTCCCCACTCACCTTCGGCTTACTCAGAACCACCTAGCATTCAGAAAGCAACTCAAAACTTGGATATTCGACAAGTAATTTTCCCCCTTCCTCAAGCGCCTTGAGACCCTATGGGTATGTAGCGCGCTATATAAATCTTTGACTTGACTTGACTTGACTTGTGCCTACCATAAACAAATGCGTTCTCATGTAAAGCAGTCCATTACCTTCTGTTGAGTTACCGCTATGAAAAAAATAAGGGTTAACAGATCTTTTCTCGCTCCCCCAGGTTGGTATAAACTGTGGCGGATATCACCCCTGGCAGTGTCCTCAAAGCCCGAAGAATCTCGAACCACAGACGATTCGCTCATGGGGCTATATGTAAAACACGTTTTTTGAAAGTATAAATCAAAACAGCCAATTAGCCTATGCTTGGACCATCGAGTAACTAAAAACACAGTACCTTTTGTGAATAATTGTAGAAGTTATTTATACAATAAACATGCCCTTCGACTATTGACTCACTTTTGGCCAGTAGAGACCTCCAAGATCCTGCTGTACATCTATCTGCCCTAGTACTTCCGGGTCGTATCGTGGCCAATCCCATGGCTGAAATTTTCTTGGAGTCTGCACAACTCGAAATGTAGACGATGACCTAGGATTGGAGAATTTTTGGCAACTCAACCAATCTTAATGCGCTGTATGAAATTCCGATGTGCTTATTAGCTGTGTCGTCCACGCGTGCCTCTGAGGTGCAGAGACAGTATCTGTCTGACCTGTCTTACTATATAGCTGACAGGTGGGCTTCTGACTGTGTGTGTTCTCAGTTTGAAGTTAGCCTCTGTTTCTGCCAGAAGTCTAGCCGTAGGTTGACCATAAAATCTTAATCGTCTGGCATAATTTTCGCAGTCCGCTTATTAAACGAGTGGTGTGCGCGAGCGCTGGAAACCAAACACTCTCCTATCCAGATCACTTCCTGTTTTTCCTCGTGGAGTGGGAGACTATTGGCGCATGCGCCAGATGTAAGGCAGTGCGCGCATGTTAGTGCGCAATACTTTAAAAACAAGCATTTGCAGTGCAATAGAACTCGCATTTACGTGAGTCCTATTGCATTTGAAACTGGGTGCGGGCGGGCTAAAAGGCATGAAATGCGAGGGGGCCAGAGAGCTCTGACTGCGGGAGGGGGCGTGGTTGGGGTGGGGGACACAGGAAAGAAAATAGTGTTTCGAGTAAAGGGGCCAGTAGCCCTAAAGGATACAAATGACTGACATGGCTGTCATGGGGCCCGACTAACAAACTTATAAACAATCGGAAGACAGCATTTATAACCTAAGATGGTCCGGAAAAAAATTGCACATGCCCAGGATCAGACAATGTTTGCAGAACCCGGGCAGGTTTCATAAATACAGGAGACCGTATTCATTTAAGAATATTTTAAGATCTTGGCACCATTAAGGTGAAAACATTAAATGTCCCTGTAGGCAAGTCAGCCTCTGACTCCTTATTCCACGTTTGTTTAAACTAGTTTAAACATTTCAGTTTTACAAATGCTGTGCTTCTCCTATGCTTCAGTCTCCGGTGACAAGATCAGCCTAAAAACGTCTGACTCTACAGTCCCAGTATTATGTTTAGGCCTAACTATGTTGCGTGATAGTAGCATGTACAAGTTGTGTCATCGCATCCAAACATAACTCCACATACTGAGTGCCACAATTTCATCTTACCTGCAATCAAGCTTCCAGTCAGAAGTATCCAAAGTAAGTAATTGCTTGCTTCATCATAATGTGACATGGGTTTTATGTAATTCTTTTACACTCTTCATGCTTTGTCACACTCTAAGACTCCCAAACTGAATAGGCGAGCCATCTAACAATTTTCTGTTACTTTCTTTAAATGTGCCGCAGTGTTTACCAAGTCAGGTTGCCTTTACCGCGCTTTTCTCACTCTGTTTATATTAAGAGCACGTCATAATTGCTTTTGGGTTACCAGCGGACACTTTTTAGTTTAAATTTGCAGTTCTAAGCCCCATTGTGGCCATTGTTTTCTTCACCAATGGAGATTTTCTTTGTGTGCTTATACCTTTTTGTGTATATTTAAAATGTTTTTTTTATTTTTTTTTTTTACATTTTAGGTCATAGCTGCAGAGGTGATTCTGGTGTACCATGCTGTGAAGCATCACATCTCCTACCGCTCCCTGGATTGTGGCATCAAGCTAAGCAAAGTAATGTATCCTGACTCATCCATAGCGATGGAAGCATCTTGTGGCCGCACAAAGGCCTCAAGCATCACTCTGAATGTGTCTGCACCTCTATCGTTGCAGCGAGCACAAGAAGACTTAAAAGATGGATATTTTTCCATTTGCAGTGACGCCTCAAACAAAGGTAACGTTAAACTCTATCCACTTTAGTTGCTGCACTTTAATTTCATCTCCGGTGTGGCCTCCACTCTGCTGGATTTCTACGAGGATGCAGCAGAGACTGCTACAGCTATTGCACAGCAGATCACAACAAAATTAAATAACCATGGTTTGAAAATGGAGCACATCGCGGCATACTGTGGGGACAGCGCAAGTGTTGACTATGGACGGCGACATTCTGTTCCAGCATTTGAAGGGAGCACATGGAGACCTTCTGTCTGCAAACTGTTCTGCCCATATCCTGCATAACTGTGCTAAACAAGTTATTAATGGACTTTCAATGGATGTAGAATCCTTTGTTCTAAAAGTCTACAGCCATTTCTCTTCTTCTACAAAGCGGACAGCAGGGTTGAAAGGGTTTTTCACTTTTGTGGTCCTAGAGTGGCAGCCTTTGATTCGGCATGTCCCAACACGGTGGCTCACATTGTTCCCAGTCACCGCGCAACTGTTGAAGTGCTGGGCAGCACTAAAATCCTATTTCCTTTCCCTTGGGCCAGAAAAAACACCCAGAGCAATATGGGATTTTCTAGGACTTGAAAGTGGGGAGGCCACTATGTCAATTATTTTGACTTGTACTTCTGTTTGTTGTCTATTTACTCACATACTATTTCACAACTTAATTTGTAGTGTCAGTAATTATTGTCCTGAATTTTGACCCTTTGTCCTGAATTTTTACACTCCCCGCCCTGAATTCACACCCATGCCAGCTGGTCACCCTACTCTTATTGGCCAATTCTCTTCAGCCTAATACTAAGGAGACCAGTGATCACCTGTCCGCTACTTACAAGGAGCCTCCGTGAATCCAGCCTCATGTCCGTCGTCCGTGGCTGATCTTTTAAGAAATGTCATTTGTCTGTGATTTAGCACTTCCGAGTCGTAGAGCTACCAATCCCCATGACTCATTTATTCTTGGCGCAAACGGTACTACCAATGTGTAAAATAGCCTAGCATTTGACGCTCCCCAGCCAATCCAATCACGCCAGTTAGAATTCCGAAGTAGTTATTGGCTATGGAGGCGGCGTGTGCTTTTATTACCGGTCTGTTCTCGTGCTGTCAGCGGGCGCCCCCCCACAGCTTTGAGTGTGAGCTGTGAGTGGGGTTCTTCTGGTTAGGCGTGCTGGTCCGCGGCAACCCGCAATACAAGAGATAGAGAGAATAGGAAGAAAGCTAAAGGAAAAGAAGGAATAGGGGAAGGAGCAGCACTACATACCATTTCAGGTGATGACAGCGAGCAGTGGCTGTTCACAACTGAGCCGGACAGGCAATCCTTAATTTGAGCTGGTGGGGCCCACTGACACTTATATTTCATCAAAGTATTTTGATGCACACACAGCAAGAGAGAAAAATACAAAAACCATCATTTCTTCCATGCCTCGTCTTTACAGTGGCGACAGAGGACAGGATACTATTTTGCCACTGCCACCTACACTATATCATACCAGAAATGCAAACTCTAGAATTCTAAGAAATAATCCGAGACTGAATTAACTAGTCACGCCTGTGTCGGGGAAAATTGTCAGCTATAGTTAACAGAAAGATGGAAAAATGGTGACAAAGGGAGAAAGCAGGGATATAAACAAACATCTGCAAAGCCTATGTGCCTTGCATTAGGGACATATTGGTTTTGCCAGTGCTTTTAGGAATGCAGCCTTCATGCTGTGCAGCACGACTAATAGGGGAAAAAAGCCTACGCATCCTGCTGCATTATTTTGTAGGCACGCTCACCAAGCATAATGTTGTGATGTTATTTCACGCCCTTCTTCTTTCTTTACCCCTTTCCTGATGTTCAGCCTAGTTTGGTATGGAATGTGATGACTGCACAGAATGTTGGGTGCTTGAGGTTAGGCAGTTGGTGTCAGCAGGCTGAGCAGTAAGGATATACTGCTCCTGGTGGGGCATACTTCATAGCCTAATTACCACCATGGCTCTATCTTAAGCTTCCTGTAACTGAACTACAAATAAAGTTATTACCTGGAAATTACATCCTGGCATCCTGAAGATTTTTACTTTGCAACATTGGTGACGATCTGGTCTTGAACCCTTGGATACCTACTGATTGAAATACAAACCTGCTAAAACTTTAAGGAATGCTTTGCTACAATTATTTGGATTAACCTATTCAGCGACAAAGAATTAATTTATTACAACTTCAATTAGGAACCCAAGCTGGCATCATTTATCTTCTACCACTTGACAGCCCTAGCCCCAACAGTGACCATTGTCAGCCTCAACTCGGGCTTGTCAAGTTTCCAGTGGGTCCAGCTTGGTGAGTTATTTCTGCATTTATTCATATCTTTCATCACCAGTTAATCCTTCAGCTATCTTGTGTGACAGTGAAAGATTACCGTCTTCATTCATGCGTGGGATGCCTTTATAATTACAAGCACTACATGAGCTAATGGACTGTTACTATTTTTTTTTTTCTACAATAATCACTACCTAATGTGGTACATTGACACTGGCAGCTGTGTAGAGACCCAGTGCAGAATAAGCTTTTATCTCCGTTTAATTTTACAGAACTTTATGTACTGTAAACTTTGCCTGCCTGAGTTTTGCCGACAGTGCCTTTTGAGTTTTCCCTCATCGGTCGTCATTGGTGCTTGGTTTCAGGAAATGTGCATACTTTGTTTGTGATGTTACAAACTTCCACAGAGTAAAGTGTTAATTATTTTTGCCTAAATCTTATTGTGGGTTTCTTATATTCTGTCAACTGCCAATTTTTCAAAATTCAAACGCAAATTACAGCTCGCACTGTCTCACCTGTGTTTTGGCTCGAGCCTCCCATCGATTCTTAGTGACGTCTGCCCATTCAGCTTCTTTTGGACATTTTGGTGCACGCACTCTCCTCAAGCCATCCGGCATGCCGTCAGTATGCGCACCGCCATTTTAAGTATACTGAAGCCTGTCTTCTTGATTTGCCAATCACGACATTCACAGTGTCTCTGTTCTTTTGCAACACGAACTGCCATCCTACTCGAAATATGTCACAGACAAACTTGGACGTTCTGCTGCTGCCTGATTTTCACAAATACGATCACATAGCAGCATTTTTCGTTAACTGTGAGGTGAGCGTTCTTCTTCAACTTATTTTACCACCAACTCTCAGTATTACTTTGGACTTACCAAGCATATTTTGGAGAACCTCCAAGATCAAAGACTACGGTGACTATGGTTTTTTTTGTTTTATTTGATTGTTTTTCTCAGGTTTGATGTACATTTGGACCTGAGTTGGTTGTCTTTGTTATTTCACTTCGGTGCAGTCAATTGTTTTCTTCCCTTTATTTTCCAAGGTCTTTTCAGCAAAGTTACGACTAGACACATTTCGAGGCACAGTTGATATTTTTACATATTTACAGTTTTCCTGTTCTTTGAGCGTCAAGGTTCTTATTATTACATTGCCGTTCTATTTTAAATTGTGATTCTCTCGCCATTTCTGGCATATTTTGCTACTGCGTTACATAATTTTAACTTGTACTATTATTTCTTAAGTGAACAGCTATTCAAAAGCTTATTGATTTCACACAGCACACTTTACTTCTGTTGAGTACCTATGAGCTTTTTCCTGTTTTATTGGTAATGATAATTATTTACCATATTTGTTGTGCATTAATGTGCAATTCGGTTATTCTACATGCTATGCTAGTTACTGAACATTCTTGTTATTCTACATGTACCTTCGTGCACACAGTGCAATTCTAGTATTTATGAGTTTGTTTGATTATGGTATTTCCATGTTCACGGGGAGTGTATCCCGAATTCTTAGTTGGTGAGTGTATCCCACTTGTTGTTCTATTTACTGTTTGGGTGATTGTATCCCACCTTTTGTTGTGTAATTCTGGTATTTACCAGTTCTATTGCCTGTGGGTGAGTGGATCCCATGTATAGTTTTCTGTGACGATTGAGTGTATCCCGCTTCGTTTCTTTACGGGTGAGTGTATCCTGTTATGGTATTTGACGGGTGAGTGTATCCCAGTATATTGTCTGTGGGTGAGTGTATCCCATGTTTGAGTTTCTCTGACTGGTGAGTGTATCCCGCTACGTACTTGTTGGTGCATCCTATGTATCCTCCTTTTCTTGACATTCATTCATCACCTACATTCATGCTTTCCTATTGTTGTGTGTTGATGTCCTGCCATGCTTACCGTGCTGGTCCACTGTCTGTTTTATGGCAGATTTTTCTCACTCTTTATGGGTATGCCGGAGACGTCTGGCGTTCATTTTTTTGTACATGTTGTTCATCTTCTGAGGTTTCTTATTCTTCAGAGTTTCATTATGTTTCTTATTTCTCTTTGTGAGAAAGAGGGTGGTGTGCGTGTGCTTTCCTTTGTTGTATTTTTGTTATTTAAGGTGTTATTCCGCACCTGCTTTTTAATGGCATTGCTTATTATATGCTTTGCATCTTCCTTCCTTACGCCGCTGTTTATTTGGCGTTTTGTTCTGTTCTTTGATCATTTTATTCATTCTTTTAGGTGTAAAAGAAGAGGATATGTTGTGATGTTATTTCGCGCCCTTCTACTTTCTTTACCCCTTTCCTGCTGTTCAGCCTAGTTTGGTATGGAATGTGATGACTGCTAGAATGTTGGGTGCTTGATGTTAGGCAGTTGGTGTCAGCAGGCTGAGCAGTAAGGATATACTGCTCCTGGTGGGGCTTACTTCATAGCCTAATTGCCATCTTGGCTCTATCTTAAGCTTCCTGTAACTGAACTACAAATAAAGTTATTACCTGGAAACTACATCCTGAAGATTCTTACTTTGCAACACATACCTATGCCTACGAAATGATGCAAGCTTTTTTCTTTATTTTTTTTTACTGGTCTGAGTTGAATTGTTTGAAAAACAAAAAAGTTACAAGAGCAGGTGGGGAATGAATGAATGTATGTGTGAGGAGCAACATGGAGAGTAGAATCTCAGTGGGCGTGGAAAGAATCATGGAAGGCGTGTGGACAGAAGCACACAGCAGCGTGGATGGGTAGAAGGAAACGAACAGGAGAGGGTTCAATGTGGAGTTATAAATGGTATAGGAGAGAAGGTCAAAGGGTGCAGGTGTGTAAAAGTGAAAGCATACGTAAGATTTAAAGGACAAAGTAGTGAAAACTTTTTTTTATAATGTTATGCAAATGTGCTGTGAGAAGTGGGCAAACTCAAGCGAACAGCGAAATACATGCACTCTCTTGGAGTCCTTTTAGGAAAAAAAGAATTCTAGGATGCAGTCAGAGAGATGGTAAGCAGGCAATGCTCATCAAAACTAGATGAACAGGCTAAAACCATCAAATAGAATATAAGAGTGACAAAACAAAGACAATTTGGGGGTGTGTGAGCAGCAGTGGAACATGACAGTCGAGTCCCTGTAAGCTCCCGCTAACCCCCTCGTTATATCCTACACATCTGATGCTGGATACCCGCCTTGGTGTTATCCATCTGCTTCACGGCTAGCGCCTAAACACCTTAGGGTATTGCGTGCATTAGAAATACATCATCAACACAGTTGTGGAAGTGTTTTGATAGTCGCCACCGCTGCATGGGGGCGACCCTGCCTGGGAGGAGCGAGGTGAGGGGCAGGCGAGCGCTGAGGAGGGAGTCGGGGCCTGTGGTACTGTGCTCTGGTGGAACTGCCTGGTGGGCCCTCCCTGCTGCATTGGAGTTTCAGGTGGGGCTGACCAGCCGGGCGGTGGCGATGCAGTGATGGGCATAGCCAGGGGTGACATGAGGGGGAGTGAGGCACAGAGTGCAGCAGCCCGGAGGTCTGTCTGATGAGAAGGCTCCTGCTTAGAGATCCCTGAATGCTGTATCTCTTACAGTTGTGGAAGCGTTTAGATAGTCGCCACCGCAGCATGGAGGCGACCCTGTCTGAGAGGTGTGAGGTGCGGGACAGGCAAGCGCTGAGGAGGGTGTCGCGGCCTATGGTACTGTGCTCTAGTGGAACTGCCCGGTGGGTCCTCCCTGCTGCATTGGAGTTTCAGGTGGGGCTGACCAGCCGGGCTGTGGCGATGCAGTGACTGGCATAGCTAGGGGTGACCCGAGGGGAAACGAGGCACGAGTCGTGAGGGAGGGGCAACCAATACGGTCTACTTCCCCTTTGATATTGTTGATCAACCAGTGGAGTGCCCGACAACATGGACAACCAGGAAACCAGGCCCTGAGTGTGGTGAAGGACAGAGCACCCCCCCTCTTCAGACCCCATAGACCAATAGACTCTACAGCTGCTCGTGCCCCTCCCCAGAAGAGGTGGTGAGGCAGGCTGTGTACCACCACTGGAAATAGATACCGGATAGGCCATCGGGGGCCCCCCACCTGTGAAGCTCACGAAAGTGGCCTTCCTTACCCTCCCCTTCTCCTCTTTTTTTTTCTCTCCAGCAGTCCCAGTCAGCCTCTCCTTATAGCGGGTTGCCTCCGGGGTGAGGCAGAATGGTGAACATCGGAGCAGCATTACCCCAACAAGGGGCCACTGATAAGTATGCCAACCCTCTGCCTGGATGTTCAGCGGATGGCATAGCCTCACAGGGCACCACAATAATATCCTCTGAAATACTCCAGGCCATACAAGAATCCAGAGAAGCTCTTGGGGGTCAGACAGACTGGGTAGGCACACAGGTGTCCCTCATCCGACAAGATCTATGAAGGTGACAGTACCCATAACAGAAGTGGAAATGCGGGTCTCCTTGGGGAATGACAACCTCCCAACTCTGAATACGGACTTTGAAAAGCTCTGAGAATTCGCTCTCCGAATGGAAAAATGAGCGGAAGATGCAGAGGGTAGGTACCGGCGAAACAACCTGCAATTGGAAGGGATCCCTGAAGGTATAGAAGGCATTCACCCAAAATACTTTTTCGATAAAAGGTTCAAGGCCCAAAAGATAATTTTTTCCTACTGACTTGTCCTTGAAATGGCACATAATTTGCTGGCCCAGAGCCTGCCTCCGGAGGCCCCTTCTGGACCAGTCATACTCCGACTGCTTAACTGGGCCTACAGGGCACATCCTCGTGGCAGTGCACAATCAACAAACCATATGGATGGAGACTAACAATGTGATGATCTTCTTCGACTACACAGAGAGGGTCCAACAGCAGCGGCAGACCTTCACAGCAGTGAAAGTCAAGCTCAGAGCAATGTAGATCTGTCATATGCTAATGTTTCCAGCGAAGGTCATCTACCAACAAAAAAGCCTTGTTTTTTGAAGACTGGCAATGGGTGGAAGAGACCCCTCTGTCAAGCAGACCACATGCACGACCTAGAAGAAGAAAATATACCTTGGCATGTCGTCCTAGATGACCCTTTTGCAGGATCAATCCTCATTTTACCCACAGTCTTTCGATAACCTTCAGAGACAGACAGTCAGGTCTGTCTCTCATTACGGATCGACGTACAGAGATCACGTGAGAAAGGCAGAATAAACCACAGAGGGACGTAGGCCCTTTAAGAACTACAAAGAAGCTATGAGAGCAAGAGAACCGTAAGAGAAGTGCGGTGGCAAAGCAAGAGAGACAGAACTTCAAGCAACAGAGAAGAGACCTGAACCAGAACCTACCTGGTTTCTACCAAGAGAAGTGAGGAGTAGCCCAACCGTATCAGGAGCAACAAGCCCACACTGTATCGTACCAAAGGTGAATGGGCACAGCCCTGACGCCAAGTTAGCAGACTCCGAGGACAACTCTGAGTCAGTGCCAATACTCTGGGACCTGGACGGAAAGCTGTACAGAAGCCCGCGGCACAGAGCAAAGCCCAGTCACATTTCTGGAGAAACCTGGCTCAGGCAGGTACGTGGCCACATACTGGGAAGGAGGGAGGTGGAAGGTTCTTGAAAGGAATTGGGTAGAGACCCGGGCTTGCGTAGAACTGCACAAAATTGTAGGAAGTGAACTCCTTGTCTCTACATGTTCGGGTACACGCTATCTTGAAAACTAACCCTAGGAAATCTAGTGTTCGGAACTAGATTTCCTCCGCTATTTTATTTATTTATTATCATTACAAATCACTGGTGTTGGTGACTGCTAACAAGTATCCCATCACAATTCCCTGCCCCCCTGATTTCTATTTGAGAAACAGAGGATGTTAGACCTGTCAGCCCTCTGGGTGGTCCCTCCTATTTATTTATTTTTGTCCCCTTTTTTTGCCCCTCAATCTCTTTATTTTTTATGTCCACTGGGTTTTCAGGTGTTGACCTAGGGGTTAGGTGCTCTTTGCCCTCATAGTCTTTTTCTTGAGGCCTAGGCGCCTTAATGACTGGATTTACAAGACCCACAAAATGGTGGCCAGCAACTGCCACAACTGCCACCTTAGAGACTGGACCCATAGGTTAGCATAGGAGCATTCCAGAACCCTCTGAGTTTTCCTGGGTCAGCCTATATAAGGCGGAATGTTGGGCAGCCATTTTAGAAGGTGACTGGTAGAGGTTGGTGAGGAGTGATCGATAGCTGGAGGGGAGGCTGTGGAGCGAGGAGATCATTGCACTGATAGGGGAATCTGACTGCCTTGTGGGGTTGCTGACCTCCCTCACGACTTTATCCTTCTCCCATTGACCTGCTCCCGCAAGAACAGATGAAGATCACTTCTAACCAGGAAGAGTGAGGTGAGGGGGTCCGAGCCCACCTTCGCTCGGTGGCCAGGACTTTCACAAAGTAACATTGCCCTGCTGCTAGTCCCCCACCTCTTTTCTTGGATAGCCTAATTCTCCCGACAATGAGTCTGGGCTAGTTCACTGAAGAAAGGAACTTACTAGTGTCCTGTTCGTAAATTCCTGGGCTCCCTGGGTTGCCTGCGATAGCCTGAACTGGCTGCATCTGAGCTGCAAATGTGCCTGTGTCTGGCGGAGGTGCGGAGCTCGTGAAACTGAGCTTTCCATAGCCGCCTGATTAGCCCCTGACTGTTGGTTTGGGAGGCGGGAGTAAGGCACAGGCTGGATCGGGTGCCGGAACCCATGGGGGAAGCCGGTGAGGAGCTGTGTGAGACGCGGCGCCTGGAGCGTGAGCCGGAGGAAGTTGAATTCTAGCCCCGTCTTGACTCTGCGCTGAGGAGTGCCTGGGAAGGAAGCGAGGCGTGACTGGAGTCCTGAGGGAGGAGCCGGCATTTCCGCCGGCGAAAGGGAGGTCACTGAAGTACGGAGAGCCGCTTGCCTAGCGGAAAGCGGGCCCCACCTCCAAAGACCTCCGTAGTCCTGCAGGCTGTGAACCGCGGCCAGGATCTGCGGAAGCAAGAGAGAGGAAAAGTTCTCCCTGACAACCCGTCTGGCTGACTACGGCCATGTGGACCTAGTCGCACCAGGAGATCTAGTAAGCTGGGGAAAAGTCACTGCGAGGGGGGGTGTTCTGACCGACTTTTTCGGCCCTCCTTTGAGGGAGAATGATTGAAGGTGGCTCCAGCCTATTACTCTTCCAGTGCAGGGATTAGAACTATAAATAGGGCCTATTCATAAGGCACAGTAGTGCACTTTCGTACCCTTTTCCTTAGATCAGGGCTTATAAACTTAAGCTAGGGGATAGATTCATTAGTATTAGTGATAATCCGTCCTTTTTCAAGAGTGTTAGTATACCTTCTATGGAGTTATGCTTATTTCAGGCCTTGTAGGCCTCAAACGGGAGAGACTCCATCTTGCTTTCTGCCCCGGCAGCTTGAGATGCTTCTAGGCCAAGTGTAATGTTTTAGTTTCGAAGTGTTGTTCGCTTGGAGAGAACCGGCTCAGGCTGGCCCTTATCGAAAGACTGTATTTTTCTCCACTCCGAAGACACAACATCAGGACGGCCGGCTGGGAACGTGTCCTTGGTACGGGGAGGTACAAGAATTTGGTGGGCGGCAGGTTACTGACCGTAACTTTCCATGAAAGGACAAGCTACCTATTGTAAATACATCCTAAGGAGGGAGGTGATTACGTTCCGACTGGGTTGGAGGGGCTCTCAGGAGCTGATCCCATCTGGTTCGAGAATCCGGTCGTTACATCTGGCGTCACGAACTGTTTACGAAGCCTGTGTGCGCTGTATTGTTTTGATCTTGTTGGTTTGCGCTCGGCTCGTACGTATTTTCTTTGTTGATTATTGTGTATATATTTTTTGTGTGTCAAAATGTTTTCGCGTAAATCGAAATCTACTTTCAAATTGCCTGTTGAGATTCCCGGCTGGGAATCAACGCCTTACGAGGCTTTGGCCCGTGAGTGGGCCGATTCTACTGGTTTGAGTGAGAATTGGACTTCTTGTTTGGAGCAGGCGGAGCCTGTTGATGTGGTTTCTTGCTTGCAAAAGGCTCCAGTAGTGAAGGGTGATGAGCTTCCTATTTTAGGACGCAGAGGTTGGATTGTGTTGACTGCATAAAGAATACTTCATGAGAAATTTGTGAAATTACAGAAGCGATTTGTGGATATGGAGGAAAAGTTTGTTGAAGTGCAGAATGCGCATACTCTTTTGCGGTGTCAAAATAAATTACTTGCCGACAAACTTGAAACTTATCAGACTATAGCCGAAAGGGCTGCGGTCCGAATTGCGAAATACAAATATAGAAACCGTCGCGGTCGTGTTTCTAAACGGAAAGTGCGTCTGGTCATGGCGAAAGCCGGACTGGATTGGAACCCCGACGAATGGGATGGTAATATCTGGGACTCGAATGATTCTGGCTCCTCGGCTGAGGAGTCCGACAGACGCGAGTCTTCTCGCTCCGGTCGTGACTGTAAATCTGCTTCTTATGACAAAGACGATGATTCTAGCGGCCGTGGTCGCTCTTCCCGTTCTGATGACGTATCTCACCCTGATTGTTCCTCTAAATCTATGGACCGGGCTTCTTCGGATGCTCGTCCGGAGGTTTCTGCGCACCCGGTTTTTAGGCGCAAATTACAACAGGCTCCTGGTAATCCGAATGGTGTTCATTTGGATAGTATTGAAGATTTTACTCAACAGGAAGTTAGTGACATTTTGCAACGATTTCGACAACGGCCTGGTGAGGCTTTGCTTACATGGATGGTGCGCCTTTATGAATTAGGTGCTGCAGGTATCATGCTAGATGCAGGTGATTGTTTACGTTTTTGCTCTTTGAGTTCCGATTCTACTGTACAAGACCATTTTCGAAATTATAATGGTGCTGGCCAGATTAGTCTGCTCCAGCTAGCGACTGATGGCTGTAATCACAAATACCCTACTGAGTCTGATTGGCCTGTCAATGATGAGCCGTGGTATACTTTGCGCGATGCGTCGCAGCGTTTGAAAGAGGAGGTGATAAACTGCGATTTTTCTCAGTACTGCTGACAGGTTGTTGGATGGCTTATTGACATCTTCTGTGCGGAATCACATTATCCGTTCTTCCCCTGTTGCTTATAAGCAGGTTATGATGACTTTGTTAATTAATCAAACTGGCAATCCTTTGTCTATGGTGCTCGAATCTGTCCGTCAGCTTGGTGAGTTGGGTGACTGGTTTAAACCTGAGAGACAGTCCAGACCGGAGGGTCGTGCTGCTGGAGATTATAAATTCTCTAGACGTGATATGTTTCTTGCACTGTTGGCTGATGGTGTGAAAAGGGAAGACATTGACGGTGAACCTAATAATCGCTTATGGGACATGTTTCGTAAGCGTGGTTTGGATCGAAAGGAGGGTGCCCGTCGTGTGCGGAAGAATGATTGTGATCGTGGTTGTTCTGATGATAGTGGTGACGACAGGCGTCGTGTGGATTCTGATCGCCGTGAAGGATGGCGCTATGAGCGTGATGATTCCCCTCGTCGTGAAAAAGAAAGGGGGAGAGAGGGGGGAAAAAGAAAGGGGGAGAGATGATCGTGTCTACAACAGATATAGAGATGAAAGGGATCAGTCCCCTGAGTTGGGGAGAAGGGAGGATCGTCACAGGCTTTCCGATCGTAATTCACAGTACTATGAAAATGACAAAAATCCATTTCATAATGGAGATGGATATGAACAGGATATTTTGATACCCAAGAAACATGAGAGCATTTACCCTGATTTGTCTTGGTTGACAGAACGCAGTAAAAATGACTAGGAAATAGGTCAAGCTCCAGTACGCAGGTGGGCTCACAAAGACAATAGACCCTATGTAGATATTGACATTTTTTGGAAACATCGTAATATCCAAAGGGCCCGAGCATTGGTAGATACAGGAGCGGAGGCCACTCTAATTCATGGTAAATCAAAGAAATTCAAAGGCCAATTTTTCACAATCACTGGTTTAGGTGGAAAGGAGACTCCCGCAGTGCAAACTGTACTTGAAATGAGAATAGGTAGAATTCCCCGAAGAGAATATTCTGTGTTAGTTGTACCACTCTTGGAGTATATAATTGGAATTGATATTTTAAAAGGAATGACTTTGCATTTGAATGACGGTTGTTATCAATTTGGAACTAAACACTACATATCGTCCAGACCCGTACGGGTTGGCCGTTTACGAATGCCCCCCATAAAAATTCCCCAAGCTACAAAAGTGGTTTCTCAGAAACAATATCGTATTCCAGGTGGCCATGAAGAGATCAGTGACACAATTTAGGATTTGGTTGACGCAGGAGTTATAACTCTGGTTACTTCTGCTTGGAATAATCCCGTTTGGCCCGTGCGCAAGAGCGATAATTCTTGGCGCATGACCGTTGATTATCGAGAACTGAATAAACACACACCCCCTTTGACTGTTGCAGTACCAGACATTGTTACTTTAATTGAAAGAATCCAAAAGCATCCAGGTACATGGTATGCATCCATTGATATTGCTAATGCTTTCTTTTCAATTCCGATTGCCCCCGAGTGTCAGGAACAATTCAGTTTTACATGGAATGGGCGTCAAATGGCGTTTAGGAGTCTTCCTCAAGGCTATGTACATAGTCCTACGATCTGTCACCGGCTGGTGGCGGAGCATTTGTCCGAAGTAACTGTACATCCGCAAATTCAAGTGTGTCATTATATTGACGACATTCTAATTCAAGGTGAAACACAAGATCAAGTTCAGACTCAATTAGATCAAACCCTTGAATGCTTACGTGAAAAAGGTTGGGAAATTAATCCTGATAAGTTACAAGGTCCATCCCAAAATGTTAAGTTTTTAGGCATCAATTGGCATGAAGGTCACAGAGAGGTGATCCCGCAGGTTAAACGAAAAATCTTAGATTTTGCAGTTCCGAGGAATAGAAAAGCTCAGAGCTTCATTGGCTTGTTTGGTTTTTGGCGTCAACATATTCCCCATTTGAGTCAGATATTGGCTCCTTTATATCGAGTCCCTCGCAAAAAGCATGCGTTTGAATGGGGTGAACCACAACAGAATGCATTTAATTTGGCAAAAGAAGCGATTCAGTACGCCTTGGATCTGTGGCCTGTGGGCGAGGGTGATGTGCATTTGAATGTGTCCGTACAAGGTCTGTATGCAAATTGGAGTCTGTGGCAAAAGCAAGGCAGACAAAAAGTGCCGTTAGGTTTTTGGACTAAAAAGTTACCTGAGGCTGGTGAGCGTTATACACCTTTTGAGAAACAGTTGCTTGCGTGTTATTGGGCTCTGGTGGATACCGAGCAATTGACTTTAGGTCATGATGTGATTTTGAGACCTGAAATTCCTATCATGCAGTGGGTTTTGAGTTCGCCGAAAACTAATCGAATTGGACATGCTCTAGAGGCGAGTGTGATTAAATGGAAATGGTACATTCAGGACAGGGCGCGTGTGGGTCCGAAAGGTGTGGCAGCATTACATGAGCAAGTGGCGCAGGCGCCATCGAATGAGACTGGGAGTGACTGCTCCGTACCTGTAGTACAGGAATCTCCTGTCAAGTGGGGTAAGCCATTTGATGATTTGTCCGCGGAGGACAGAAAACATGTGTGGTTTACGGATGGTTCAGCGAGGTTCATTGGAGATAAACGGCATTGGAAGGCAGTGTCCTATAATCCTATCACACAGAAATTGCTGAGTACAACTGGTGAAGGAAAGAGTAGTCAATATGCTGAATTATATGCAGTTTACCAAGTTTTGAAACAGGAACTACCTGGCACATGTCATATTTTCACTGATTCCTGGTTCACAGCTAATGGACTGGCGGTATGGTTACCAACTTGGCATTCTCATAATTGGGAATTGCATTCAAAAGAATTGTGGGGAAAATAATTATGGCAAGAAATTTGGGAAATGCTCCCACAGAGTACTGTGACAATCTTTCATGTGGATGCTCATACTCCGATAGACTCCCTTGACAAATTCTTTCATAACATTGCGGATGAGAAATCTAAAATTGCTGAGGCAGTGGTGGACATGCAAGATCCTGATTTGGCGGGATTGGCGAAATGGGCCCACCAGAAAGCAGGACATTTTGGAGAGAGAGCCACTAGCAGGTGGGCCGCCGATCGAGGAATTTATATTCCTTTAAATTACATTAAAGATGCTATTATGCATTGTCCCATCTGTCAACATTCCAGACACCGAAAAGTACCACAACTTGTTAAAGGTCATTTACATCGAGGAAAATTGCCCGCTCAAATTTGGCAGATTGATTATATTGGCCCGCTCCCTATGAGCAAGAATTGTCAATATGTTTGTACAATTGTCGACACTTGCAGTGGCCTTTTAGTGGCCTTTCCCTGCAAACAAGCTACCCAAGTAAATACCATTAAAACATTGGAATTAATCATATTATGGTATTCCATTTCAAATTCAATCTGACAATGCATCCCACTTTCGTGGAAGATTGGTACAGGAATTTTGTGCGGAAAACAATATAGAATGGGTGTTTCACATTCTCTATTATCCACAGCCATCAGGCCTTATTGAACGAATGAATGGTTTACTTAAAGAACAGCTGCAAAAGTTAACTGACAACAAATACAAAAATTGGCGGGATTATTTATTTCAAGCATTGTTAATTCTGAATAATCGTCCCTTGTTACATGCCGAATCTCCTTTGATGCGTTTGTTTCCCCCAAATGTTGATGCGAAACCCAACACCATTGGCAATACTGTAATGTACTGGGAAATTTCCCCCGGAGCTTTGGCTCCATGCAGAGCAACCCCAGGTTCCGCAGGCTTGGACCTGCATGCCATGAATGACACTGTACTTAAGAGTAAAGACCGAATCATTGTCGAGACAGGCGTTGGTGTCTGTATACCGCCTGGAAGTTTTGGACTGATTGCCCCTAGATCAGGCCTGGCCTTAAAAGGTGTTCAAGTGCTCGGAGGAGTGATTGACAGCGATTATCAGGGAGAGATTAAGGTCCTCCTGCTGAACAGCAGTGAGGTTGTTTTATCGATTCAGAAGACCGACCGAGTTGCTCAATTGCTAATCATGCCTGTTTTCAGTGGTGAGATTCAGAAAGGCACTGCCCCAACTTTACTAACTGTGCGAGGCCAAAAAGGATTTGGTTCCTCTGATAATCCTGGAGCGAGGGTGTGGGTCCAATCGCCTAAACATCCCCCTGAACAAGCTGAAATTATTGCAACCGGTCATGACAACACCATTTTGGTGATGAGACCAAGGAAAGATAGCTGGGAAGCTGTCTCGGCTGACAAATGTTACCTACGAGAATGAATAATGCCTGTATTTGATTTTCTTTCAGATCATTCTCTGGACTGCTGCTGCAGGATGTGCCGGCGTTGGACTCCTTTTGGTCTGCTACGTCGGGAGAGGAGGGAACCCACAGACTTTGGTTGATTCGAGAACCCGAGTACTGCGTTCCTTCGCTGCGTGGGATTCATCATCGAACTTTTGGACTACTCTGGCTAAAAGAGTTACTAATTCTCCGCACTTTTGCCTGACACCCATGCGCTCAGTAACTGACAGCGACCTGTTTGGTTGCTGTCGCTGCCTCATTGGAAACTTTAAAGCATATTTTCAATATATCAAATGCCCGACCCAATATTATTCTGGGCGATTTCGTGGCCCATGAATTTTGTCCCTTATGTACTATCCTTTCGGAGTCTATTCCCCCGATTCATTCTCAGATTACTACTTATAATATCACGCAGGGTGACGTGTGTTTTTTCTTGACTTGTGATCCTAATGCAATTACTGAATGTGTTAAGTTAAAATTGAGAGCCGCCACTATTTTTTCAGCTCATGAACGATTGTTGTGCTCACGAAGACCCTCAAAATCATGTATTTCTGTTAAAAATAACATGACCTGTAAAAGTATAGTAGTTGCTCCTAGCCATTACCGTACAATGCTGTTACCTTCTGGTTGGCTCTTTTCCTGCGGCAACACCTCTTGGCCCTATATTCCTGCAAATATTTCCGGAGGCCCGTGTGCCATCACTAGACTAAGTTTATTAATGTTTTCCTCACATCCCAATACCTATTCCCGTGTAGTCCGTGATTCTATGATGTTACATGAGGACTGTGATTCTTCCTTACATCTCTATTCCAAATCTGAATATCTTAGTTTAGCTATCTCAATTATTGGTGTCCCAGCGTTGGCTGTTTACAACGCTAAGTCCATTGGAAAAATGGCCTGTTGGATGGTGAAATCGATTAACCAAACCTCTACCATTTTATCTGATATGTTATTAGATGCCCAGGGTGAACGCAGAGCAATTCTGCAGAACCGCGCAGCTATCGACTATCTCCTGTTAAAGCATGGACATGACTGTTCTGACTTTGAGGGTCTTTGCTGCTTTAATCTGTCAGATCATACCAAATCTATTCAGGCCCATATTGACAAACTCCATGACTTGACTGCAGAGGTTAGAAAACATATTGATCAGGGCTGGTTTGACTGGCTCTTCAATTGGTTACCTGACTTGCATTCCCTACGACAGATATTAGGGGTTATTATGATTTCTATTTGTATTTTAGTAGCTATTTGCTGCTTTATTCAGTGCATTCCTTCTTTATTCCAATACTGTAGACTTGGCAAGAGGAATAGATCAGTTAGTTTTGTTTCCTATTATTCTTCCACAGATGTTAGTTCCATATAGAGAATGTTTAATAGACTGGAGTCAAGGGTGAAGTGTTCTGACCGACTTTTTCGGCCCTCCTTTGAGGGAGAATGATTGAAGGTGACTCCAGCCTATTACTCTTCCAGTGCAGGGATTAGAACTATAAATAGGGCCTATTCATAAGGCACAGTAATGCACTTTCGTACCCTTTTCCTTAGATCAGGGCTTATAAACTTAAGCTAGGGGATAGATTCATTAGTATTAGTGATAATCCGTCCTTTTTCAAGAGTGTTAGTATACCTTCTATGGAGTTATGCTAATTTCGGGCCTTGTAGGCCTCAAACGGGAGAGACTCCATCTTGCTTTCTGCCCCGGCAGCTTGAGATGCTTCTAGGCCAAGTGTAATGTTTTAGTTTCGAAGTGTTGTTCGCTTGGAGAGAACCGGCTCAGGCGGGCCCTTATCGAAAGACTGTATTTTTCTCCACTCTGAAGACACAACATCAGGCCGGCCGGCTGGGAACATGTCCTTGGTACGGGGAGGTACAAGAAGTTGGTGGGCGGCAGGTTACTGACCGTAACTTTCCATGAAAGGACAAGCTTCCATATTAGCGAAAGTGTTAGGCAGTGAGTCAGTCAGTCTGTAGGCGGCAGCTAGCCGTTAGCATCAATACCATTAATTATTTCCAGGCAGACGGTCGCCATCTTGAAGTCCGAGAAAGATCATGAAGCTGATACTCTCTGAGAAAGATTGAAGGAGAAGGAGAAGTAACGCAGAGCGAGTGGAGACAGAGAGAGACAGCAGCTAATAAAGAGGAAGGTTCCAGTGACTTGGAGGAAAGTAGAGACGACAGAGCATAGCGGTGCAGACGTGTACTTGTGACTGCTGAGGTGTGATTCCGAGACGAGCCAAGGCACAGACGAGAAGGGAACCTAGATGACTGTTGAACCCCGACTTCGTGCTCACAAGGTGATCTCTGTCCTATAATGTGCACACTCTAACCTTTTACTTTTCTTTGCAGGATATATGTTATAGTATAGTGCTGTGTTTATAATTATTGTAATAAAATACCCCAGTTATTAGTGAACCGACATGTGCCTTGTATTCTTGTTCAATCAGGGTAACCTGGTCTTCTAGTCAGACATCGTTTTCATGAACGGATGTAAATTCCGGTCAGGTAAGAGGTGGCTGAATAATGAGGGAGAGGGGGACCATTTGATGCTGAGAGCAGAGGGTACATGATTTAATTTGGCAAGCTGTGCTAATCCCTGTTATTGTAGTATCATCCCGAGTAGCCAATGAGAGATTCCTTCCAAAGGTATTCATAGGAGAGTGATCGTCGTTGGTAAGCGGCGTTAATGAGAACACCAGGTGGGAGACTGGTGCTTAGATCCGCCGGATTGCGGATCGGGTTGTAAGTAAGCGAGCACTGGGAGGGAGACCAGTGTTTAGGTCCGCCGGATTGTGGACCGGATAAAAAGAGAGAGCACTGAGGCTGCAGCTCAGTGTGTATGGCACGCCGGATTGCGTGTCGAGTGAGCACTGATGGTGATCAGTGTGTAATGGTACATAATCAGAACTGCCCCAGGGTAGATTAGTCTGGGCCTAAGTAGCCGTGAGACTAGCTGGTATGAATGGGATATTGTAGAAAATCTATGCATGTGTATTGCTATTTTCCCCATCCTTAGGTACAAGGTGTACATACATATATATATATACCTGTTGTAAATACATCCTAAGGAGGGAGGTGATTACGTTCCGACTGGGTTGGAGGGGCTCTCAGGAGCTGATCCCATCTGGTTCGAGAATCCGGTCGTTACAGGGGGGTTGAATGGAGATTGGGAGTTCAGACCCCTCGCCCCAGCCGGATAAGACCTGTGGGCTCCCACCGCTCTAGCAGAAGTAAATCTAAGAGGATAGGTGCGGAGACCTATGAGTGAGACCTGATAGAAGAGATTTTCCTGATATCACAGAGTTCAGAGATCTCAGGGACAGTGTATAAACTTTCCTCATTCAACCAGGCTTTCTAGGAACTACTAATAGAAGACAGTTCATTCATGAGGGCAGTGTGGAAACTATTCTGTGCAAAGTACATGAAGCAAGATTTGTTCCTTACGCCTGATATGCTAAAGTTACATGAGGAAGTGACCAATTACACCTACCAATGAGAGTGGAAGGTTCTAGGAGGAAAAATAGCGCTTCCTATGGAATTGGTGATAACAGGTAATTGCTGATTTATGCTCTGCCTAATTATAAATGTCATGATTTGGAATAGATAATTATAAAGCTTATTATTAGTCATGTTTACAGGTGAACAAAAGAAAGTCTAGCACTGAAATACAGTCTGAGCTGTACTGCCCTTGTGATTAAGGTTAGGACTGAGTAACATTTCCTTATATGCTATGATTTATTGTTGAATGGTATCAAATGTGATTTGAAATACTACTAAGAAAAACGTGATTGAAAGTACACTTAAAGAAAGGAAAAGATAAACGTTTCTGCATTTATAAAATAACGGTGTAATGTTATTTTTGAATGGATGGACGCTAGATAACTGTATGGGTGTGACGCAAACTTAACACATGTGCCTTTGGGTTAAGCCTACCTACCTTGTGCCAAGCTACCCTATGTAGACTGGTAACCCCAGGTCCAACAGAGGACATGAAAGGACTTACCCCAGGCTTTTTCTTTTGTTTGAGGGCGAATTCCTGCCGGGCGGATGGTCTTCAGCTGAACTAAGAGAAGGAAGCAAGACAAAAGAACGTTAAAAGATTATGCTTTTCAATAAATCAAATTACTTGAAACTATAAACTTTTGTTAGAGTTTATGTTCCGCCAAACTTTGCCAGTGGTGAAGAATGCAGGCATAAGTACCATTGATAAAAATTGAAAATATTGTTCAGCAATTGATACAGGGCCAGCGCAAATTGGAACAGGCCCTAGACCGACAAATGTCCTCTGTTCAAAGCACAAGTTGAAGGTCTACATAAAGTAGCAGAAGACCAATTTCAGTTAACTCCCAATCTTTTCAGGCTCCCGTACCACATTCTCTTTGAATTCTCATATATATTTAGAAAAATACTTACCTGGAGAATACCCTGATGCTTTCTTGTTGTACTTTGAGTGCGCTCCAAAGGCCTGTACCTGACTACTAGAAAAATGGCCTTTCTTCATAGCCCCCTTCGTGGTAGGAGAGGCCCAGGCTGCTTATCAGGTGCCCAATCCTCACAGGAATAACCATATGAGGAAATTAAGGCTCTCATCTTGGATCATTTAGGGATGGATGCCGAATCATACAGAGTGAAATTTTGGAAGGAAAGAGGAGCCCCTGGAGATAATCCAAAAACACTCTTTTTTTTTTATTTTTTAATTGGAGTTGGCTGCCGACAAGTGGCTCAAACCTCAAGAGAATACAAAAGATGAAATCATGAATCAAATATACTTGGAACAATACTTAGAAGCCTGCCAGTAGCTACCTAGAAATGGTTGCGATGACCCACACTGGCTTAACCGTTGAACAAGCCGTGGAAATGGACACAGCCTATGCATACTCTGGCACATGCCAGGTTTTCCCCTTGGGAACAGTAGAAAAAACATAAAGGAAACTGGGTATGCTGAAAACAGATAGGAGACCTATTAGAACTCATACAGGGACCTTTAAGCCTAGAACCACAAAGTTGGACCCATCCCTCTATAAAGGACTAAAATGTTTTAACTGTGTGAAATGGGGCTAAATCGCCCGTCATAGCCCTAACAAAAAAACCTATTGAGGAACGTATGGCTATTAACTGCGTACCCAGCTCCATACTTTATACCCAAGAATTTGGCCACTGCTTCAATGTAAGTCTTTTGGTTAACAATCAATGGGTTATGGCCTTATTAGATTCAGGATGCAGGCATTCAGTGTTGTATTTCTATCTAGGACCCTAATTCGATATTCCCGATTCATGCCCTTATGTGGTTATAATTAATAATATCCTTATAAATGCATAAGAATCATATCCATATTCAGTAATAGCCCATGCAGTCCAAAACACGGCAAGGCTACTCCCATAGACTCCTAGAAAGCACAACGTATTCTTTAAACAAACCAAGCCTCCAGCAGCCCGGGAAAACACCCTGCTTTTGTTTTGATTTGCACAAGAACTCCTGGAGTCCAGAAAGAACTGTTAGCTCTTAGTGACGTCTTATATCGAACCTTACGTCAAACCCGGCACCTTTCAGGTATAAATATACCAACGTTGCCTTAAGCAAACACACAGTGGTTGGGAGCAGAGCGGCGTTCTGCTTGCCCGGGAGCCCAGCTGTTATGAGAGCCGAGGGAGACCGCCCCTCCCCTTGACGCACTGAGAGAGACGCTGTCTTTTTCTCCAGCCGAGAACATGCAGCTCCGGTGTTCCCAAGTCACCCTCGTGGGTTGCTGGGAGATCGAGTCCTGAGAAGCTAGATACAAGACCTCCTTCATTCTGTAACCAAGGTACGGAGCTGATAAAAACCTCAGAGAGAATTCTTGATTCCGATACTTGGCAAAAACTTAACTTAAAACTGCAAACTTACTTACTCCTTCCCATGTATTAGGCTTAGGTCAGGTACACCGGGGTAGGCGTATTTAGAAGCACCAGTTGAGTTCGTTAGTCAATGTTTTTATGTATGTATATATTTTATCCATTTCAAAGTATCAAATAGGCTAAGAAACCATATCAATGCTTTTACAGTATTATTTCATAATACTTTACTGTACGCACTTTACAATAAGTATTGCAATTGTGGCAATTCATTTCTCTTACATGAGAAAGAAGACTGCTCAATAAAATAACACCTTTTATTGAAAACGCCTGTCTCTCTATTTCTCTGCAATCTGGTGGAACTAAGCATGCACGACTGACTGAGTGAAATAGTTGTCAATTGTTTCACACGACTCTGAAGATACACTCTTTATTCTGGGGGAGCAAAGTTGTCATGTTTATGCTGTTGTCAGAAGCTAATCCCTTCTTGTCTAAATCAGGACGGTTAACCTTTTCCTGAACATTCGAGAAAGTTTCTAGTGGCCTCTGAGCTAGCTGGCAAAACAAATTAAGTCTAACATAGTCAGTAGAGACCTAGATGATCTCAGTCCTACGTCTACACTGCTGTTTATGTTATTCCAATGCGCAGAGCCTATGGGAATATAGGAACTACACTACATGGCGCCCAACGTTTGGTAAGGCGTTGAAACTAACGCAAGACACTAGAGTAACTCAGTCGTGCTTTTCACACAGACCCCTTTCTCTCGTTAAAAACTCCAATAGACGTCTGGAGTAGGTGAAAGGTTAAATATCCGCCGGAACTTAGTAGGATGAGAATCCTATATATTAGTTCTTGGTTTAGTCCACGTTGAAGGATACAGTGTTCCAAAATGTTGTGCACCTAATCTTTGTTTCCTTGAAACTTGCTCTACAAAAAACTCTCATTAAACAATGTCAGAACATGTCGACAACAACGAAACCGGTGATGCCGCAGTAAATGTGAATCAACCGGGTGCAGATCTTACAGGGTTTAATGATAACGACCCAGATGCAATCACCATCCCGGACAACATAAGAAGAACTATAACTCTTAAACTTAAAGAAAATGGACTATCATCCAGAGGTGGTACGGTCATTTTCGTGATAGAGGCACATGAGTTTCGGCAGACAGAGGTATTCCACACATGGATACATTTTCCAGCAGCACACGCTGTGACAAAAGATTTCCACTATTACAAAATAGAGGAACTTCCGGATATATATACTCCTTTTGAGGACGTTGAAATCCCACTAACTTACCAAGAGCACCTGCTCTGGTTTAAAGGCGCCCTAAAACATCACATCACCAGGCACGGTCCACTAGGTAGTCCAGGAGCCACGTGGCCGGTTCTAGCCAGCTACACACCACATCCAGACATTGATAACATGTCAGACGTGGAACTTTTAGCTCAGCTAAAAATATTAATTAAAATACATAGACAATTAGTCCAATATGTCATGCGTACTGCAACAGTCCAGCCAGCAATTATCATCCCACAACTGACCTCTCATCAGGGGAATACAAACAAAATTACACCACAGAACATACAATCATGGCTGGGTAATACTACACCTCATGAAAAACACAGGATTCTGACTATCTGCCTCCCAATGGGGGTTGCACCACATGAGGAGGACTGTGACACTTGGGGCACGGTCTTTGCTTCCATCTACACAAAAACACATGGTGTTCCATCTATGGCGGTAATACCAGATGTACTAAGACAAATTCAAAACGAATACGGTCCAGAACCTGCCTTAAATCTGGGTATGAAATTACTAAAAGACTTTAAACAGGTCTCGGCTATACTATTGGCCAACATAAGAGGAGAAACAGCATGTGTGGCAATCCGCCAGAAATTGAAGGAAACCGATATAACAGACCAACCATTTGAACTTGCCAGAATCATAGAAAAATCCCATGAAGAGCTAGGAAGAGATAGTTTGGGTGGGAAACTGGTAAAACCCCAACTAACTGAAAATCCTGAAAAAAAAGTATTAAAAATAATTTAAATACTCCAAAAATGGGTTGGGAGGGTAATAAACAATCCACTCCCAAGGAAAAACGTTTCCAGTCAAGAGGAAGGTCACCTCAACGGAGAGAAAGATCTCCAGGCCCAAGAGGCAAGTCTCCCCAAAGGGAACCCTCTGAGAAAAGGTATAACCTTAGAGATAGGGATAAATTGAGGAAACCTGATAGATATCAAGATATTGATACATGTCCCTCTCGATCTTTTCAGACTTCCTCACAGAAATCGGAAAGAAGAGGACGTTCAGAACACAAGGAAAAGCGCGTCAAGTCCAAACCTGCTCATCAAAGTAATAAATCACACTTTCCCAGAAAGAAGGTAGCAAGTATTAAAATTAAACATGCAGAGGATTCTGAGGACACAACTGAAAAAGAGAGAGTGGGCTCAGACAATGCTAGACAGCGCAGCAAAAGTGACAATAGCTCGCAAGATCCTGATGAATCTTCTGGAGACCGTGGACACGAATGAATACATTCAGGTGCAAACTGCAGACACACGAGTCAGTGTGCCCCATAAACTATATGAAATAACATTACGCATAGAGGGAGATAAAACCAGGAAAATAAAAGGTCTCTTTTGGGAGAAACTTTCAAAAGGCTATGACATCCTGTTAGCTGGAAAAGACTGGCCACCAGAGTTTGTCAGAGAGTGCCCTCATGGCGATGCAATGATTATGCCTGCCTTCTCGAATCACATTCCGATTCATAAAAAATACACATTGGCAAGAAAATGGGCAGTGGCCCAAGCCCCTGCACTATACAAAAATCATGTAGGATGGGATGAGGAGTCTCCTCACTACAAAATCCAGTTAAAAAGTCAACACACTGTTAAACAAGAAGCTAAAAAGCAAGTCAGGGAGATCTTAGATCAACTTGAATATCAAGGGGTGATTGAAACATGCACCTCACAAATGAACAATCCTTTGTTTCCTGTCTCCAAGCCAGACGATTCATATCGCCTAGTTTTGGACTACAGACATTTTAATTCCTGCTGTAAAACTTTTGCAGTACAAAACTCACACAGTGCAGCAATTATGAATAACATCGTGTGCAAAAAATATAAAACTACATTAGATATCTCTAAAGGATAATGGATAAACATTGCACCAGAAAGCAGGTATTTGACCGCTTTCTCAATAATGGGGTCGCAAAAACAATTTTGCGGTCTCCCACAGGGATTCAAGAATAGCCCAGGATTATTCTCAGCAAGGGTAACAGAGTTACTACAAATATATGATGATGAGGCATTATCATATGTAGATGACATCTATCTTACAGATGATGACCTGGAGACTCACTTAAATAGAGTGAACACCATAATACTTGGGTTTGCATCAGAGGGTTACAAATTCAACTTTAAAAAGTCAAGAATTGCCCATCTAACAGTCTTATTTTTAGGATATGAATTATCATGTGAAGGCAAAAGCCTGGCAGACAACTTCCTAGAGAAGTGTGCAGTACTCCAAGCACCAAAAATGCTGAAAAACTTACAATCAATACTAGGCTTCCTGAATTTCGGCAGAACATACATTCTAAATTACGCAGAGAGGGTTAAACCTCTCTATGAATTAATAAGACCTGATTTCAAACCAATAAATTGGACTCAGAAACGCACAGAAATTTTAAGATCACTACAAACAGACATGTTAGCTAAAACAAAATTGCAAACTCGCGACAACGTACGCAACCTTGTAATCCGAGTCATCCCAGGAAAATGCAGATTCACATGCCTGACCTCTAATGAGGGAGAAACGGTACCTATAGCTTACAAATCACATTTGTACACTCAAGCTGAAATGAAATTCAGCTCTACAGAAAAAATTCTGACAGCGGTTCAAACTGCTGTAGCAAAAGAAAGAGCCCTAGCCCAAGGCAAAAGAATAACTGTTTATACAGCAGAATCAGCGCTTGAGGCATTAACAGGTCTACGCAATATGAATACAGTGGCATTAGATCCGAAATGGATACAATGGGAAAATTCTCTTGCTACAGAAGATGTGAAATACTATTTTGACCCGAAACTGAAAAAACTAGATGATCTAGAATATGAACAAGAATATCCTCTGCCAATCGCAATTCTGCCTCTCGAACAATATACCTGCGTAATCTATATGGACAGATTTGCACAACACTACGATGTAGATAAAAAATCCTACAATGGAGCGTGCGTGATTGTTAAAGGTCGCTGGCACTCTGGTAAATTCAAACCGATGATTACCAAAACTGAATCACTCAGAAACTGTCCAGCTCAGCGAGCTGAAATAAGATCTTTAAAGATGGCGCTTGAAAATGCCGATCGCGAATTCCCCACACTGATAGTGTGCGATTCGCATTTCTGCGTCAAGTCATACAACAGTGACATGCAGACATGGAGTAAAAACGGTTACAAAGATGACACCGGTGCCACATTAAAGCATAAAACGCTTTGGGAACAAGTAGTTCTTTTAAAGAAAGAACTACAAAAGACTCACGTGATACACACACTGAGTCATCAACGTGATGGCGTTCACGTTGCAGGGAATTCATTGGCTAACACAGCCACAGCGGAAGCGGTTCAACCGGTTTCCATAGCTACAAAAAAGCGTTCAGAAAAACACCTAGATGGGAAAACCATGCTGGCAGTAAAAGCCTCATTAAAAGGCGATTATGCAGCATTATCTCTCAACTATCCACTCAGTAATACATACATAATTGATGCAAACTCCGTTCCTTTTGCTCAAATCTCTGGAGTGGGGGATAGAGTAATTCCAAACACGAACCGGAAAGTTTTCTTGATTGAAGACACACACAGGGGACTGAGTCGGAGGCACGAACAGATCTTCAAATCAATAATAGAATTACAATCCGAATACTGGTGGCCGGGGATGAGCTTGCAAATCTAAAAATTTGCAATAAATTGTCCAGACTGCAACAGAGATCGCAGTTGTGAACCGGACCAGACTATTGCCAGGACACCTTTATCAGAAAGCATCATGCAATCTATAACGCAGAAATCCAACTGGAGAAACGCGTCCCCATAATTAAGACAAAATTAACTTAAAAATGTAGACCACCAGCACTCGTCTGACGCCAGAACTGTTATAAAAAGATTTGCGAGTCTTTATCGGCACATACGCAATTGGCATGCTACATTCTGATCAAGGCCCTGCGTTTAGCTCTCGAGCTTACAAAGAGGCCATGAACAGCATGGGCATCGCATTGCGGTACTCATCTCCCTTCCATCCTGAGTGAAATGCGGTAGTGGAAAGAAAAAACCGTGACATAAAGTAATCTATAACAGCGAGGGTATTAGGTTCGGGTGATGGGTGGGTCAAACATTTAATAAGTGTCCAACGTAGTCTTAATAACATGCCAAGAAATTCTCTAGGAGGTATCAGTCCATACGAACTATTGTTCGGTACTAGAATGATAATCCAGGATCTGGATCGTCAGACTTCAGTGGTAGAAGAAAAAAACATTGGCATCGAAGATCGTTTGGCTGTTTTACAGGACTTGAATGAAACAAGAAAGAGTCTAAGTAACACAAAGTTTATGCCAACAACCACTGAAGAACCACCTGTCCCAGCAATACCTGTCTGGATTCGAAGATTGGGGATCTGGTCAGAGAAAAGATCGCGGTAAAGAAGGAATTTGGGCCTTCTTACAGAAAAGCAGTACCTGTCTTAGCTGTCAGCGGAACAAGATCAGTAGTACTACCGCCACTTGCTGGTTAAAAGGAAAATAATTGTTTCCATCGATCTGGTGAAACCACAAACATGTGGCGATAATAAATAGCAGGCCCAGTGGACTGCCAAGAAATAACAGAAGGCCAAACTTTGCAACTATCAAAGAGGTTCAAACTGAGAGACTAATCACATTCGATAAACCTGCAGTAAATAACAAGGGACTATGCAACAAAGCCAAGGAACTTGTGCCTCTTGAAACCCAAATTGCAACAATTCGTGATGATACACCAATCTACAACAATGTAGCATCAGACTGTACAAATGTAACAAAAGAAATTGCAAAGATCAATGGAAATCCGGAAGCAATCCCACCAATTAACAGAACAGCATCTGGCTATTTTATCAACTTTGATGACTTTTCCGATGATCCAAGTGAACATGGAGATAAGCCAGCAACAAAAACTTTCAAAGAGAAAATGACCGAGCTTTTACATCAACTAAAAGAAACATATCTGATTTCACCATGGATTGAATTTTGGACTGTGTTAGGTGTACTTTTTCTCCTGCTTTGGCTCATCATGGTTTTGTGCTTAGGTAGATTCATTGTTGGGAAAAAAAGTACAATGGACACAGCAAGTCAGAACATCAACTTGGTCTTAAAGTCTCACAGATCCTCTCACATCGAGAAAAGAGAACTATCATAAGTGAACATCACAGCCAATCCAATACCTGGTGGTATAGCATGGGACAGAACTGACTATGATATTTATGGCACAATTGAGCTCTTGAAGTATCGACACCAGTTCAAGGTTTCCTTAAGTGACTTTGTGATACCAAGTTCTTTTTCTGATGATTGGGACTTTGAAAATATCAATAATATGATGTCAGATTTAGTAATGTCAGCTAAATTCACAGAACATGATTATTTACAGGGTTCATCAAATTATGAAGTTATACTGTTACAATCACTATGGTCATCACTATGTGCATAAATCTGCACCACCTAGAAATGTTTTTAATTATAATCAATGGGAACATTGTCCAACTCCGCCAAAAGGCAGCTCGAAGACATTCTATGAGAAATTTCCATACTTCTCAGGGTTCAATAATAGTGATCCAGAAACGTTTTATTTTAAACTGTTAAACAGAAGAGGAATGAAAACAATGTTGACAAATACTACATTGATTTATTCTGAAAAATGTTATGACAAAATGCCTACATTTGGTTTTGATTTCTGGAAAAATAACATTGAAACAAAAACCATCTGGGGTACAAAAGATTGGCAGGTACAGGGTCTAGAATCATTATTTAGAGCCTTCATGATCCCAGAACAAATAATATTCCTAAATGATACCATTCAACAAACTACTTGTCTTGGCTTAGCTAAGATAAAAGACTTAAACAAACCGTCTATTCCGAAGCCCATACCTGATAGCAATAGCACTACAAATGTGGAAATAGACGTATCCCATATTTTTCACCAAAACAGAACAAATCCTGATTGGAAAAAATGGTTGATCTGGCCCACAGACACAAACAACTGTCAAGATAGATTTCTGAACAAAAAACAGGGGTTAAAAATGACCAGGCCAGACCCAAGATACTCCCAGAGACAACATCCAGGGATAGTTACAACACACAGTGTAGGGAAATTATGCCTTGAGTGGCTACAGAAATCCACACTGGCTGAAATTAAGCAACACTTGACTTTACTTAAAGAAGGTGCTGACTTGCAAGATTTCATAATGGGACCTCGCAAACGGCATCAAAAACGTTTCATAGCGGCCGGTATATATGCTGCATACAACGAAGCTTGGAAATTAATGCAAATTGAGACAGCAGAAAAAATACGAGAAATTGATTGTATAAATTTGGAAAAATCACTTTCTGTTGTAGACAATGGGTTAACAACTCTGTCTTCCAGAATATATTCACTGGACAGTATTGTGTCATCTGCCTTTGATATAATAGAGCAAGACTTACTAATGTTACAACATGGTCAGACCCAATTGCGTTCTATTGTACAGCTTGGCTGGACGTTGCAAAACCTACGTTCAGGCTACGTGCCATGGCGTCTAATCAACGTAGCGTCATTATTTTCTATCTTTAACCATACTGATAAACAAATCAGTTTGGCACAAAGAGGAGCAGATTATACGATTCTGAGCATTGAAAAACTTGAGAGATTACCATTGACAATGTCAGAGAGACCTGTCATTGAATGGATAATACACGGAACAATTTCAATTCCGATAACAACTTTCAAGTTTAAAAATTGCCAAGAATATATACCAGCAAGCCAGTATGAAAGGTTGGGTAAAGGATACATCAGATCAACCTGGGATTTACCTTACACACGTAAATGTTATAGTGAAGGCAAAAAAGAGGTATTCCTTAGTGGCAATAATTGTAAAAAATCACTAGGCGGTACACTTCTGTGTCAAGGTATTAACTTGCATGGAGCTTGCGAAGGGTCTTCAAATAACCTTTCATGTCACCTGCAAGGAACTCCTGCAAAGCAGATAAAGCCATTCTTGACAGCTTTCCAACCAAAGATAGGTTTTAATAAATGACCACAGCTGTTGTGGAATGGTGCCAGGAGAATGTTATCTCGTTAGTGTTACTTCCAGAGTCATTTGCTGTATGCAAGTATTGTATCCAAACAGCAAACCAGACATGGAGTCGGCAATATGGCCTCATGTGAATATCTCTTCTACTCGAATTGATACTTTAAGCAGAATAAAGTCTATTCTTTTACAGACTACTGTGCCTCTGACGTCGTCCAAAGAAACGTATGATCTGCAAGTTGCAAGGACGAAATCAGAGATACATACCCTTTTATCAGCAAATTGCCCCCTGCATTTCGTAGAAATGTTAAGTCAAATCTTAAACATGTCTGATACCAGTGGCATCGCACATGTATTTGACAATTTTTTCGGAACTGTTAGCACTCTTTCAAACAGTTCTGGGCTTCTTCATGAATTTTGTCCATTCTGTCTTTGGCGGCCTACCCTTAATCTTGGGACTCGTGGCAAGGATTTTATTTTTGTTCCTTCTGCTCCGATATGGCAAGCCAATCCACAGACAAGACTCCAGCAACGATGGAAGAAACGATCCTAGCAATACGATACCGAGACCGTATCACTAAGGTCCTCGGATTGGCCCGGCTAAGAGATCTGAATACAACCTGGTTTCTTTCATTCAGTCCTATCTGGCAAGATTGCATCTTACCTGTGCTTCGATGTCTGCTAGGCGGAGAAGAATGCGTGTTGGACGTTTGTCTTACACTACCATCAGCAGTACCAATGGATATCGACTCTTTGCTTTGTCCTGTAACGACTCATGCAACGTGTTGTCCCCAGCGGCTACCTATTCTGATGACGGCATTTGTTGAGACTTCACCATTACGAGTAGGTGGCGGTGAAGTACGAGAGGAAAGTAGCACCAAACAGGTACAACCTTCTGTGAGCATTGCTGATCCAAACATCGATGATAGCAATCACACTCCAAACTGCACAGTTACAGCATTTTCGAACTTGGTCAAACTTTCACCTGATGTTGTAGACCAATTTTTTGCGAGTCTGTCTGATATGATGTTCTCTCCTAACAACGAGAATAACATTTAAAAACAATGATCACACAGCGTTCCCTGAACTCTGAATTCGGGCTTCAGTTTTGTTAAACAATGCTACTAAAGACATTTGGGACTATTTCCTCACTTCCCCTGAAAGCAAAATTATTTTTCTTTCACTTCAAAAATATTTACAATTTTTCTGGTACATGGTACTCTGCTTAAAGTAAAACTATTCTTAGAGAACAGAGCTTCTATTTTTAGAGACAATGTTTACCTCAGCCTCTAGCACATGTACAGTATCAAATAAATATATGATGAAGTGGTCTCGACCTTCTTTTCTGTAAACAGAGCCATTTCATGTGTAATTTTCGCAATTCATTCAGCTGATATATATATGCATTTAACTGAATGATAACCCTGCTTGAAAAGCATACAGTACCAATACTCATTTTTGTGTATAAACCATACTTCATTTCAAATGCGATTATGTATTTTGGGGTGGGTTGGAAAAGACACATGCATCGTTATATGTTTATATTGCTTATTATTTAGTAATGATGGACATTAACCCCTTCAGTGCTGGTGACAAAGCCAGCTCGTCATGGGCGTTACCTGCGCTGCGCGCATGACGAGCTAGCTTTGTCACGTAACGCTCGATTTTTGAATTTTCAGCGCGCAGCGGCAAAACCCGCTAGCGCGCATGCGGTTAATACGTGGAGTGGGTGTTGTATTTCTATCCAGGACCCTAATTCGATATTCCCGATTCATGCCCTTATGTGGTTATAATTAATAATATCCTTATAAAGGCATAAGAATCATATCCATATTCAGTAATAGCCCATGCAGTCCAAAACACAGCACGGCTACTCCCATAGACTCCTAGAAAGTACAACGCGTTCTTTAAACAAACCAAGCCTCCAGCACCCCGGGAAAACCCCCTGCTTTTGTTTTGATTTGCACAAGAACTCCTTGAGTCCAGAAAGAACTGTTAGTTCTTAGTGACGTCTTATGTCCAACCATACGTCAAACCCGGCACCTTTCAGGTATAAATATACCAACGTTGCCTTAAGCAAACACACAGTGGTTGGGAGCAGAGCGACGTTCTACTTGCCCGGGAGCCCAGCTGTTATGGGAGCCGACGGAGACCACCCCTCCCCTTGACGCACTGAGAGAGACGCTGTCTTTTTCTCCAGCCGAGAAAATCCAGCTCCGGTGTTCCCAAGTCACCCTCGCGGGTTGCTGGGAGATCGAGTCCTGAGAAGCGAGATACAAGACCTCCTTCATTCTGTAACCAAGGTATGGAGCTGATAAAAACCTCAGAGAGAATTCTTGATTCCGATACTTGGCAAAAACTTAACTTAACTTAAAACTGCAAACTTACTTACTCCTTCCCATGTATTAGGATTAGGTCAGGTACACCGGGGTAGGCGTATTTAGAAGCACCAGTTGAGTTCGTTAGTCAATGTTTTTATGTATGTATATATTTTATCCATTTTAAAGTATCATATGGCTAAGAAACCATATCCATGCTTTTACAGTATTTTTTCATAATACTACTTTTACTGTACGCACTTTACAATAAGTATTGCAATTGTGGCAATTCATTTCTCTTGCATGAGAAAGAAGACTGCTCAATAAAATAACACCTTTTATTGAAAACGCCCGTCTCTCTATTTCTCTGCAATCTGGTGGAACTAAGCATGCCCAACTGACTGAGTGAAATAGTTGTCTATTGTTTCCCATGACTCTGAAGATACACTCTTTATTCTGGGGGAGCAAAGTTGTCATGTTTATGCGGTTGTCAGAAGCTAATCCCTTCTTGTCTAAATCAGGACGGTTAACCCTTTCCTGAACATTCGAGAAAGTTTCTAGTGACCTCTGAGCTAGCTGGCAAAACTAATTAAGTCTAACATAGTCAGTAGAGACCTAGATGACCTCAGTCCTACGTCTACACTGCTGTTTATGTTATTCCAATGCGCAGAGCCTATTGGGAATATAGGAACTACACTACATCAGTAATACAAAGCAAGTTAGTAAAACCTTCTCAGGTCCTTCCCAATAAGGTGTTAAATTTCAGATGTGTCCATGGAAATGTAAAAACATATCCAGGGGCCCACATTACAGTGACCACCCAAAAAAGGAGAGCAGATAAAGGTGGAGGTAGGGGTTTTTCTCAATCTCTAAAATATATAATTATTGGGTGCAGATAATCCTGAAATTTCAGCTATGTTTCTCAGCAAGGCCAAAATCTTGAATATCCACTCGTATACCCTCACTACCAATATACCATATTTACCTCGTAGCCATGGCAGTTGGACTCAGATTTTTGCATGCTCAAAAAAACGATGGGAACCTGCAAAATGCTTGGAGGGAAGCCAGAGCTGATTAGACCAACCCCACATCTAATTTCCTAAGTTCCTTATCGACAAGGGGCTACTATACAGGGTGGAAAACAGGGTGATGAACAGGGTGATGAACCCCAACTATTGGTTCCAAAAGAATTTAGGGAACAGTCCTTATTTTTCCCACTTCTACCTATTGGTTGGCCATACAGGGGCCCAAAAAACCTTGCAAATGGTCCTGAGATACTTTTATTGGTCAGGTATATATTCCGACATAAAAAAGTATTGTCAGGAATATAATATATGCCAACGTAAAAATCCTTACAAACCCCCACCCATACTCCTTCAATCTCTACCCATAATCAGTAAACATTTTGAATGCATTGGTATGGACTTACACAAATCAAGCAAGGGCAGTTTGTATATACGGTCTGGTAATAGTTGACGCACATTATCCTGAGACTATTTCCCCAAAAGCTGCTCCCACCAAAAGTATAGCCCAGGATCTTATTGATGTGTTCTCTAGAGTGGGACTCCCTAAAGAAATCATTAGTAATCATGAAACCCTTTTTGTGTCTATATTAATGAAAGAGCTGTGTACAACTCTTAACCTTTCCCATATCACATCTGTTTACCACACACAAACTGATGGGTTGGTTAAATGTTACAATGCTACTCTCAAGCTCACACTTAGGAAGATGCTTCTCAGGTTAGGGAAAATTGGGATCTACTTCTTCCCCTTGCACTCTTTGTCATTCGAGTACAAGCCCAAAGTAGTTTGGAATGTTCTTTTTAAATGTTGAAAGGTCGACAAGCCAGAGCTTTACTTGAAATGACTAAATAGCTGTGGGAGAAGGATACAGGAACAAAAGCCCAGCATCTTTTAGAATATGCGCAACAGCTAAGATCCAGGATTGGTAAATTACAGAGATTGGCCCACAGCCAACTAGAGAAAAGTCAGACTAGACAAAAACATTTGAATGATAGAGGCAAGAAGTGGATGGAATATTAGGTAAATGATTGGGTTCTCGTCCTCCTCGAGTAGAAAGGCCCCTATCGTATTGTGGCGTGACTAGGAAAGCCAACATACAAACTAGAAAATATTTCTTCAAAACACAAAATCTGGGAAACCTCTATTACAACGCAGACATTACAACATAATGCCTTTACAACGCAGTCAGTATCGCGACTGCAACATTACCACGAGTTCCATTACAACGCAAGTCATTACAATGACTTGCTTTAGGGAATGCAGTGTTGTTATGTTATGTTATGTTATGTTATTAAAAATTTATAAAGCGCACATACGCCCGAGAGCTTCTTGGCGCTGGAAAGAGATAAAAAACATAACAAGGGGTGAGTCTACGAGAGTCTTTATTTCAAGTATGCCTGTGTGAAGAGGTGAGTCTTAAATGTCTTTCTAAAGGCAAGGAGGTCCTTGCTCTGTCTGAGGGCTAGTGGCAGAGAGTTCCACAGGGTGGCTGCTAAAAAATGGAAACTGCTGCCTCCTTGTCGTTTTTTCTTAAAGCGTGGTACCTCAAGTAAGTCTTTGTGGGCTGATCTCAGACTGCGTGAAGGAACATATCTTCCAATCAGCTGCCTGATGAATAAAGGTCCCTTACCTTGCAATGTCTTGAAGATGATACACCCAGCTTTGAATTCGGCTCTTTGAGCCACAGGTAGCCAGTGCAGGGTCTCTAAGCCTGATTTGATCGATTCCCATTTGGGTACATTGCAGATCAGCCTGGCGGCCTGGTTCTGCAAGTACTGCAGTCTTCTAAATTGGCCTACAGGTAGGCCAAGATAGAGACTGTTTGAGAAGTCGATGTGGGAGAGGACTAGGGCCATGACCACCTGAATTAGGGCGGAATGGGTGAGGAAGTGTGCGATTTTCCTAATTTTCCTCAATTGAAAAAATCCAGAGGAAACCACGGTTCCAATCTGGGATTTTAACGTGAGGTCCTCATTGATGGTTATCCCCAGGCTTTTTACAGTTAGAGATTTCTTTGGGGGGAGGCCCATATCAACAGGCCAGAAATTAGGGCTCCAACTGATTTCGCTCTTACCGGGCAAGATCAGCTCAGTTTTCCCCGGGTTTAATTTGAGATGATTTGAGGACATCCAACTCTGGATTAAGGTCATGGTGGCCTGAAAATCCTCCACAGCATTTGGAGAATTAAGTACGAAGACTAGCTGCAAGTCATCTGCATAATTGTATACAGTGACTTTGTGCTTTCTTAAAGCAAAAAGAAGGGGCCGCATATACAAATTAAACGATAGGGGAGACAACGAAGAGCCTTGGGGGACCCCACAAAAGGACTTGATTTTAGCAGCAGAAAAAGAGCCTAGACGGACAGACTGAGTACGTTCAGAAATGAACGATTTCAGCCAGGCTAGAGCAGAGTCTCTAAGGCCTGCCTGTTCGACACGGTTGACCAGAATAGAATAGTCAACCGTGTCGAATGCAGCGGACAAATCAAGAAGTACCAGGGCTTGATGAAGATTTTTGTCAGCATTGGACCTCAAGGTGTTCTGGACGGCCAATATTACTGCCTCGGTAGAATGACCAGGCCGAAATCCTGCTTGGTTGGGTTGAAGGTAGCCCGATTCCTCCACAAAGTTTGAGAGGCAGTTGGTAACATGAGCCTCCAGCATTTTGGATAGGAAGGGCAGCAAGGATATAGGCCGGTAGTTCGTGAGGTCCAGTGGGTCAATACCAGGTTTCTTGGTAAGGGGTATCAATAAGGCCTGCTTAAAACTACTGGGTACTGTCCCTGAAGTGAGAGAGTCATTAAGCAAGGGTATCATGCTATTGGGCATGGCTCGACCAATTTCTTTCATGATTTGGGGGGGGCAGACATCCATAGGGGAGCCTGATTTGACTCTGTTGGACTGGTGTTGGATTTTAAGTCCAACACCTTCCCTACTAATACACCAACTGGAGATGGAATAGTAATTAAAACTATTACAAAGTTCAGCGCTTCCTTAAAGCAAGTCATTGTAATTACTTACGTTGTAATGTAACTTGTGGTAACGACACAGTTATGATATTGACTGAATTGTTACATCATGCATGGTTTTGGCATGCATGGTAACAGAAGCCATTCATCAAATCCACCACATACATCTGTTAAAAAGTGGTTAGGTCGCCTGCCACATTAGATACATTTGCTTCAAAAGAAAGTTGCTCTGACTAGTACAATTGAAGAACTCGTCATCAACAATGATTTGAAAAGAGAGCAATATTTGTCTATTTCTTGCCTCTTACAGTCTTTGATTTTCTCAGACTCTCCTAGTCCTAGCAATCAAACAGAACATGACATACCCACAGAAAAAAGGGGTAGTCATAAAGCAAAAGCCTTATAGGCTACCGCAGCCAGGAGAGAGGCTGGAAGCAAGGATATATAATCCATGTTACACATTCAGGTAATTCTCCCCTCCAAAAGAAACTAGTCCTCTCCCATAGTACTTGTGCCCAAACCTGATGGGTCGATACAATTCTGTATTGACTTTAGGGCAGACAATAGAGTATCCACGTGTGAAGCATACCCTCTTCCCAGGGAAGAGAATTAATTAAAAATTGGGTGAGGCTAAGTACATCACCACGTTAGAGTGGTACCCCTTAAACTAGACAACAAGGTTAATGAATAAATTGTTGGGAAAACATCAGGCCTATTCATCAGCTTTTTTTTAGATGAATTGGTCGTTTTCTGTCTCACGTGGGATCTACACCACCAACTTCTCCATGCCACACAACACGACTTGAGACAAGCCCAACTGCACATAAATGCAAAAAAATATCGTATAGCCTTCAAGAAAGTAACAAACCAAGGGTATTTATTAAGTAATGCCTTGATTAAGCACCAAGAAGAAAAAATCCGAGCTATCATGGAAATGCCATTACCCAAAACCCATAAAGAAGTCTGGGCTTTCCTAGGGCTTCTGGGCTGCTATAGAAGATTCATTCCCCAATTTTCTGAACTCGCTGGTTCCCTTACTGATTTATTGGAAAAGGGTGTTTCAAATCATGCCTTGTGCAATACACCTCAGAAGGCTGGAGAGGCTTTTCAGGCATTGAAAAAGGCTGTTCCATCCTGTCCCATTCTCACTTCACCTGGTTTATCTAGACCATTCATCCTTCAAACCGATGCTTCGGATATCTGTATTGCAGCTGTTCTTTTCCAGGTCAATGACGAGGGACTAGAGTCGTAAGCTCTTTTCCCGGGAACAGAAATACCCAATAATTGGAAAGGAGAACCTTCCTGTTAAGTGGGCTGGCGAGAAGTTGCGACATTATTGGGAATGTGCTCTTTTTCTTCTTTATACTGACCATGCTCCCTTCACCTGGATGAATCGCAATGGGTAATAAATCCTAGGGTGCTTCAATCTTTATCCTTGCAATCCTTCCACTGTGAGGTCCATCATCGAAAAGGGCGGGTTAGCATTAATTCTGACTTTCTTTCCAGCTTACCCCTTTTCGCTGAACGGTAAAATCTTAGAGGGGGGGGATGTGTCACGCAGACCACACACACATTTCATTCTAAATGAGCCTTTACAATCCTCTTTTTCCCCACAGCCTCTCGATAACCTTCACAGACAGACAAGCAGGTCTGCCTCTTTTTCTGAATCGACGTACGAAGGAGATCACATGATAAAGGTAGAACAAATCAGAGAGATGCAGCCCCTTTAAGAACTACTATATAGATCTGAGAGCGAGAGACTGGGTATCCCTTCACGATTCCCCCTTCTCTTGATTTCTGACTATTTGAGAAATAGAGGGCATGAAAGGACCTACCCCAGGCTTTTTCTTTTATTTGAGGGCAAATTGCTGCCGGGCAGCTGAACTAAAAGAAGGAAGCAAGCCGAAAGAAGGTTAAAAGGTTATACTTTTCATCTAAACAAAACAAATTACTTGAACCTACAAACTGTTGTTAGAGTTTCACCCTCCCTCAAAAGCAGGCTTACAGACAACAGATCCATTGACACAAAGCTGTGCACTATTGGCTTATTGTGCCATCCACAGAAGAAAGGGAGGGGCAGACAAATTACATCAGAGGCAGGTGGACCAGACAGAGATGGGTTCACTTTCCCATAAGAGGGGAGGGATCACTCTTGGCAGCTGGCTTGTCCTCCCTGTTAGACCTGGTATCATTGGCGTGAGTCTCCCTCCATTTTGACGGATTGCCTTCTCTGTTTTGATATGTTTTTGGTGGTTTTATGCTTTGGGCACTGTGCCACTGCTAATCAGTGCCACAGTGCAAGTGCTCCCTATGTTAAATTGATGTACTAATTGGTTATTCCATGATTGGGTTATTTGATTTATCTATCAGCCCCTAGTACAGTGCACCATGTGTGCCCAGGGCTTGTAAATCAAATGCTGCTGGTGGGCTTGAAGCACTGGTTGTGCCACCCACAGAAGCAGCTTGTAAAGTGTGTCCCAGGCCTGCCATTGCAAGGCCTGTGTGCAGTCTAGCACTGCCATGTCGACTTGGCCAAGTGCACCCACTTGCCAGTCCCTAAACCGTCCCTTTGCTTCATATTAGACACCCCTATGGTAGGCCCACGGGCAGGGTGCATTGTAAGTATAGGGTAGGACATGCTCTGATGTATGTAGCATGTTCTAATAGTGAATTACAGCCATTTTCGTTTTTCACTGTTAAAGGCTACCTGTTCTCATAGGCCAGAATGGGCAGTTAGATTATTAAATTCTTATAATCCTAACTGACTCAGGGAACACGGTAGAAATTCAAATTTAGTATGCCTGAACTCAGAATAATAAAATACATCCTCTAGTGAAGGTTATTTTAATATTCTGTGTTTGCAAATACCACTTTTAGAAAGTAGGTATTTGCTTGCCTAACCATTTGAGCCTGCCTCTGCTGGGTTGTGTATTCATTGTCTGGGTTTGTGAGTGACAGGGCTGGGAGATTCAAGGAGTCGGGCTGGGGCAGCCCAGTAGTGAATAGAGAGATCTGCATCTAGGTGGGAGGGAGGAGATGCACCTGGGACCTGAATAGGGCTGGGCATTCCCTCTACAATGCTGGCTCCACCTCCTGTGGCTTGTCTGATGTCTCTGCCCTGCACTGTGAAAGGAGAGGAGGAATCATGTCAACCGAGTTCTCCAGAGCTGTATCTTCCCTCCCCTGTGCTGGCTCCACTTCCTGTGGGGCGGCTGATGTCTCTGCCCTGCACAGTGAAACAAAATAAAATAAACTGAAGAGGAGAGTCGTGTAAACAAAGTGCTCAGGGACTGTTTTGGACTAGGCAGAGGCCTCTCTGCCTTCAGAGAACAAAGGTTTTTGGGGCATAAATATTGGGACCCTTATCCCAAGAAATTAGATCACTTCTGAAACAAAAAACCTTTTTGCCAAGGGGAAGAACAAAGGAAGCTGCAGGAGTTTTGGACTGCCCCTCTGCCAGGGTGCTGTTTGCTGGGTTGGCCTGCAGTGGTTGCTTTATTGCCAAGGGCAAGGAGAAGGAACTTTGTAAGGACTTTCATCTACAGAATATTCTCCAAGGGCTTGAACTGTGCTTGCCTCCTGCTGGAGTCTCAGGGACAAAATACTTCACCTCCAGCTCCTTCCTGAATTTCCTTGCTGGAAATTCTGACTCCAGTCACTTGCGTGCCGCTGGGAGCTGGAAGCGTGACTCATTGAGAAGAAGCGTGACACCGCAGCAGCTGAAATCATTTCAACGCCGGAGAAGCAAGCCTTCGCCACATCTCCCTGGAAGCGTGTGTTCATCGAAGCTGCCTGCTGTCGCATCACCGGAGAAGCGGGACGCCATCGTGAGAGTCGCTGTCGTATCACCGGAGAAGCGTGTCGCAGGGCCTGTCGCGGCTCCAAAGTACAGAGTCGTTGCAAGGCTGACAGAGCAACATTGCATCGTCATCGCATCGCCACATCAAGGGCGCCATCTTCTCGCATCGCAACCGGATCGTCGCATGGCATCAAGGTGCCATCTTGCGCACCACAATAGGCCCGCTCATGACGAGTCCCCTACAAGCATTGAGGAAGGACGCAACCGTTCACCCGGGTCACGGAACCGACGCATCTCCCCATTTGGGAGCCTTTTGTTCACTTTGCGTTACGCATCCAGGTACTTTGTTGAGAACTGTGTCGCATTTACCATCAACTTAAACTAAGAGACTTTGATCATCTTTTAAGCAATCTTAAGTGTAGTATTGTGGATTTTTGTTGTTTGTGGTCATGTATTTAAGTCTATATAAAGAATACTTATTTTTATAAAACCTGTGTTGTGTCCATCTGTAGTGTTTTCACTATATTCCTGTGTATATTCACAAATGCTTAACACACTGCCTCTGAGATAAGCCTGTCTGCTCGTGCCAAGCTACTAAGGGGGTGAGCAGGGGTTATTAAGGAGTGTGATCCCCTTATCCTGACTTAGAAGTAAGGGTCCCTATTTGGACAAAGGTGAATACCCTTGCCAACCAGAGACCCCCAGATCTAACACTCCCAAAGAACGCTGACGACCCAAAGACTTTCAAAGTGGAGACCGGAGAGGACAGTGTCCGCTCCTGCAGAGTTGTAGCAGGGGATTTGGGGGGGACTTACGTTACAGGACAACGGCTACTGACAGTTTAGAAGTGGGAAGGTTTACAGAAAGGTTTGTTCCAGTCCTGACGGTTTAGGGAGTTCATTGTTGCACCTAGTTGTGACCATCACAGACAAAATACCCATGACGCCTACTGTGGAGACACCACCAGAACCCCTGAAATGTCGTAGGATGACGCTACACTCTGGGGATGCAACGCAGAGGTACAGGCACTGAGGGGAGGGGAAGTCTATAGTGACCACAAGTCCCCACCGTGACATAGGCTGAGTCTGAGTGAATTGTTACTATCTTCCTTGTGCTTTGGGTGAGGGCTACAATCTGCGCTATTAACCATGACACCTGTGCTGATAAATGTAGTAGGAGGGTTAGCTGTGCAGTGACCTGCAGCGTTTCCGAGGGCACATGGCTATGAGCTGTCACTCCCCCTGCCCCCGTGTATTATACCACTGACTCCTGATCTATCATGGAGGACCCGTCGACTAACAGTGCCTCAATGTCTGGGATGGGATCCTCTTCTACCTGGCAGATCCCATCAGGAGTGTATGTTGCACAGTTATGGATCTCCTTCCCCTCCTGAACCTCATGGGCTATGAAGGTGGCCGGGTTTACTAGGTGACATTGCACTACTTTTAATAATGGTCTGGAGAACATCCATTCGTACCTCAAAACCCATTGCATTGTCAGTGTACTCTTGCTCTGTTGTATGACTGCAAACACTGAATGTTCTGCATAGAGTGTCAGCAGTACCCCCATAACTATAAAGGTGCATTTATCAATGGCAAAAGCTGCTGCCGCCAGAGCTTGCTCGCATGGGAAGTGACCCTGCATGACTGGTACCCACGACAGTATGCAAGGGATACTTCTGCATTAAGACTGTTAACATGACTCGACTATCACTGTGGCTAAATAAGAATATTTCCTTATTGTAGTCGGGTGTCCCAAGCACTGGGGAACGCTTATTTCTTTTTTTAAGTTTCCAGAAGGTGTTTTGCCTCTTGGGCATCCATGTCAGTTTCTCACTGTTGGTTTTCGCCTTTTCATGGCCTCGAGTAGGGGAGGGTGGGGGGGGGGGGGGTGGCTCGCAATGAGCATGCTGTACTCAAAAACCCACTGCTGGTCGTAATTGCAAAGCTCCAAGATTTTTGCATCCTTCTTTATGTTTGCAGTGGTGGCATAGCCCTAATGGAATTTTCATGTTCTGGGGTGACCCGTTGACCGACTCCTCAAATCAGTTGGCCTAAATAGTAAACCTCTTGCTATACATATACAGCACTTTGCACTTCTTCACTTTGTAACTCTTCTGGCAAGTGCAATATCAACTCCTGACGACATATTTCTTCAGAGGGGCTGGATAACAAGATGTTATCCGTGTATTGTATCAGGGCACTACTCGACTGGAAGTTAGCAAGATCCCTCTTCAGTATTCGATTGAAGATACTTGGGGACTTACAGTACCCTTGTGGTAACCTCTGGATTAGCAGCTGAACCCTTTGAAATGAGAATGCGGTGTGGTACTGACTGTCGGTGAGCAGCACGGGGCCAAAGAATGCATTTTTGATGTCTATTATTAAAAAGTGACTTGCATCCACTAGTCAATTAGTTAAGATAATGGATGTATCTGGTACTACTGGCAATTCTGGGACTTCTGGGACCGTGATGTCATTTAGAATGTATAGGTCTTGTACCAGGTGCCACATTCCCCCCTTACTCTTTCTGAGTGGTAAAATCCGCATATTCCAGGGGATGCTACCACGTAGAGGACCCCCTGATCAATTAGTGCCTGAATTGTGGGCGTAATACCCTTGTCGCTATCCTAGAGAGTGGGTATTTGCGCACTCTGGGTAGGGTGTTCCCTTGTCTCACCGTTATCTTCACAGGTTCGGTGGTATTAATGAGACTCACGTCATAGGGCCCTTTTGCCCACAGTTGCTGCAGCACTTTTGAGAAGTCCTGCTCCTGGAAGGTTTTTAGTACCGCCATAGACACCAGGGGCCTATTTCGCAGCTCTACCCTAACCTCAATCAAGTCAGCAAAAATAATTTCTGAGGCTCATGGGCATTCGCCGAACACCTGGTCATCTGTTACCTCCCGTATACTGAGGCAGGGTGTTACAAAGATGATACACTCCCACATCACCTTTGCTTGATCTGTGGCCAACAGAACCCCATAGACAGGCCGCATTTCAACTAATCTCCTCTTTGGATTCTTAGTCATGGTGTCCCTCCTGGTGGAATACAAATTTGTTGGTCAGTTGCAATTTCTGTCCCAGCAATTCCAGTGAGTTATAGACCATCGTGAGGACTGCATTAGTGAAGTCATTCATTTTGGAACACCTTCATTGGTTCATCTGTGATGTGTTTTTTTTTTTTAAGGACATGAGTTTTAGGGGTGAAACCTCTGGGGTGGAGCAGGTCATCGTCCCATCGTCAAGGAAGTGAATGGTCATGTTTAGTTTGGCCATTAAATCTCATCCCAGGAAAGGAGCTACGCTAGCAAACAAGATGGCTGCTTAGGCTCCCGGCTCTGCCGACCTCCGTATCCTGCCAGACGATCCTGTCGATAATCCTGTTTTTACGCCCAACCTCCGTGTGGATGAACTGATGCACACTCCGATGGTGCAATCCCGAAAACTTAATTGGCTTGATTGACGGAGTTGTGTCGAGTTGAAGTTTGCGGCCTAGTCCAACAAGGGAGATGGGGCCTCGAGTTTTGACCCAGCCGGGTTGCAGTTGAACAACATCGGCCGTGAGAATCAAGCAGGGTCCGGTCTACCGCAGTGGAGGTTTTTTTTTTTTGCCCGATTTTGACGGCGGTCATTCTGATTGACTAACATCGAGGGAGGAGTGACGTGACACGACAGTGGCTGTGGGTGGAGGTCCCTGTCCCGCGGACCCGGTTTGCCCCCGCCCGGGTCGGGATCTTCGCCCGCGGCAGCGTAGTGCAGATTGCTGCTGCAAAAACCGATCAGTCACCCTCCGACGCCGTCCGTTCCTCCCCTGTCTGTTCCCCCGGAGAAACCGGGCTCTCTGGGGGAAGTGAATATGATCGGTACAGTGCGGGGAGAAATGGACCAGACGGAGCGTGAGCGGTCGCTGAAGACAGTATTGGCAGCCATCGGGGCATTTCATTCACATATGGATGCCCTGATTCACAAAATGATTACGGGCCTATCTGAGAAGGAGTGTGTGAAACCGGACCCTGCTCCACTGCAGGAACTGCTGCCAGCTGGGATTTACAAGGCGACCATTTTGATTCTGGACGGGGACCCTGTGCGACAAGAGGCGCCGAAGCCCTCGGTTGGTTACCTGGAGAATCCTGAACCCGGTGTTTTGAACGTATTACTACGTCTACCATCACTGCTGACATTGGGAGAATCGATTGGCGTGCCCTTCCCGGAGACTCCTGTTGGTGATTGTACTTGGACTTCTGTTTCATCCTTTCCCTCTTTGATGACTGCACGATCGTGGAGGAAACAACATTGGGACTATCCGTCCGTGAGGGAGCGTTTCAGTGCTGATGGAGTCCTTGAGGAAACACTGACTTTGATTTGTTTTGGACTGAATTTTTCCGGACTCTTTCTGCAATTTGATTCTCCTGTAGAAGTAGTTGTCCTGCCGGGGGGGTGTTCGCATGATGGTTCGGAAGGGCCAAGGCTGAGATCGATTGACCGGGGTTGGTACTATGGCCTTAATAGATGTGGGAATCGTAACTGTTGGTCTAACGGGAGGCTGGGCGGTGTATCATAGCTCCCCCTAATTTACTTTTTTTGTGATCTCTGTAAAATTGTATTTTCATCATAGGGGGTGCTTTTCTCTGGCAGTGGGGGAAGGGGACCGGGAGCCCAGACGGGAAGGATTCTTACTCCACAAACTTGTTGATATAAACAAAAGGAATCCTCCTAAAAGTGTCTGGGAAGTGTTCACCACAGTGGTGCGGGACCACTTAGTGTTTTGTAAAATACCCCTCACACACCAAAAGGCCCCTTGGTGTCATGCTTCATCATAGGGGTCTTCACACCCCTCTAGCGGGATGCGGCATGCTACGACCTACGACTACGCGGGAGCACTTTCAGTTATTTGACTATATGTGGTGCATGTGATTGGGGATATTTTATGTGAGTGGTGGGATTCAGTCAGATGGTTACAAAGTACCTGGCTCGTTGGTGTACTAGAAAAATGTTTTATTCATGACCCCGGGCTGGTACTGTTAAAAGAAGTGAAGTGCGAGGTATGTCTGTCGTGATTATGGACAGTACCTCATGTGTGCGTCGACATGTTTCGGAGGCAGAGCTCCTTCTTCTGGACGGGGGCACAACTTCCCCACCTTACTCACTTTTCACTAATTGTTATAAAAATTGTTTTCTTGTTATTAACAAAAGTGACCAAAAATATATATGTGTGTAACTACAGGCTACTATGTGCCTACAGCGGTTTGGCTCAAGTTAATGCAAATTGCATGACCTGAGAAAAAAGGAGAGAAAACAATGGTCACCCTTGTAATGGGTAGTTCTGGCAGGTGCAGGCACCTGGAACAAACCAAACCGCTTGTTAGCGCTGTGAAAAACAACACTTACATGACATACAACATAGAAACATAAAACACACTCTAATTAAGTTGCAGAGGTTAGGATCATACTTGTCTAGTAGTGCTTGCTTCTTTCATGAGCATTCAGAAACGTCTGGGGGTTGATTGCTATTGTGCAATCTAAATGGAAAACATATAAGTATCAGTGTGGTCCGTTACTTACTTGGGCCGCCTGAATATGTATTAGGTGACATTCCATACTCACGAGCTTGGGAGTAGTTCTCCGTCTTACCCCACACGCTGCTCCGCTGGACTAATGTCAAAGCCCAGGGAGTGTGGTTTTCATACCCCAATTTGCCGGTTAATTGCTTGTTGCGGTAACGCCTAGGCGGATGTAGAGGGTTGCCTGTATAAGGGTAATCCGTTGTTAATCAGGCGTTTTTTTGCAAATTGGATAATTGGAGGACCTTCTAAGGGAGATCTGGCAAAGAAACGGTCCCGTATGTAAGCGTGCATCCTTCGCGCAGATGCTGCCGTATGTACGGAGCATGCGCGAGGGCCAGATGGTATGAACATCTATGCTGAGGGGGGAAGGCTAAAAACGACCACCCATTTCAAACAGACAGCTAGGAACTGTCTGTTTAGGTTTGACAGCTTCCACCCAAGACACCTCAGAGAGAACTTTACCTTATGGCCAATTTTTACGCCTAAGACGTAACTGTACGGAAGTATCAGAATTCAGAACACAGGCATATGATCTTAAAGAAAAATTGAAATTGAGACTATACCCGGTGAAGATAATTAACAAAGCCATGAAGAGGGCAAAGAACAACAATAGGGAGGCCCTACTTGAGGATAGACAACGAATAACCTCTGAGGTCAGACGACCAATTTGTGTCACGACTTATAATACTTTGTCAAATGAGGTTTCGAAAATAGTCAACAAGCACTGGGGAATCCTAACATGTGGTGCTTTAGAACTTGAGAAACCAATGTTCGCACACCGCCGGGGAAGAAATTTGAAGGACATACTGGTGCACACACGTCTCAAACCAGCCCAGGAACTGAGGCAACCTGCCTTAGGTATTCAAGGACATTTCCCTTGTGGAAACTGTAGCAGCTGTCATTTGACACAAAAGAGCACCAAACTAAAATTCAGAAACGGCACCACCTGGGAGCAGCGCAAAATGACGAACTGCAACAGTAAAAACGTGGTCTATCTGATCATGTGCCCGTGTGGCCTGGAATATGTGGGCATGACCACAAGGGCCATTAAGACACGTATGAATGAGCATAAAAGTAATGTCCGTTGTAAAAAGAGCACAACAAAGATGGCTACACACTACTTAAATGCTCAACACTGTGTTAATGACCTCAGATGGACAGTGATCGAACAATTGCCATCAGAAGCAGGTCTCTTCCAGAAGGAACAAAGATGGGTGTTCCGTCTGGGTACCCATAACAATGGACTTAATGATGAGGTTCCCTGGGGGCAACTGTCCACCTGAATAATTATTCTCTCCAAGTGGCCCCACAACAGATTTAGAAATAATTCCCCCTGCAAAATGTACATCCTTGTCACAAGGGGTTTATTTCTCACAATCTTGACACTCATTTTTAATACTGTAAAAAGCGCAACTGCAGCAATATGCTCACTTCTTTCCCAGTCTAAATCGCATTCCAGCGATAGGCCCACCCCTGTAGCTTTTATTTCTAACAAGGGACTATTTTTTGAACTATTTTAACAATTTTGTCAAGGGTGGAGCTGCTGTGAACAGCATAATAACAGTTATTTCTACCGCACATGCGCGGGCCATACCATCTGGCCCTCGCGCATGCTCCGTACATATGGCAGCATCTGCGCATGCGCAAAGGATGCACGCTTACATACGGGACCGCTTCCTTGCCGGATCTCCCTTAGAAGGTCCTCCAATTATCCAGTTTGCAAAAAAACGCCTGATTAACAACGGATTACCCTTATATGGGCAACCCTCTACATCCGCCTAGGCGTTACCGCAACAAGCAATTAACCGGCAAATCGGGGTATAAAAACCACACACCCTGGGCTTTGACATTAGTCCAGCGGAGCAGCGTGTGGGGTAAGACGGAGGAGAACTACTCCCGAGCTTGTGAGTATGGAATGTCACCTAATACATATTCAGGCGGCCCAAGTAAGTAACGGACCACACTGATATTCATATGTTTTCCATTTAGATTGCACAATAGCAATCAACCAGACGTTTCTGAATGCTCATGAAGCAAGCAAGCACTACTAGACAAGTATGACCCTAACCTCTGCAACTTAATTAGAGTGTGTTTTATGTTTCTATGTTGTATGTTGTATGTCATGTAAGTGTTTTTTTGCAGAGGGCTAACAAGCTGTTTGGTATGTTCTAGGTGACTGCACCTGCCAGAACTACGCATTACAAGGGTGACCATTGTTTTCTCTCCTTTTTTCTCAGGTCATGCACTTTGCATTAGCTTGAGCCAAACCGCTGTAGGCACATAGTAGCCTGTAGTTACACCCACATATATATTTGTTATTTGTCACTTTTGTTAATAACAAGAAAACAATTTAATAACAATTGGTGAAACGTGAGTAAGGTGGGGAAGTTGTGCCCCCGTCCTGAAGAAGGAGCTCTGCCTCCGAAACATGTCGACGCACACATGAGGTACTGTCCATAATCACGACAGACATACCTCGCACTTCACTTCTTATAACAGTACCAGCCCGGGGTCATGAATAAAAAAAAATTCTAGTACACCAACGAGCCAGGTACTTTTTAACCATCTCACTGAATCCCACCACTCACATAAAATATCCCCAATCACATGCACCACATTTAGTCCAATAACTGAATGTTGTCCCGCGTAGTCGTAGGTCGTAGCACGCCGCATCCCGCTAGAGGGGTGCGAAGACCCCTATGATGAAGCATGACACCAAGGGGCCTTTTGGTGTGTGAGGGGTATTTTACAAAACACTAGGTTTTCTCCTTCATGCCTGATGCAATCCTATGTTGCTGCCATGTCCTCATGCTCAAACAATCCTTCCCTAGTCCAAGACCAGTTATTTTGGTTTCTCTCCCCAGTTCAGTCTGCTATAGGTCCCGAAACGGGTACACAAAACTCTTGCCTTCCTCTTTTGCTATTATCTCTCTGGGGGTAGGTCTATCTTTGCCATCCATCCGTGTGGAGAAATGCGTATCTTCATTGCTGCTCTCCTCGTATGCATGCAAAGGTATCATTTTATTTTTACTGCATTGCGGGTGGGTGAGCACCAGACTGCCTTGAGCACTCATTTCTTGTTCAACCCTTCTCCTTTGACGACTGGACCATGTGACTCTGAGCCCTGTTAGTAGCCTTTCAAAATACCTCTGTTTTGTTCCAGGGCTGTCCCTTGTACCTATCTCTGCTTCCCTCTTGTGGGGAGCGCAATGTCCTGTGCTCTTGGTATAATTCCTGGTTGCGTGCCATTTCTCTCTCAAGCAGGAGCTCATTCCTCTCTTCCCCGCGCCAAATGGCCTGTCTCTCTTGCTCTGAACTATGTGCTGCTTTTGCTGTCCGGGCTTCGCTTTAGAGTTCACCCTCCTTTTCCTCCTAGCTACCTGGGCAAATACTGTAACCCCACCTTCGTTATTCATTCCGAGGGGACTGGAAGTCCCTTCCTATCCTGGGCATGCTGAATCGCTGTCGAGAACTGCCGCAAACTTCCCTGATACATGCTTACGCTCGCCTGACCCAGTGGCAATTCAGGTCCTCCCTGCTTCTGAGGTGTCACTTGTCGTGTGTGTTGGACGGGGAGATTTTGGGGACCTTCCCTAGGAACTGGGGCAGTGCTGGAGGTGTCTGGGCTTGCTTGGTTTTGGTTCTCTCTGGCTTAGATCTGACTGACCTTCTTCCAGTGGGGGGCTCGTTGGCTTCTACCACTGATGGGTGTGAGTAACCTTAAAGCGGGTGTGAGCACGTTCATCTTTGCATATGATGGATGAGGTGCTGATGGTTTATTTGCTAATGGCAATATAGGGATATCGCTTTTAGCCTTTTCAAAGCTGGCCCATAACTCTAATAATGCCTCTCTCTTGTCTCTCTTTTAACCTGCATATTTGGTTTTTATTTGTATTTTAGTGTCCTCAATTATGTTCTTGTCAAATGTTACCTCCTTGGGCCAGGGAAATGTGTGGTGTGTGCCTTTTTGTGTGTAAATGCCACTTTTGGCAAAATGTATTAAGTCTTCTTATCTGTTTGGGGAACATAGTTTCCATGTGCTTTAGTGGGGAATCCATGGCAATTTTAGTAATTTGGTTATTATAATTCAAATGAAGTTTTCCTAGTTTGGTTTGTCAAATCGTAGGGGCAATATGTACGTGGTGCACTCTTTCCATTTTAGATACTATGAGCTTAGCGCTTGCAATTTCTTACATAAAGCAGTCCAAACAGGCATTTAAGTAAAACAAGATAAGGTTGCATACGTAGTATAGTAACACAGGGCGAATATGCAATAGGTTAGAACAAAATCTGCATGAGCTCAATTTTCACCCAATACAAATTTCAATGGCAATCAGTGTTATAACATCACATACAATAATAATGTCATCAATGGTCAACAGAAAAAATAAATTACCTTGTCAAAAATGGGTACGTTTACCACATTTTATCCTCTAGGAAGAGAAGACTAGCGCTGAACATGTTTTGAAGTGAACTGGATAGTCCGCCACTATTCACCCCTAGACAAATGTGATAGTCACAGATACCAAATCATAAAAACTTGGGAATCATCGGCCTTTCTTGGCCATACTAAAGTTATGCCCAGTTTCCCGGGTCCAAGTTTTCCCTATGGTCCGGATCACACCCTGTGTCACACCCAGGGGTCCAGCGTACACACTGTCATGCCCAGAGGTCCAAGCGACCAACACCTCTCACTACTTTCAGACACTAACGGTGTTAAGAAACATGTTTAGCACTGAGAAATCCTTTTTAGCTACAAACTATGAGACTGAGGTGCTAACTCTGACCAATCAGTATAGCTGTATCAGAAAAAATAGTGTCCTGGGAGCCATAAAGCACTATATAAATACATATTCACCTTTCCTGGTGTACTGATTATTGAAACTAGACATGAGTTCACAGTGTTCCCTTCTGTGGGTTGGAGGAAGCAGTACATGTTCACACGCCACTGTCGCAATTTACTAAATGCATTGGTGGCAAACATGGTGCCTTCTGGTGTTTGTTCCTCATTTTGGCTGGGCTCTGTGCTACTGCTGTCTTTAAAATATTTTCGTTTTCCCCACCTATGTGGAAAAAGTAGCTATCCTATCTAGGGGATACTCTTTTGTATTTTAAAAACGTGGCCTGGTTGATATACGTTTTGAGTTGGAGTATTGGCCGGTTCAATAGAAATTCTGTGACACTGAAGCTATTCAGTTGAAATACAGACCTGAGTGATACAAAGAAGTGTTTGCGGCGTGTGTGTAATTTAGAAAGCGCTATGCTCTTTTTACTATTTGTATTATTATTATTATTGATGACATGCAGTGCTACCTACAGTAACTTAAGGGAGAAGAGGGCCTGTTCTCACTGCTTCTCCCTGTAAATTGAAAATGATCTAAGACAGGATTCCGAAGTGACTGTTTGTTTTCCAAAGCCACCCTTGTATCCAAGTCTATTTCTGATTACAGTTGCGACGGCATGAGAATTAGTGTGATTTATTTTTTACTAGTAGATTTTACTGACTTGGGATTTTAGCTGTCTGCAGAGGTCCGCTGTGCATCTCTGTCATGGGGGGTGGGGAGGTGGTCTAGTAGTATGCTTCCTTCTGTGTTCTCGTGCACCTTCGATGGTTTCCCGATCCTAAGTTCGATTATGCAACATCCGAATGGTTTCCTTCTACTATCCGAAATCCTAAACTCCTTTGGAATGGGAACCTAAAGCATCTCAGAAAACATGTAATGGCTGCCAGAAATCACAGCAAGTGGGTGAACTGAGTGCACGTACTCCTCTGCAGGAGATTTGAAGTGAGATTATCTCCCAAAAAACCTGTAGGGTTTGGGGTAAAAGGTGCTGATTATGATTTTCAAAAATCAGGAAAAGAGTGTACAAGCAAACTATAAAGAGCCACAGGGATGTATTACAATATTACAACATTTTAGGGTCGGCCATAATTTCCATAATCAGTATTTTTTGTTTTGCAGCAAATCCAGCAAATTATGTATTTGCTTATACAAAAATTGTATACCAATATAAAACACTATATACACACGAGGCAAAGGTTTATGATGCACTAGAGAAAGGTCTTATCTGATACAATTTGGAAACAAGTACCATGGAAGCAACATCCGCGGCAGCGGCACAGCGAGAAAGGTCTGCAGAAGATCACACAGAATGAAGATTCTTCTGCGAAAAAGTAAGCCGCACTCTGCTGTGCCACCAATTACACACACTCACTTCCTTCATCCGGGCAATTGTGTGCTCTTGATGATAAGAACCATCAACAAGCTCGCGCGGCAGCAGGGGGGATGAGGTGTGCCTGCACTTGCGGGAGCGATGATTGCTGCCTATGGCGGTGTGCGCTCCGGCAAGTAGATCGCCTCACGTGCACGCGTTGCCATTGATGGCAATGGAACGCGTTCACGTTTTTGGCTGAAAAGTCAAAGCGATCAGAAAAGGTATTTTTGCCTATGCAGCGAATGCGCGCTGCAAAGGCGAGACCTAAAAAGGTGGACTCTTCTTCAAGCCCGCCTTACAACTAATACTGTTGGGACATATAAAATATGTAGTATGCCAGACCCTGTCAGTGGCAGGGTGCTCAGGTTATCTTTTTACACTTCTCCCTAGTTTGCCATACGACAAATGCTTCAGAAGACAATGTTTCAGATTCAGATGTAGTCTCTTACCCTCTGTAACCGCAGCTTCATGCCCTGCAGATTAAGCAGAACATCCGATCAATTACGGTGTCTTCCCACCTTTGTCGTTGTTAATCGATCTGGACTGGTTCCTTCGGTTGTGAGGTCCCTATCCCTCCTGTCTGGCTCGCCAAAATGTTGCTCTTGTTTGAATTCCTTAGTAAAAACAGAAGACAAGTGGGATATGGCAAAATAGGAACAGTTTGTTTAATTAAACAGTTCAGCTGGAAGAACAGTTACATGCAGGAGGTCTGACTTTCTCAATTGATATTGGGTTTGCGTTCATTGTATGTATAATATTACACCAAGCAATAAACGTTTCCTTTGTACCACTTATGGTGAGGAATGTTGGTTGTTGCCTTAGAGCATGGGTACTCACAAACGTTCTCGCGGGGGCCAAATTTACAGTGGTTTGTGGCCGAGGGCCGAACCTGTGGGGAGGCGGGGTCAGTGGGGGGGTGGGGCTAGAGTAAAAAAAAAACTGCGACCATGAAGTCAAACACAGGCCCCTGCAGTGGACACATTAGCCCACTCAGCCACCAGACCCGGCATCTACACACATGTCTGTCTGTCTCTGTCTGTGTGTCTCTGTCTCTGTCTCTGTGTGTGTCTGTGCATCTCTCTGTTTCTGTGTGTGCCTTTGTCTATGTGTGTGTGTCTCCGTCTCTCTGTGGGTATGTCCTTGTCTCTGTGTGTCTGTCTCTCTGTGTGTATCTCTGTCTCACTCTGTGTCTATCTCTGTCTCACTCTGTGTCTGTCCCTGTGTGTGTGTCTGTCTCTGTGTGCGTGTCTGCCTCTGTGTGTGTGTCTGTCTCTGTGTGCGTGTCTGTCTCTGTGTGCATGTCTGTCTCTGTGTGCATGTCTGTCTGAGTGCTTGTCTGTCTGTGTGTGTTTGTCGGTCTGTGTGTGTGTCTCTGTGTGTGTCTCTATCTCTCTGTATATGTGTGTGTGTGTGTGTGTATGTCTCTGTGTGCGTCTGTGTGTGTGTGTCTGTCTCTGTGTGCGTGTTTCGGTCTGTCTCTGTGTGCGTGTTTCTGTCTCTGTCTCTGTGTGTGTGTCTCTGTCTCTATGTGTGTCTCTGTCTCTATGTGTGTCTCTGTGTTGTGTGTCTCTGTGCGTGTGTGTGTCTCTGTCTTTGTAGCTGTGTATGTGTGTCTGTGTCTCTGTGTGTGTATCTCCGTCTCTGTGTATGTGTCTCTGTGTGTTTGTCTCTCTGTGTGTGTCTTTGTGTGTGTGTCTCTGTCTGTGTGTGGGTCTGTCTCTGTGTCTCTTTCTCTGTGCGTGTGTCTCTGTGCGTGCGTCTCTGTGCGTGTGTCTCTGTGCGTGTGTGTGTGTGTGTGTCTGTGGCTCTGTGTGGGTCTCTGTGTGTGTGTCTGTGTGTGTGTGTGTGTCTCTGTCTGTGTGTGTGTGTCTGTCTGTGTGTGTGTTTCTCTGCCTCTGTCTGTCTGTCTCTGTGGTTGGAGAAGAGGCTGTGGGACGTTGTGGGCAACACAAAACAGGAAGCTTCCCAAAAGGCCCCTTAAAAGTCAGCTGTGAAAGTGCTTACAGCTGACTTTTAAAGGGCTTTTTGGGAAGCTTTCCAATGGTGCTGTGTGTGAGGTCACAGAGGCCGTCAGTATACACAGAAGATGGCTCCAGGAGCAGACGTAGTGAATACAAATGTAATACATATTCACTAGTATGCTGCTGCGGTCATCGTCTGTGTTTACTATCAGCCTAAGTGGAAAAGCAAAAACGGCATGACAAGAGACAGAGGCAAGGTCAGCGGGCCGCCAATGAAGGCCTGCCGGGCTGCTGGCAGCCCGCGGGCCGTACTATGAGTACCACGCCTTAGAGTAATAAATTAATGGTCAAATGGTAAATACATGTGGGTCTCGACCATGTGTGAACACTGTGTGGCCAGTGGTAAATGTATCCAGATATCTGGCATGGGGAGCGTGTGATCACTAAGTGTGCGAGGTCCTGATTGGCTAGGTGTTCCTAATTTATGTTGCAGACGACTTTATGGTGTTTTCAGAAATGGGCATACCCCCTCTGGCCATGCACACTTTATTGGGGGGCAATCTCCCCTGACCATTGTAATGTCGCTACGCTTATCTGTGTGATTGATCAAGAGTTCCATGCCCGCGTGATTGCCTGCCAGCCAAGCACCCTCCCATCTATGACCCATAAATCAGTAATCCAGGGCCTAGGTCGCAGGGCCTGCCTGACTACATATTTATGTGTCGAGGTAGATGTGGCGTACGGGACGGGTGATTTTATTAATAAGGAAGATAGTTCATTTTTATCGAGAAACGCATCGGTATCCATATTCACAAAGCTATGGTGTCCCAGATGAACCTCAATCAGCATGAAATTATGTGGATGATGCAGATAGAGATAGAGGGAATTCCTGTGTAAAAGAGCATTCAAAGGAAGGATTGAGAGGGATGGTCCTATTTAATATTGCCTTTTTTTCTTTCTTCTTTTCCTTTACATAACTGTATTCCCAGGATAAGCATGTTTCTCTAGTGTAGCTGAGTGCAGCTGGATTCATGAAAGGTTAATTGAATTACGTGTCAGAGGAAAGGTTTCAACTGCAGAATGTTTTCCTTCCCGTTCACAGAACACTAAAGGAAAGTGTTTATCTCTCACTTTATTTTGTAAACAGTCCCCTGGGCCTGAGAGCTGGTAAGGAAGTTGACGCAGCACATGTGTGCTGATAAGATTATTTGTAAATACTACAAACTCCCAATTGTGTTGTCAAGGTCAGTGAATAATGGTTTGTTTAAAGTGTAACCAGACATTGTGAGAAAGGAAGGAACCCAATCAACTGTCGTTGATGATAAATGGCAAGCTGTCCGAAATCTTCTGGCTACAGCTACATTTCTCAAGGACCTTTGTGTTTTATGATAATGTTTTGTTGAGATCATTGTTTTTCACTATTTCCTATAGGACTACAAATATACAAAGATGGTGAGTAATTTGTAAACTGAAGCAGACTCTCTGTAGAATGCTTATAGACTCTCCTGCTGCAGCGGAAGCAGAATAAATGATATTGGAGATTCTCATGACTGGCTCCTCTGTTATTTGAAGACTTCTCATTTCAGCTTTAACATGTGTTGCACCTGTTCTATATGTGTGAGAGATTTGTGTGATTCCTTCTGCTACTGTTAACTGTCCTTTACTTAAATTTTGATTAGCCCTCAGGTATTAGGACCTCTGTCAAGCCGTTTTAATTTCACTTCACCTTTTCACTACATTGCACTCTCAGTGAGGTACCTGCTCCGCTGTAATCAGGCATTGAAGCACACCGGGGACATATTAGGTGTCACTGGGTGGTCCCGATGATGAAGCATGCCACCAACTAGGTTGGTAGGTGAGGGCTTCATGAAGACCCCAAACAGGTTCCACCTGACAAGATACTTCGGAGATTATTATACAAGTCATAAGTAGCTAGTTTTTTTTTTATACATATAAATATCCCTGAGGATACGGACTAGCTAACTAGTCCTCTCTCTCTCTTGATACGTGCTCCAAACTAACCATGAAGTCACCCCAAAAAAGGGGGAACGCTGTTCCAAGGAGAGTAGTTCAAATCGTCACTCTCTCACTGTAGGAAGGAGGGGCAGAAAAAAGGAAAACGGAGGGAAAGGAGGTATCCTAGGTCTGGGACTCAGTGGGGAAGAATAAGTCTTGTCTCTTGTAGCCCTCACACCCCCCAAACAATGTCATGCTTCATCATCGGGCAGTTGCTCCTAGTTGGGCCGGTGCTGCAATGCCCTAGGTGTCCCTGGAAGGATCACTTTTTCGGAAGGGTCACTTTTTCAGAGATCTTTTGAGAACTGCCGTTTGGTGCATGCGGGTGTGTGATGTGAGTCCTATGTGGGGGGTGACAAAGTGCATGCAAGGAGTTAAAACTGTGGAAGGGTTGCCAGAAGAGACACTTTATTAGGGTGGTACCCTTGGCAGAGTAAAAAACCCATAGGTTAGGAGTTACCTCTGTAGGCGTAATGTGCCCAGGTAACTAGGAGGTCGACAAGTTTCACGCCTCAGTGGTCATCAGGACCAGAATAAAACTGTGAAGGTTGTGTGATGCACGTGGAGAAAACTAAATATTACTAATACTAATAGAAGGGCAGAGTTAGACCTCAGGGCAATCAGTGGGGGCCGTCAACTAATTGTCTTTTAGTTGCGGCTACAACTAAATAAATGTGTCCACTCCTGATCGTGACCAAGAAGGGAAAGAACACAAAGACAAAAGAGAGACATACTGCAGGTAAATATGGGAGGCTAAAAAGTGGACCTCTATGCGCATAGGTCGAGGTAACTCGTCTTACGTTTGACGCATAAACAAGGTAAAGAAAAAGAAGAAGAAGAGACAGACCAAGTATACTGTTGGACTTGGCCCTTATGGCAGGTTCACCCCTAAACTTTTTGCTTTGATATATGACTTGGTGTTGGTTGTTTTTGGCTTCTGCGCACTTTAACACTGTGTCCCAGGGTAAAGTGCGTGCGCACTCTGAGTGCGTGTGGTGAGATTGGCCTGCCCTCCCATAGGAATGCATGGGGAATGTATGTGTCCATGGTAGTTCCTGATGCATGGGAAAAGCAGGGTCGATTTTGGTATGTGTGAACTCGTGTGATTAAATGCTGCGAGATGATGTGTGCGGATTTACTGTTTCTAGTGTGGAAGTGCCACTTCTAGAAGCTGGCATGTCTGTGTAATAAATGTGAAATGACTGTCTGACTTGTGAGTGGCTGGAGCTGGCTGGTGTGCCTGGCTCCAGGAGTCTGGATGGGTCTGCCCCGGTGGTGAATAGAGAGATTTACATCCAGATGGGTGGGAGGAGTGCACCTGGGACCTGAATAGAGCTGAGCCTTCCCTACACAATGCTGGCTCCTCACCCTGTGGAGCGTCTGATGTCCCTAGCATGTCCTGTGAATGGGGAGAGGGGCTGAGCACAACAGAGTGCTCCAAAACCAGCTGCGTCTGGTTTTCCCCTAAACCTGCAGCCTGAGACAAAGGATTTATGTGTATAAAAAGGGGCTGTGACCCCATGTAGAATGTTCTTGCTGATCCTAACTTGAGGGGGGCCTGCTGCTGGGCGCCAGGAGGACCACCACTGGGGACTGCTTCCATGCCTGGAGGGCCCTTTGAGCTGGCCCCTGGGCCCAGCCTTTGCCCCCCCCCCACCTCCTACAAGACTTTTGCTGGACTTTCCCTGGACCTTGGGGACCCCAGCGCTTGGGAGCGCTGTATTTGTCCTTGTAGCGCCTGGGAACGCTGGATTGTGGTGCTGGGGAGCGCTGTGCTCTCCTAAGCAGTGCTTCCCCCTTGTGAACAGCAGCACGGCGCTGCGATCCCAGTCCTGAGGGATTCCCCCCGGCGTGGGGATTCCCCGACCCGTTGATTCTCAGCTCGGGTGCCCTACCCGCTCAATGCCGTATCTTTCTTTTGTTATTAGATCCCTAGCGGGTGCCCACCCCGCCAGGGACTTTGTGTTATTTTTCGGGAGCCTACCCCGTAGTTCTGCAGCCGTGGGCGGTACCGAGGTCCGCCGCTCTGCCCGCGACGACCCGGAGGGTGTTTCGGGCATACCGGAAGCCAGGCAAGCCGCGGCGTGATGTGGCCGGGGCCGCAACAACCAGGAAGCGGACGGGAGCCTACCCCCGCTCCTATGCTGACTGAAGAGAGCCGCCGTCTCTCCCCGGGGCTCCCGAGAGCGAGGGAGAGCTCCGGGTGCTGCCTACGCCGCAAAACCCACGGAGAAGTACTGCGGTGGCTGGCGGGGCCCGTGTGTTGGGAGAGCCCCGCGCTGCCGCACAACAGCCGCCGCTGCGAGACCGGGCAGCAAGAGGAGATCTCTGACGACAGGAAGCCGTTGAGTGAAAGCTGGCTGGGGGAGAAGGTGCGAGGTTGCGCACTCCCCCGGTGCCCCTACCCGAGCAGCCCGCTTCACAGAGGGCTGCTCCGACGGTTGGTGCCTCGAGCGGCCCCATTTGGCAGCGGGCCACTCCAACAGTGGGCATTGTTGTTGGTAGAGCCTGAGGGCTCCTACAAAGCTCTCAGTATTTCTCGAGCCCACGAGGCTCCCAGGGCACATTGTTATTTTGAGCCCACAAAGCTCCAGGGGCGCATTGTTGTTTCAAGCCCACGAGGTTCCGACGTGAATTGGGGCCAAGTTGTATCTCGAGCCTGCAGGGCTCCCACGTTGATCTGAGGGCACAGTTGGTTCTGAGCCTACAAGGCTCACACTTTGTTTTTGAGCTCTGTGTTAATTTGGAAGCCCAGAGGAGAGCCAGGAGGCACGCTGGTGCCAGGCTCCGTCCCCCAGCTGCCCAGCACTTAGTGGGCAGCTGCATCGTTTATGCCTGTTGCGCATTCTTCTTTGGCTACCTACACAGCCAGCCCAGACATTCTGGACATTGGGCCTGTGAGCCCCTGAGAGGCCAAGTGGCCTGGGGTCAGTTACGTGATTTTTGGGGCAAATGTGATTACTTGCCTAATGTGATTTATGCATGATATGCAATGCCTTTTTGCCTATACCTCTAAATGTGTTTATGCTTAGGAGGTTGTTTTACCTAGTATAGGTATGCTAGTGAGTTCCTGGTGCCTTGCGTGATATATGCCTAAGGTGGTTAGGATTGCGTAGTGTGTACTTACCTTTTACCAGTGGTTACTGGTTGTGTTCTACATTCGCTATTTGGTGCTACAAATATTCTATGTTCTAAGTGCTATTCCTACAATGTGCTATTTCTACCAAGAGCTTATTCCTGACAGTGGTCCATGTGGCCCTGTCCTGTGTATATAATCCCCTGTAAATTCCGCCTGTGCCAGTGGCACAGTGTAAATTGTGTGCTTATTATCTAATGTTTTTGGTATAATACAAAGGCTATTTTTATATATAACCTTGTGTGGAGTTTCCTTTGTGGTGAGCCTTGGGTGTTGTTGCTGGGTGCGTGGGCAAACACTTTACACATCGCCTCCGGGATAAGCCTGACTGCCCATGACAAGCTACCAAGGGGGTGAGCAGGGGTTATCTTGGCGGGTGACTTCCTTGCCCTGACTAGAGTGGTGGTGGTGGTGGTTTCTGCCTGGCTTTGGCGCAAGCCTCAGCCAACCAGAAATCCCTAGTTCTAACATATACATATTAACCTCTACTTCGGGCACCCTGCGTCATGTGACCAGCAGATGCAGAAGGCAGAGACCAAACAGTCCCCCGCCCGGTGAGTGTTTGCCATATCGTCTCCCCGCCCGGCACCATGTAGGCATCAATGTCTGTGAAGGTGCCTGAGAGACGTGAGGGGCCCATAACAGGGCCTGTAGGAGCGCTGGTCAGGCGTCACACTGGCCTGCTAAAATTCAAGCTAACACCAAGCGCAGTATGACAACAACGGAGGGTGAGGGCTCATGTTAGCTCCCATGCGCACTCCAGTGTCCGAGGGTAGAGGGAGGTACAGTGACATCTCCTATGACAAGGTATATGTAGGTTAAGATGCTGAGACCCTTACCTAATAGGGCAAGGAGAAGTTCTCCATAGGCTATTGGCATAGGGTGCCCGCACCTTACCGGGCGGAGGTTGGATCTTAGGTTCTGCTCTTGGCGGTGCGGCCGGAGTTTGTTTGATTGTTTGAGAAGTTTTATATAGCGCTGGCTAGACCCGGAGGTTCCTCAAGTAGCCGGTGCCCATGCCATGTATGTGTATGACTATCTTGTACATTAGGGACCTTGATGTCAGTGCGTCCAAATTCTACCTGAAATATTGCAGTTTGGCATTATTTCTGGGCCCTGGGCTAATTGAGATTAGTTTTCATTTTCCAATAATTAGAACTCAATGTTCCTTGGAGCTCCTACTCCAATGGATGGAAGACTCTGTTCAATACTTAGGCATAAGGCTGCACCGTTTAGCCACAAAATTATTTGAAGATAATTATGGAATGGCTCCAGGGCACTCTGTTGAGTAGCTATGCGCGTTACAAAATGCCATAACATATAACATAACAGTTGATTTTCTAATGTTGTTGATCGCTGGATTAAGCGACTTTTGGATGGACACATAGTGTTTATGAAAATGCTGGTTCTACCCTGATTGATCTTTTTATTTATTAACTTACCCATTACCCCGACCCCATTGTTCTTTGATTCACTTAGATCTGTCATGAGTAGATTAACCTCGGCTTGGAAACAAAACAAACTTAGTGTTCTCACCATACCATAAGGCGTCGGAGACTTCTCTTTCTCTGACTGTGAGGTGGAAGTCCAGTTTGCTTTTGGGTTTATGGTCCTCCCATGCTAACCCACCTTGCTGCTGTTTTATATATCCTGTAAATATGGCTATGCTGCTCCCAGCTTGATGGCCCAGATGAGGTTTGATCCAATGTAGTATATTGCATACTGCTGGAGCTGGCTGGCCCGTAGACAGGGACTCAAGCACCTCTGAAAATGCTGGGTGAGAAAATTGATTAATTGGTCGATAGATCCATGATTTGAAGATTGGACGGAAGCCACTTTGCCAGCCAGTGACTGGAACACGAAGCAGGTGAGTGTCCTCTGAGGAAACAGCCTACCGGAGGAAAAAACAGTGGCATAAAAAAACCTCATGGAATATGTCAACAAGGCTAGGCAATACAAAAATTAGGGACTCTGGAGCAAAGATTGGATAGAATAATTCTGGAAGCACTGCACCAACAAGTTGGTGTGGCTGGCTTTAATAAACCGGTTTGGCCTGGAAGAGTTTGGAGGCTGGGAAACTGCCATGGACTAAAGATCAGTGCTTTCCAACTTTTTAGAACTATGAGCCTATTTTGAGAATAACAAATGTCAAGACACACCTAGCTTTAATGGACATGAGGCAGGCAATTTTTTTTAATGTAACTAAAGCATTGTGTGTTGACGCATGATCATTTACAGACAGCACATTTTTCAATTAAATGGCCACTGAATTTGCATAGACATATAGTTTTAGTGATAAAACTATATTGCATACATGTGATAATGTGTGGAAATAGGATTTCAGTGAATATTCAGCATTACTGCATCAACAAGTGAAATGTCTTGATATGTGTTAACCCTGTTAAAATCTTTGTTTTCATCACACTTCAGAAATACAAAAACATTTGCTTCATTTGTCCTTTCCCAACTTCTGAATATGTATAGCTAATTTACAGGTACTTACATTTTGTTGTGTGTTACACAACAATTATATCCTACAGCCTTTCCTTTCAAACTCTCTGTACACCAGCAAAATTTTCACACAATACACTTTATTTTTCTTTCTCTGACTGCAAAGTGAAAAGAGTTTGTACATACTAATCCCCATGTTTAAAAAAAAAAGCAACTGTCTGTCAAAAGATATAGCCTGACATTGGACCTCTGTCTTTGAAGTGCTGCAAATGTGAAAAGATAAATACAGAATTTAAAGGAATCTAAATTTATTGCTTGGACTTTCCAAATATCGGCTCACTACCCACGGTTTGGGAAACACTGCCTTAAATAGAATTGCAGCCTTGTTGATAAGGGCTAAAAGAAACAGGAAGTTCAGGCCAAAAGACATTGCCTTACTTCCCATTATGGGCCTCGAACCACCCATCAGCATCTCCCAGGACCGGACACCATCCAACAAAGTCACTGTTGAACCTGGCCCTTTTTGCAGGGTTAACTCCAAATGTTTTACCTTCTTCCTCCTTTTTTTCTGACCCTCTTTGTGTTAGCTTTAGGACTCTGGGCACCTTACCACTGCTAATCAGTGCTAAAGTGCATTTCCCCTACCGCCAGAAACATTGTATGATTGTTTTTCACCTATTTGGCATATTTCATTTACTTGTAAGTCTCTTGTAAAGTGGTGTACCATATACCCAGGGCCTGTAAATGAAATGCTACTAGTGGGCCTGCAGCACTGCCTGTGCCACCCACTGACATAGCATTTCATACCTGTCTCAGGCCTGCCACTGCATAGCCTGCATGCACAACTTACTGTCACATTGAGTTGGCATTTAAAACCACTTGCCAAGCATTAACGTCCCCTTTTACTACATGTAGGTCTCTCCCAAGGTAGACCTGAGGTAGTCCTATTGGCAGTGTGTTGTGTAAGTAAAAGGCAGAGCATGTGCCTTTATTGTGTGACATGTCCAAGTAATGACAAACAGCCTATTGTGGTTCTCACTACTTTGAGGCCTACGCATCTCATAAATTAGTATTGGGAATTCCCTCATATGTGTTTAAGTGGTAATTGCTAACCTGAAAGGAGTAGCATTGCAATGTTTGGTATGTTTACAATGGTAGTGATAAATCCTGCTTACTAATTTTTTTTTTTGTAAATATCTTTTTATTGCAGCCATGATGGGTAGATACACAGTACAATTTATGCCATTCCCCTTGATGCTCAGTGTGAGTTCCGCTCCCACTCCCCAGTATCACACAGCCATTCAGCTCGCACCCCGGAGGTCGAGCGGCAAAGTCGTAGGTACTTAGGAAACTGCGTTAGAACATTCTGTGCGTGGCTACAGCCAACAGGTGGATGGGAAACGGCAACGCTGCTTTTCGGACCTAACACTCCCTCTCCTCTGTCCCAAGTCCAGTTGAGGCCAAGAGTTCCTGTGCAACTCCCTTGAACATATCCCCCTCCCCTTCCCCTAAACCCCCTCAACTTTTCCTACCCCGCCATCCCCGTCCAGGATTCCCCCCCCCAACTTTCCCTGCCCCCTACCCAGCCCTCCCACCCCCCCAGGCGTGCCAGAGTATCACCTAATTGAACTCTCAACCTTGTCACCAAGAACTGACCCGAAGCATGGTACCAGGATCCGTCTGCAATCATCCGTAAAACATCTCGATGGAACGCAAGGGCAGTGCAATAGCCGAGCGGGTCTATGCCGCCCCCCCGTCAGGCGGGCGTCCCTCTGGAGCCGGGCTATGTACCGGGGATTCCTCCTCCTCCTCGTCCAGGAGCGTGAGATCCAGGACCAGCCCCTCCCATGCCCTGGCCCTCTCCAGTGCCAAGGCATTGTCTATCCTGAGCGCAGCTCGCAGGCGAAGCTCACCCTCACATCTAGCCCATTTAAGCAGTTCAGCCTTCCAGCGCTCTACTACTGGGCCCCGGGACGCCTTCCACTGGGACGTAATGGCCCGCTTCGCCAGGAGAAGCCCCAAGTCCAGGAACTTGCTAGTGACTTTGTTCTTTGATGTGTGTGGGAACCAATGTAGTATGCAATGTGCCATGGTGAGTTGCAGGTCCCTCTCCGTCACCTCCCTCAGGACCTCCACCACCTCCCCCCAGAAGGGCCCCAGCTCGGGACAGGACCAGAACATGTGTCGGAAATCTGCGGGATCCGCCGGGCAGCGCGGGCAGGACGCTGGGTGAGCCGGGAAGTACTTATGTAGTTTATCAGGGGTCAGATACGCCCTATGTAGGACATAAAAGTGCACCAGCTGGAACCTTGCGTTGCGCGTGCCGTTCCGGGCCCCCTCCAGTATACCATTCCAGGCCTCTTCGGGGATCTCAGTCGCCAGGTCGGCCTCCCATTTCGTCTTCAGGGTCAGCAGCGGAGCGGTGGATTCCGAGACCATGCGTCGAGTCAGGCACGTGACCGCTTTGACCGTCCCCGCCATCATTACGACGTACTGACATCCCAGGGACAATGGTGGCTCCGAAATGCCCGCCCCCCAGTGTTTGCGGATCGCCGCCGTTAAAGCCGCATGAAGAAGAAAGTCCCCACCCGCCAGTTCGAAGCGGTCCTGCAGGAGGTCGAAGGGCAACATCACTCCATTTTCGTACAGGTCGCCTATGGATGACAGCCCCTGCTGGTCCCAGCCGCTCAGCCCGCGCCACGAGCCTCCATGCGGAAGCGCCCCGCAGAGTCTAAGCGGGATCTCTGGTGCGTAAGGAACCGCAACACCGCATCTCCGGCGATATCTGTTCCAGCATTTCCGGGCCGTCGCAAACTCCTGGGTGAGGTGGAAGTCCCCCATCGGCAGTCCCAGGACAATCCGGGATAACACCTGGACCGGACCCGCCGGTTCTCCTGCTCCATCCTCCCCCCTCCTGGCCCGAGCCACCCACTGTGTCAGCCATTGCAGCTGCGCCGCTAAGTAGTAGAGCTCGTAGTCCGGCGCCGCTAGACCTCCTTCCGCCCTAGGGCGGAGAAGCGTGGCATGGGCCACCCTGCGTCTTCCCGACCCCCACAGGAAGCCGATGACCATCGATCGCAGCCGCCGAAAGTAGCTCGCCGGGATCCAGATCGGGAGGGTCCCGAAGAAGTAAAGCAGCCGCGGGAGGGTTACCATCTTGAGCAACGCCACCCTGCCCATAAGTGACAGTGGGAGCGTGCCCCAAAAGTCGAAATTCTCTCTAGTGTGCCGTATCGCCGTACCGATATTGCCCTCAAGGATATCGGCTCTGTCATGGAAGATCGAGGTGCCAAGGTATCGCAGGCTCCTCTCTTCCCAGGTCACTCCCTCTGTAGTTTGCGGGCATGCCCTCCGTGGGCGGGCCGGGAATAGGTGGGACTTCTCCCAGTTCACTCGGAGGCCCGAGATTCTGCCCAGCGATTGCAGGAGGGCCTTAGCTCCTCGCAGGGAGTCCGTCGAATCCGCCAGGAACATTAGCAGATCATCTGCGTATAGTGCGATGTGGTGGTCTTGACCATAGACGTCCAGGCCCCGATACGCCTGCCCCAGCCGGGCCCGAGCCGCCAGCGGCTCGACGGCCAAGGCAAACAGCAGGGGGGAAAGAGGGCAACCCTGACGGGTGCCCCTGCCCACTCCGCACATCTCAGAGATGATCCTCCCCGTCCTGACCCTTGCCGTCGCGTTCGTATAGAGCAGCCTCGTCCAATCTACGAAGCCTTCGCCCAGGCCCAGCGCTCGCAACACATGGAAGAGATACGGCCATTCCAGGCTGTCGAAGGCCTTCTCCATGTCGACAGCAAACACCACTGCCTCATCCCCGTCGTAAGTGTCGGCCTCTAGTATGTGCAGGAGTCGCCGCACGTTAAGCGCTGTGTTGCGGGCCGGGATGAAGCCCGATTGGTCCGCATGTACCAGCATGGGCATGTGAGGGAGCAAACGCGTCGCCAAGATCTTGCTCAGAATCTTATAGTCCAGGTTGAGCATGGACAGCGGGCGATACGCCGACCTGTCCCATGGCTGCTTACCCGGCTTCAGTAGGGGGACTATCAGCGCCTCTCTCGTGGACGCCGGGAGGCAGCCTAGCCGCCTCGACTCGTTGTAAACCCACGTCAGTCGGGGCGCTAGGAGATCCGTGTAGGTGAGGTAGAATTCCGTCGGGAATCCATCGGTGCCCGGCGTCTTATTTCTTGCCATGCTTTTGATGGCAACCCGTACCTCCCTCTCCTCAATCTTGTCCCCAAGTCGCTTTGCGATCTCCTCCTCCAGCTCCGGTAGGTCAAGACCCTCCAGAAAGGCCCTAAACTCCTCCGCCGACGGGAGGACCCTGCTGCGGTAGAGCTCTGTGTAGTAGTCATAAAACAATGCGTTAATTCCCTGTTGATCGAACCTCGCCGCCCCCGCCTGGTCTCGGAGCTCAAGAATGACCGAGCTTCGACGGGACGGGTTGGCCAGCCAGGCCAGGAGAGCCCCCGATTTGTCGCGTTCCGAGTGCGCTCGCGTGAGGTAGGCCTTGTAGTCAAAGCATCGGAGACGCTCCACTGTCGCCGCCACCGCCTCTCGCGCCCCTAGCAGGGCCTCGTGAGTGTCCGGTCGCTCAGGTCTCGCCCTCTCTAGTCTCCGCAGGGTCTCGTCCTCTCTCTCAATGTCTTCCAGTAGCGTTCTCCGCACTCCCGAAGCCGTTGCAATGCACTGGCCCCGAAGTACCGATTTGAAGGCGTCCCATTCCGTCGCGGCCGACCCCGCCGTACCCGCGTTCTCCTGGAAATATGCCTCAATGCCCGTGGCAATCGTGGCACGGAAGAGCTGATCGTCCAGCGCCTCAGGGCGGAGCTTCCAAGCCGGGATCTTCGGGCGGAGCTGCGACCAGCGCAGCCGCATGAGGAGCGGGTTGTGGTCCGAGATCGAGCGCGTGAGATACTCACTGTGGCACACCTCCGCGTGCACGTCCTGCGAGCATAGTAAGGCGTCGATGCGGACATGTAGTTCGTGGAGAGCGGAGAAGAAGGAGTAGTCCCTGTCCGACGGATGGTTAGCCCTCCAGGAGTCAACCAGTCCCCACCGGCGCTGCCAGGCCGAGCGCGCGAGTGCAAGTTTACCAGCTGGTGCATTCGGAAGGGGAGGGTGGGATCTATCCAGGTTAACGTCTGCCACGCTGTTAAAGTCGCCGCCCAGGAGCAAGGGTTCCACCAGAAACTGAGCTAGTTTATTGGACAGTTGTGCGAGGAATGCAGGTTGGTCCACATTTGGGGCGTATATACAACCCAGGTTAAGGTCCCTCCCGTCCAGCTTGCCGCGCACCATTATGTACCTCCCCTCTGGGTCAATCACCTGTTGTGTGCATTGGTAGGGAATCCCCGCCCGCACCCAGATGGCCACCCCCCTAGCATAAGCGGAGTAGCCGGTGTGAAAGACCTGCCCCCTCCAGCGCCGCTGCAGTGCCCTCCCTTCTTTGTCCAGCAGATGGGTTTCCTGAAGGAAGGCAATGTGTATGCCCCGCCTGACCAGGTATGAGTGGATCTTATGACGCCTGTGCATCGAGTGCATCCCCCTTACGTTCCATGTGAGACATCTATAGCCTAAGTCGGATCCCATGGCGAAGTCTGCCAAGCCCCATCCACTCCATTCACTCTCTCGGCAACCCCCCCAGCACGCCTAGGTCCCCCCCCCGTCCCCCCCCCAACCTGCACAATCAAACTACCCCAACTCCCACACCCCCGGACAGACAACCAACGTGGAAACCCCATCCAAACTCAAGAATCAAAAAGCGTATCACTACATAGTAGGGCTGGAGTGGCAGCGATACCGGCTCCAGACAGGTCCGAAGCCCCCCGCCCCCGCCCCACTACCCCTAACAACAATCAGGAGAGGCCCCCCGACTCACCCCGTCCCCCACGGTGCCAGTGCGAAGTCCCGGGGGGGGGCATCCGCATCCCACTGCAGAGCGTCCAGAAGCGGTCCCCCCCCCCCACCTACATGTCCCATTATCTTACTTGTGCGGCCTAGGTCTCACGCTCCTCCTCAGCCAAGGATACCTTCCGCTGTCTGGGGGGTCACCACCGGCAGGTCCGTCTCAGAATGTTCGTGCCCACTGCTGGAGCCAGGGCTGAGAGTGCTGTCCTTCGCCTGCTCAGATGCGCTGCTGGAGGGGCTGGCGTCCCCCTGGCTGATGGCCGCCACCGCTTGCACCGCCTTGGCTCGCTCCTGCTGCCAGCCCGTTGGGGAGCCAGATCGTCGCGTCGGTGTCCCTTCGGCGGAGTGTCTCCTGGGGGGGGTCTGCGGCGTGGGGCCCGCGCCCGGTTCCCCTCTCGCGTCCAGCCAACTCCAAGCTTCCTGCGGCGTCAGGAAAAAGTGAGTGCGATCCCCATCGACCACCCGCAGCCGCGCCGGGAACAGCATAGCGTAGGGCAGGTGCAGTGATCTCAATTTTCGTTTGAGCGCCAGGAAGGAGGCACGCTGCTTCTGCACGTCTCTGGTGAAGTCCGGAAAGACCATGACCCTGCTGTTCTCTATTCTCAGGTCCGGGATTTCCCTCACCCTCCGCAGTATATGGTCTCTGTCTCTGAAGTGCAGCAGCCGCAGCACAATCGGGCGCGGAGGCACCCCCGGTTTGGGGGGACGCGCAGGGACCCTGTGTGCGCGCTCAATGGCAAAGAACGGCGAGAGTCCCTCCGGGGCCACCTCGGATCGTAGCCAGCCCTCCAGGTAGGTGACCGCATCCCGCCCCTCTGCGTTCTCAGGGACCCCCACCAGGCGGAGGTTATTGCGCCGAGAGCGTCCTTCACTGTCCTCTGCTCGGAGCTCCAGGACCCGCACCTTCTGGGCCATTACCGCCAATGACGTTTTGAGCTCCGCCACGTCCCCTGGCAAGGTTTTCAGGGCCACCTCCGAAGTCGTCACCCGCTCCTTCAGTTTCCTGTGGTCGTCCTTCAACAGGCTTAGGTCCGACCCGATGGTGTCCATGCGCTTCTCAAGTGCCTCCCGCGACGCCACAATCGCCTGCATTATGTCCCCCAGAGAGGGATCCCGTGGGCGGGTCGAGCTCCCGGCCCCTTCCCCCGGCGGGTCGTCCTCGGCGAGGTGCCCCGGGTCATCCCGCCTCAGGGCCTCGAAGCCTTTCTTCCTGCTGTTGCCCCGCACCATCCTGCCGGTCGGTGATCGTCAAGCGCCCCTGCGGTGGCCACCGATGCTCTCCCTCACTCCGTCCTTGGTCCGCCTCCGGTCCGCCGTGCCTTCCGACCACTGGGCCTGCGTCTCGTGGGGTCCAGTTCAAGGGCCAGTCTCCGCCGGCGTCGTGTGGCACCAGTGCCCCTGGTCCGGGCACCTAGAAGGCTAAGGCAGGGTAGGCACCGATGAGAACCTGGTCCGCTGTGCTCGGGCGCCCCCGGTCAGGCAGGCACCTCTTTCCGCCCGGAGCTTCAGGGATTCATGGGGGTGGGGAGTCAGCACCCTGTCTCCTGTTCCCCTCTTCACCCCCCGTGTGCGCGTGCTGCCAATCCACAGTGGCACAGGCCCCCTGGCAAGGCCGTCACCGGGATATCAGGACAGGTGCCCCTCGTAGGTCCAGGCCTCCACTCGGCCCCTACAGCCCCGCAGACAGTCACCCAGCTCAGGTAGGCGCCTCGTGACAGGGGGGGGGAAGGGCAGTTAGTCCCTCAAACTCCGCTCTCCCCAACGCCACCACCAGGGGGTCGGGGCGTGCGTTGTGCGCTGGTCCAGCGGTCCACGCAGCACCAGGAGCTCTGTCGCCGGCCGCCAACGCGGTCACTCGGTCTCCGCCGGCGCCATCTTGGGGTCAGGCAAGGTCGCCGACTCCCGTCCTTCAGCGTCGCCCGCGAGTGTGCCAGCCAGGTCCCCTCACCTTTGTCCGGTCTCCGGGGGCTGTCCGCCGGCCAGCGGTCAGTCGTCACCGCGTCAGGGGGTCCTTCCTCGCCTCCTGGAACCAGCCGCCAGGCACTTCAGGTCAGGACGGCGGCCGCCATTTTGGGCGCTCTCCTCTCCGGGAGCCGCGCTCGAATCCTTAAGTCCAGGGGGGGTGTACACAGGGGCCCCCAGTCCACCAAACTCACCCTGCGTGCCCCCGTTGCCCTCCTATGTACTTTTGGGGGGTCTGGGTGCGAGCCGGGGTTCAGGATATGCGGTGGTGCGAGGCGGGCACGGAGGAGCTCCGGAGTCCCGCTTCCACCTACATCGGCGCCTTAGCCACGCCCCTCCATAAATCCTGCTTACTAATGAAGGTGGATTTTACATTACTATTTTAGAAATGGCACTTTTAGAAAGTGGGCATTTCTCTGTGCCTATGACTCTTTGTGCTTTGCAGCCTGACTGCAATCTATGTCTGGGCCTGGGTGACGGCTACACTTAATGCATACTTTCCAGAAAGGGTTAGGTGTGACAGGAAGGGTTGGGTGTGACAGGGTTACATCTGCATTCTACTGCAATACTGATGGTCTTCCCTGGGCTAGAAGTGAGAGAGACGTTAACACTTTTCATTTGTATAGGCTGTATCCTGCCCTCACACAAAGGGCTGATTTACCCCCTACTGATATCTGGAGCCAGGGCTGGGTTGAAATGGAGTGTTGTGCACTTCTAATGCATACTTTGAAACCCCTACTTGTATAAGACAATTATGAGTAGAAGTACAGGGGCTCTGACAACATGTTTTCACAGCACTTTTGGATCTGGAACTGAACCTCTGTCAGAAGGACTGCTGCGCTACTCAAAGGACTCATGTGGACTGCTCTTCTGTTGCTGCCCTGCTGCCTTCTACTTCCTGGGTAGCCTAAAGGACTCACTGGATTGCTTTTCTGTTTGTCGCCCTGGTGCCAGCTGTTCTCTGATTCTGGACTACTAGGTTCTACAGGCTGCACATAGCTAGAGGCTGGTGTGCTACCAGGAGGAACCGCCATTGGTTTTACTTGCTTTGTTGTGCTGACCTGTGACCTGTTGGGCTGCAAGAAAGGACTGCCACTGTGCCAAAACGACCCTGATGTGCTGGCTTGCCTGCCTACCACACCTCTTCTGCCCCCAAGTGTTCTCCTGGAACTGCCCAGAACTGGCTGTTGGTCTTGCGAATCCGGCCATCCGAGTACTGTGCCACTTAGCGTAGGGTGAGTGCTTGATTTCCCTTCAGCGCATGTTGAGTGCTATAGCACAGACAAAGAGCTGGTCGACTTATTTCCGAATCCCGTCCACCTGGAAGTCTCAGGGGTGGGACATAAAAAGGACTCTGCCACTGTATGAAGCAGACCCTTGAAGTCCCTTAAGGGCCACTTTAACGGCCCCGTGTGACTCGCTGTATTCCCCTGTGAGTGGCTCATCTGCCACAGGTGCTGCCTGCATTCAGCATACTGTCGGTGCTGGCAGCAGCTGCATTGAGCCATTGCTGGCAGCTACCCTTGTATAGTTTATGTTTGTGGGGGACCAAAGGCGGTCTTCCCCACCAATTGGCTAAAGAGTGAGTGCCCGCCTCCCTGTTGTGGCATAAATTGGGGAGTATTCGCCGAAATCGCGTGATGAGGTGAAACTTTGATGTAGGTCCCGATCACAATATAAAACCCTTGCTACATTCAGGGAGGTGGTGTGGGGGTTTCGAAAAGGAATTATCATATAACAGTTAATAGAAGCGCTGGTGCTCCTGCAGTCCATGGTTTATCTCGATATGACCACCACAATTGTTATCCTGCAGCACCTACGCAACTTGTAGCAGTCACATTAGTGTTGGTGAAGCAGCCACATGATGTATGAGTGACTCCAGCGTATAGCATTATTTACCCTATGTTCATGGTGACAGGTGTGGGGGGGGGGTGATGTACTCTTGGTGTCCTGTGAGTATTTAGGCATTTGTGAGGACACCTGGTGATTTATGTTCTTCTGATGGTCATTGATAATCTACAAATGTATGTTTCTAACCAAACTGGTGTATTACAAGCCCTGATGTTATGTGTTATGTATTTTTGATGTCTGCATTTCCAGGATAACAGGAACTATCTCGAGATTTCCACAGCATGCAAAGTATTTTATGATCTATGTCCTTTTGGGTCTATGATTTATGTACAAAATACACTATATATTTTTATATAATCCTGTGTGGAGTCTCTTCTTTTGTGGTGTATTCATTGTGTTACTGGAGTGAGTGTGTTGCACAATCGCTTTATACATTACCTCTAATGATAAGTCTGCGTGCTCTGCGCCAAGCTACCTGAGGGTGAGCGCGGGTTATCCTTGATATGTAACTTACTTGCCCTGACTAGAGTGGTGGGTTCTGCCTGGCTTAGGTGCATACCCCAGCAAACCAGAAACCCATTTCTAACAGTCACCCATAGCCTAACAGGACTCATAGGTGCAGACATAGTGAGAGTCTAATGCCAATATCCCAGGAGGGTGTCTGTTGGTGAGTGGCATCTTGAATGCAATCCCGATACAGACGCGTTCTTAAGAACATCTTTTTTACCCACAAGTATCGATACTAGCCAATTCCTGACTTCTCATGGCATCTGAAGGAGTTCCAGCAGTTTACTAGACTTCAGATTCTGAGTGTTGGAGAACCCTTTCTGGAGTGTGTATTGAAGGAGCTGGATCACTTCAGAGAAAAAGCAGGTGCACTGAGACCCATAGACACATTTCTGTATTCTGTACAGGATTTGTAGTACCCTAAAACTCTACTACCGCTAACCTGGAAGAGCTAATTTCTCTGCATGTTCCCACGTTAGTGATTGATACAAAATAATTCAAACATATTCTAGCCAGACTACATAGGGAAGTCCACGCTTCATCTCCTCTGGCCTGCAAAGTAGTAGGTATGCTTCTAGACAGATCTTGGTCAAATGCTAACTGAGGAAAAGTGGTCCTATTTCTGCACACAAACAGAGTATGTATCTTTAAATAGTAGGCACAGACAAGTACACTTTTACTCGATGATGTTGCTACACACATGCCAGAATGCTGGCATGTAGGCTCATTGAAAAAGCTATATGTCCTAAATGTTCACATGATGGATACACTTTTATTCATTTGACTTGGTGGTGTCCTGGGATCCAGGCTTTCTAGAGGTGTATCTGTGTTGAACTTGTGAAATTTACACACCATTATATTGATCTCCCCACTGGACTGGTTTTATTTGAGCTTGTGAAGGAGATCCCAGCCCCTGTGAGATGGTTTCCTGGCTGGTTCTCGACTGGCCAAGTTGAGATTCCTCTAACTATTTGTTTGTCTTTTGTGTTTGTATGTCTTTGCTCATTCCAGACTATAAAGGCTACTCTAAAACAGAGGTAATCCCCATTACTTGATGGTTTGTTCACTTTTTCGCACCATTTTTACACATTGAATTTTAACTTTCACGTCTTCTGGTAGGGTGGACCTTAGCGCGCCCACACCGCCGAGGTACACAAAATACATGGTCCTGAAGAAAGCCCAGTAACTATATACATAAGGGCTGAAACATGTCGACCCCACCTTGAGTGGAAATAACCAATACATTAATTGGCATATTTCCCCACACATATTTTAACCATGTCAGGCTGACTGTTGAATAACATTTTTTTCTGGTACAGCTTTTGACAATTTTAACTTCACATATCCTTTTCACATCACTGTCACAAAAACCTGCTCCGCAGTAACCAGGGGTGTAGCACACCAGGGAAGCATTTGGCTTCTCTTGGTGGGCCCGATGATGAAGCATGTCACCACCCAGTGTGGTGAGTCTGGGCTTCTAATAATTCCCTGCAAGACTTCCAATGCGAACCTTATAGGAAGATCTTCATCTCTGAACCTGTGCTAATTTTGTGTGTTATTTTTTGACACTCTCTTGCTGTTTACCTACAATTGCCTGGGGGACTCAGGGTGTCCCTCCTTCCCTCTCTTTCTTGTTGTTACTACTGATTTAGCAGCGCACAGCTGTGAGAGCTGATAAGCACCGTGGTTCTTGAACCCATATTGCTTTTTTTGCTATTACGCCCCACCTTTCATTAAGGATGGCGAACCTAGGACTCACCTACACTGAGGAAGAGATAGATGCCTTACTTGCTGATCCCAATCTCTTTGCTGACCCAGCAATATCACAAGCTATTTCACACACCTCAGAGTGGGAGTCACTCACAGAACAAAAACGTGACCGTATCAGAACAATATTACATGGGACTATTTTAAAACAATACTTGACAACAAATACTGCACCAAGAGGTCTCCTCGTTACCAATGCCCCACGCATATTCCTTAATGATGCAATTTTCTGAAAAGAATGGGCGATGATAGCCTGGCACTGCACTCGGGACTAGCTGGTCCTGATAATAAAAACCGCATTACGCCTCTCAGAGGCCCTCCAGGTAGAAATCCCAAAAACAGAGTCACACTTCAAAACAACAATAACTGAGTACAAAAAACGTCTGGATGAAATCAACAAAGAAATGACCGAATACAAAGACTCACTGATGCAATCCAAGGTCACAAAATTCCAAAAAGATCTCAAAAAATTCGAGTTTAAGAAAGTATACCCATACTCGGATCCTGACTATACTCCACCAAGGAGAGATTCCAACAAATCAGAGGATTCTGATAGCAATTCCTCAACCGGCAGTAATAGCTCAAACTACCAAGGGCAAAAACAGAAGGGCCGACGAGGAGGCAGAGGCAGATCCAACTATTATAACCAACAACCAAGGTGGCCACTCTATGGTCCACCCGGGAATAGTCCGCCTCCACCATTCTTCCAACAACCACTGCCATTTACAATGATGGGTTGAAATCCCTATATGCAGACCCATTTTCCCCAGAATCAACATCAGATGCCTTTTTTAGAGAGAGGCGGGAGGGGGAGAGGAAGGAGAAGAGGCAACAATCAAGTAACTTGGGAATCGGAAGATCCCGTGGGCAACCACACCAGCAGCAAAACATCAACACTGAGCCAAGGGAAGGGTTGCACTGTAAAGGATGGGGGTCCACCCAAAGATAGAGAATAGATTGAGTATTTGATATTCTGCAATGATGTGCCACTTTATGTTAATTCACTTCTACACGATTAGGCATTTGGTCTCCACTCAGGAAATGTTTGACAACTAGAAAATGACGAAATAATTCAATTTGGCCCCTTCATCTGACCGGGTCACTTCAGAGTGGCATGGGTTTTGGAGGTACTTTCTTTTGCCCTTTGCTCACCTGTGCTCTACATACCTGAAATGTAACTGTGTGGTTGTGCTTAGTATTTACTCTGATTCTATTACTGTATGTTCCACACTAGTTTTCTCTTCTTGAGGGTCGTGTTCTACAATGATAAATAAAGATTGGGGAAAAAAAGCCTCCAAACGGCCATTTCATGCACATCATGTAGTTCTCCATCACCAGTTCCAACTTGTGCCTGCAGGATATTTTTATAGCTTTTACAGTCCTCTATTTTCCCATTTGTGTAGCAGTCCAATCTTTTTAACTATTGATGAACACTTTTCTCAAGCAATAGCTATCAACTGAGAGTCAAATGTATCCTTCCATTGTTTCCAAGGTAACACTGATTAACCACAAAAACGCCAGTGGCTGCAACGTTTGCTGTTGCCATTCTGACACAAAATATTAGAGCAAGCTTTCTAAACAAGCTGACATAACAACATAGGTTTCAATATTATTTATTGTAGTAAACAGAAGGCCAGATAATACAAGTAGCAACACAATGCTTTAAATCACAAGTGTTTGTGTCACAGGCCAAATCAGCATGACTGTAAATATACATAAATCACACCCTTGCTATATCTTGTCCCCAACCTTTGGCACACAAAGATGGCTACTTCTCAAAATAGACTGCATGTGAAATCTGACGAAATTTATGTACATAGACAGCATTCATTTCCCTTCTTCTCCCACTCCTCTCCCTGTGGGCACCATGGACACTGTAAATTATTGACCGTCTCACCCTGCCAGTAAGAACCCGTACCCCTATGCATATGTACAGCCATTCTAGGCACCATGGCCTTTTTTTTTTACCCATTGGAACCCCCAGCTTCCCTCCTGCGCGTATCTTGCACCTCCTCTCTCATGTATAGACCATGAAACCCTTTCCCTATGCGCGATCCTGATGTGAAAGGTAACCCTCCTGCTTGACCCAGGCCTTCCCCATTTCCCTCTCGAAGAAGCATCCTTCGCCTCAGCTGACATAGCCCCCCCCCCCCAGTTGTATCTGACTGCCCCTGTTCTCTCATGTACAGGTCATAAGATCTCTCTCTCTCTCTCTCTCTCTCTCTCTGCGCGGCTCTGGCCCTGCACGCACCCTGACCCCCTCCTTCTCCTCATATGAGCAAGTCCTAAACCCTCTTCTTCCGCAAAGCCCTGTCCTTGAGAGTCACGACCGCGCCTGACCAGCACCTCCTTCCCTTCCATGAATGCCCCTCTATTGACAAGCCCTCCCTCCACGCTCGATTGTCCACGCAGGCATGAATACCACTCCTTTGATGACCCCTTCCCCGAGTCCGGCTGACCACACATGTCCGAGGCCATCACCTAAGCCAGGAGATACCATTTACTGCTCTTATTGTATGCCTAGCCACCCCACCCCCTGGGCCATGATCAGGCGTACACATCCTACGAAACACTCAGCTGCGCGATTGCCCTCCCCCCTTATCAGCAGGTCAAGGGTCCCCATTGTGAACGTATGTGGAGTAGGATCATCACGAGGATTATAGGGATGTCTTCCTTTTGCGTCATACTGTCCTGATTGTACCATCAAATGTTTTGCAAAGTATAAAAGCAAGAGTCTCAAGCTCACTTGTTAGAGCACCTCCCGAAAGACACTGTGTTTCGTGTCCGAAATGACTGGCTCTCCTCATGAGAAATAAACTCTGATCTTGATTCCTGCTTCCAGCGCCCGTCTCTTTATTTGGTAACTATTCAGAATGGAAACTAAGAGGCGGTTTGCGCCAGCAGCCTGGGCATCGATAGAATTATGGGCTCACTTTCCACAATTGGCGCCCAACGCGGGGCCCATCAGTGACGTAAGGTTCGGTAAGAGAGATCCAGACGAAGAAGTGAACATCTAAATGATCGGGGTATGCCTGCCTTGAGAGGGCCCTCGCCCGGCTGCCGATCGACAGAACTTCACCAATTCTGAACGGACCTCTCTTGAGTGACCTATTGTCCTGACTGGAATCCCACAGGAATGCTACATGGAGTAAGAGAACGATCGGGCGCTGGAGGAGGGAGTCGAAGAACTGTCCGTATGGTCCGGTCCGGGTAAGATTAAGTAGGGTGTTTTTACGCCTGATTGGTAGGGTGGCTCTATCCACCTGATTGATTGATTGTTTGTATTGAAAGTCGGTATTTGTATACTGATATTGTTGGTATTGGTTCATTTAGCTTTGAAGGCTACTTGACATATTGGTTCTCTTTTGAGAACGAGACATTCTCTGTTTGCAAACAGCGGCGAATAGGAACGTCGCCCCTCTTTGCAGATAGAGAAGGGTAGGTAATGCAGACTTTTGTCCCCGGTATAATCCGTCATGCCTACTTTTCTCCCCACTGATTGTTTGAAGTCAATTAATAATCGATTGTTGCTTGAAGTCGATTATAATTGATTGTTGTTTGAAGTCGATTAATAATCGATTGTTGTTCTTTGAGATCTTCCCTGTCCACAAACAGAGACGAATAGGAATATTCTGTTCCCTTTATGGATAGCGAAGGGCAGGTAATGCAGACATTTGTCCCCGTTGTAATCCGTCATGCCTGTTTTTCTCCCCATTGATTGGTTGGTTGCCTGGACATTGTTGTCCCAGGAATTGTTTCGTTTGAGGTATTTTCTATTTGCAAACAACGTGAAATAGAAATATTCTGTCTTTGCAAGTAGAAAAGGGTAGGTTATGCCCCTTTGTGAATTCGTCAGTCCTACCCACTCCCCACTGGTTGGTTATTGTGGGGTAGCTCGCATGGTCCGCCCAGGAGACTACCCTTATGGAGGACATATGCTCTCTACTCATGGGCCATTTAGTAGAAATAGACCGACTGGTCCGTCCAGGAGGCTAGCCTAGTAAGTGGAAGTACATCGCTCGGTCTGTCCAGGATGATACCCTAATGAAGGAATATATGTTCCCCTTTTGATCGATAATCTCGTTCCACCCCGGACCTTTTATTGGAGGGGACTCGTCTGGTCCGTCCAGATGTACCCCCCTAGTGAAAAGGACACATAAAAATATGAAGTGATCACCGTTCCCTACTAACAGAAAGCTTTAGCTCGAAACACGCTAAGGAAGAGAAAGAAAAATAAAAAGAAATCAGGCTAAGTCAGTAACCCCCTGATGAGCTTTTGACTTCACCAAAAATAAGAAACATTAGAAATAGTTTGTAGTAAGAAATATAAAATGGTGAAAAAGTTTGATAGCACAAAGCAGCCACGAGGTAGCTGGGCTTCACTGCCTATTCCTGCTCCCAACATGTCTGCCTCATTTCCCACCACGCCCAAATAACGGTCACATGAAATAGAAAGCAACCAATAGGTACCTACCCCCATTCCGGAAGCTCCCGAAGTGCAACAGGTCCGCGGTTACGCCCATCCGGAAGGCGAGGCCTCGAGGCACGAGGGACTCGCCTGGCCACGGTCAGGAGGAGATGATGTTGGGCAGGCGGTCCAAAGGATGACAAGGACCTCTCCATCTTTTCTCTTCTGCCGCCCTGCAGGCCGCGGGGAGAGAGGGGGCTGTCTTGCCTCGGCCACCGACCACCTCTCTCTCTCACCCGATCCGGCTTTTGTCGAAGGCCGAAGCCAAGGCGAGGACGGCGGCAAATCAAGTAGTCCCGCCACATGCCAAATTCGCCGCATGCCATCGCCTGCATAGGTACAGGCAGTCCCGCCACATTCCAAGCTCCCTGGGGAGTTGAAGGTAGTCCCGCCACATGTCAAAAAGGGAGGGGGGGGGCTGTCTTGCCTCAGCCGCCGACCACCCCCCCCCCATCATCAATGGCTGGCACGGCCGATATCGAGACGACGGAGCCGAGGAAACGGCGCGGGGTCGCTGGAAGGGGGAGGCGGCGCGAACGACCCTCCCCCACCTCCCTCCAGGTGGAGGCTTCCAGCGACACCCCAACACTCTTTGCTTAAAGAGGGTCAACATCAAAAAGCGGTCTTCTGCCCAGGACGGGCACTCGCTCCATATCGCCTCTCCTCGACCTTGAAGATTCTATAAGAGCCGGGGGGCCCCCGACCCCCTGCATGGGTGCCCCCGCCCCCTTCGCTGGGAACCACGACATCGGTGCTACTCCTGCCGGCACCAGACTTGGATCGGAAATGGCTAAAATGCCGCCACGACACAGGCTTGTTCAGTTCCGGAGGAACACCAGGATGACCCGGTAGGAAAATTGTTGCCGCCCTTCCCACTCTTTGACTCATGGTCCATATTGTTAGACTGTTAACCACATTGCACAAGACTTTCTGAACTGCCAATGGAAAGTTCTGGGCCAACCATGCGAGACTAGAGACACCCTGACTGTGCTGGAACTTGCCTGACCCCACCCAAAATGGCGCCGACACAAAATGAGCCGTTTTTTTATGAACTTTGTTGCACCCTGATTGCGCAAGCTTTTTACCCCGAGATATATATAACGTTTTGGATAATGAAAGTAGATATGAAAGGATATTGAGTATGTGCTTGGACAATGAATTGACTTAGGGTGGGTACCGATTATGAGTTGGAAAATGAATTGGTGTAATTTAAGGTAATGAATGAACATTTGATAATGTATTTATGAATTTATTGAAAATGAATTACTGACATGCATCATGCTTGCTCTGTAGGGGAGTTTAATACGATTTTATTGCACTGCCACACTTTATGCAACGAACTGCCACCAGCCTTGATCTCCTTATGTACAGTTCCAATCTGCTCCGTGGCTAGTCCACTGGGTTGTAGGCCTGTATTTATACGTCAACACCTTTTTATTAAAAGTATTTTGAAAACGAAAGCATGGTTGTAGCGGTTGCATTAATGAGTTTTGAATGTATTACTACTGTGAGCAACGAGAAAGTATGATGAAGGTTAAAGGTTAAAAAGGACCCGATATTTAGCAGCCACACTATGTGTCACAGGCAGCCGGAAAAGTGCTTTAGAAGCCCTAAAACGACACCACAGAAATGCCACCTGACCGCCACCCTTGTACCCGATCGAAAGGGGTTACGACCAAGTAACTCACGTAGATACGCAGATCGTCAATGATTATCCGTCTGACCTGTCTGGTCCATCTGGGCTTAAACGCCGTGATGGTAGAGAAATGCACTACGTGGAGATAGGTCGAGTATGTGGTAGGTAAAAACATTTCCGGATTACTGCATGCTGATGAGGTTTGAATATTGCCCCCCCACCCCTTCTTTCTCCTCCCTTCTGCAGGTCACGTCGGAACCTTGGCTGATGTATGGAAGGACGATGATCGAACCGCCAATGAGAAGGGGAAGGAGGGAATATGAGCATGGTCCTTATGACAAATAAAAGTTTTTAAAAGACGTAGACTTAAACATGACTGTTCCTCCTTAGAACATAGCAACGGGAGGATGGACTGACATAGAGACTGGACAAGTACTGAATGACGAAAAAAAATTTGACTAGAAACGACGCGTTAAATAATGAAACTGGACGTTTTGACTAGGTAGGGAAAGGACAAAGAAAAATTGTACGGGTAAGGGTTGCCACGGCACCACCCGCCTAGGGAGTTAGAAATGTTGCCGATGTTCAAAATGCACTGCCCCCTTTCTCACACTCTTACAGATATAGCCAAGCTGTCCGACTGTTTTCCCGATCAATATTCGCCGTTGCCTCAGCCTGGAGAACTTCCCACCACAGGAGGGAACAGGAAAATGGTTTAAGATCCAACCATGGGTAACTAGCGCAACCAGGTTAATTTCTGATCAACCAACCGAGGTGTGAGTATTGGTAATTGGGAGCGCTCACGGGCATGACAAGCGAGAAGGGAAAAGGGGGGGAGGACAGAAAGAGCTAAGCACGTAGATAAATAGGATAGTAAAGATACGTAGGATATATATAAGAACAGATCTTGTAGACTAACAATTGTTTCCTGTCTTGTTGTGAATGTCTTGTATATGTGTAATACATGTGCCGTCTTCCCTGTCTGAGTTTGTGTGTGTAACGTACGAATATATGTCTCCCCTCTGTCTATATCTGCATGTTACCTGACCTTTGCTGTTATGTGTTGTGAGCGCACTAAATGACCTATTTTCGTACACGTCTCTCTCTCTCTCTCTCTCTCTCTCTCTCCACCCCTTTTATCTCTCTCTCTCTCTCTCTCTCTCTCTCTCTCTCTCTCTCTCTACATGTCATACGTGTACCGAATGGCTCGTTTAGATTGCGGACGACTCTCACTCTCTATGAGAGTCTCCCTATTTTCTCTCCCTCTTTTTGGTAAAATTGTGCCCCACCGGCACCAGTCTGATTTGATACATATTGAACGCGAAGGTGTTCAGCGAAATTGACCGAAACTAAAATGACTGTGTCTCGCCATGTTACTGCCTCTCCTTTCTGCAAAATGAATGAACTTGAATTGGCTGAGAAGGAAAGGACAGGTAAGACGACTAAAGTCCCCCAAATCTGGCCATTTATAGGGGAACTGTATGTCAATGGCACCTTATGTCTGTTCTTCAGAGACGAACGCCAACGTCTAGATTGAACCCCCGATGCCCAGATTGCCCCACCCCCTTTTGCACCCAAGCACAAGCGCCCGAAGCATCCCCGCCCCATTTTTGATAGAACCCCTTCTGCTGTCCCGGGTATAAACATAATGACCATGAGTAGCTGTTGACCCTTGAGGAAATTTTGTTTTGCCCGACTCTCGACGATAGCACCCCCGCCCTGTGTGAAAATGTTAGCCAGTCCTGAAGGAAAATGCTCTGTAAATGTTGAATAGGATGTAACGCACAGTTGATGGAAATGTCATTTATCCTCACGTGAGTTATAAACAGGACAATGAATAAACTTGCCATAAACTCAGTAGGAATGCTGACACATGCACTGCTTGGTAATAGACCTCTGACTGTGACCGATGAGCATAAAATGTCAAATGCGGAAAGTTGAGGGAGAAATTCATATGCGTAGATGTCTTCTTCTGCCATTCCTCTAAAACGTTGTCTTGTACCTATTCAAAGATTCACGATCACCGGAGGAGATGGGTCAGATGTGACGTTCAGCCTGACTGCAGACCTTGGGACACGTATGACATCGACCAGAGGTGGAGCTGCAGAGCAACAAGGCACGGGACGAAACTGCAATTTCAACGTGGAAAATGAAAAAAAATGACGGGCCGCCTTGAAGCCCTCCGACTGCTAACCCACGTGTGCCTGGAGTCTCCGTCCGCCTTCTTTGGGCCCGATTGATGGGCCTGCCTGCTTGTTATCCTTTGCTCCCTTGGTCCCTTTTGTGTGTCCCAGGAACTCTGACCCAACTCCGCGCTCTCTCTCTCTCCCCTATCGACTATTTGAACTACATTCACCCACCTTCCCACGTGACTTTTTTGCCAAAGGAAAGAGCTGCAATTATATGGGAAGAGGGTGTTGCCACAGAACTATAGGTGCCGAGCATAAGGCGCCGCCAAACGGACTGTTTAGGGAACAGGACTGTGGTCTAACAACAGAGGACTGACCGCACCCTGCAACGCGTAAGGATAGAACCGAGCTGGACCTATAGCTCCACCGCCGGTGCTCAACAGCGCCAACGAGAGTACCCGGAGTAGAGCCTACCAGTGATGGCTCGCTGATAAAAGACACTGTGACGAAGAGATCTTGTGTATTGAACTGAATTCCGCTCTCAACTACCTGGTCAAAACTGTTCATTGGTCACGTTTTTTTTAAGTCAGAAAGATTTATGCTATGTAGTGCGTGTAATTGCCAGGAACACAACGAAAAAGTAATTTCCTATGTACTGCATTCTTCCCATCATCTTAACTGTCTATGATTGTACGCCACATGTTAGTATCGACAAAGTGCTAATTCGCCAACGATGCTTGTCTACCTGTAATGCCATCAGCTGCAAAAATGATTGCTGCTATGTAAAAAGGGGCGACTGTGAAATCTGACGAAATTTATGTACATAGACAGCATTCATTTCCCTTCTTCTCCCACTCCTCTCCCTGTGGGCACCATGGACACTGTAAATTATTGACCGTCTCACCCTGCCAGTAAGAACCCGTACCCCTATGCATATGTACAGCCATTCTAGGCACCATGGCCTTTTTTTTTACCCATTGGAACCCCCAGCTTCCCTCCTGCGCGTATCTTGCACCTCCTCTCTCATGTATAGACCATGAAACCCTTTCCCTATGCGCGATCCTGATGTGAAAGGTAACCCTCCTGCTTGACCCAGGCCTTCCCCATTTCCCTCTCGAAGAAGCATCCTTCGCCTCAGCTGACATAGCCCCCCCCCCCCCCAGTTGTATCTGACTGCCCCTGTTCTCTCATGTACAGGTCATAAGATCTCTCTCTCTCTCTCTCTCTCTCTCTCTGCGCGGCTCTGGCCCTGCACGCACCCTGACCCCCTCCTTCTCCTCATATGAGCAAGTCCTAAACCCTCTTCTTCCGCAAAGCCCTGTCCTTGAGAGTCACGACCGCGCCTGACCAGCACCTCCTTCCCTTCCATGAATGCCCCTCTATTGACAAGCCCTCCCTCCACGCTCGATTGTCCACGCAGGCATGAATACCACTCCTTTGATGACCCCTTCCCCGAGTCCGGCTGACCACACATGTCCGAGGCCATCACCTAAGCCAGGAGATACCATTTACTGCTCTTATTGTATGCCTAGCCACCCCACCCCCTGGGCCATGATCAGGCGTACACATCCTACGAAACACTCAGCTGCGCGATTGCCCTCCCCCCTTATCAGCAGGTCAAGGGTCCCCATTGTGAACGTATGTGGAGTAGGATCATCACGAGGATTATAGGGATGTCTTCCTTTTGCGTCATACTGTCCTGATTGTACCATCAAATGTTTTGCAAAGTATAAAAGCAAGAGTCTCAAGCTCACTTGTTAGAGCACCTCCCGAAAGACACTGTGTTTCGTGTCCGAAATGACTGGCTCTCCTCATGAGAAATAAACTCTGATCTTGATTCCTGCTTCCAGCGCCCGTCTCTTTATTTGGTAACTATTCAGAATGGAAACTAAGAGGCGGTTTGCGCCAGCAGCCTGGGCATCGATAGAATTATGGGCTCACTTTCCACACTGCATGGGTAGGGCCAAAGGGGTAGCGAGGAATGGAATGGGAATGAGAACAAAAGGTCCTTTCCTTCTAAACAATGAAATAAAATATAAATGGACTCAGGCAATTTTCAATCTCCGTGGAATTAGTTAACATTCAGCAGTACCGTTCACATTCAGCAGTACCTACGCTATCAGAGGACTTGTCCTCAGTGGCGGCTGGTGAAATTTGAAAGCAGTGGGGCGTAAAAGTTGGGCATGACTTTTAAGCCGCAAGCGAAGCGAGCAAAAGTGGGGTACAGGTTGGGCCTTCCTCCCAAGAGAAAATTGGAAAAAGATTGGCAAATGGTAGATTTTAAAGCAAATGCTTTTCATGATAAAGCCAGGCTTATAAAGCAGGGGGAACTTATAGTCTTGAAATGGTATGCACCTACCCAGAATCTCAACTCTGCCCAACCCCATCAACAGGTTCAGAGTAAACACCTTCAGACATCATAAACATGTTTACAACAATTTCCCTGATGGCCTGCATCATCATTAGCAGACAATCACCCTCTACAATAGTCATCTACTGCCAATTATAATTGACACACTTAGAGACTCATTGGCACTAAACCACTAACACCGCCTCTTACCGAGGGCCACTTTCACTATTACCCACGCCACGCCATCGCTATGCTTTCTCCTGACACCAAGACCTCCCCACTGCCACTTTCACTCAACTCCTATATTGCCACTCAGACCACTACTTCTCCAAAGCCTCCCAAGTTATCACTTTTATAGAGTCACCCACTCACCTAAACCTAGCCACACTACTACCAATCATATTTTGTATGTTTTGTACCTAGACATGATGCTGACATAACATGCTGACATAACAAAACACTGTAATGTTCTGACTAAGTCACTATTTTTAATCTAAATGACCATGCTCAGACCATGAACCCTCCAGCAGCTCGCACATTTGATTACTTTTAGCTGCGAAATATTGTCCCTTTAGAAACCAGGCATTGTTTAACAAGCATTGGCAGAGCACAGCTATCGCCTTTCAGTGGCGTTGCCCAGCGCAGCGTTATGTTGCTTTATCAGTGCTTTCTGTCAGGGCTGCTATGAATCAGCAAGAAGCCTCCAGTTAAAATTATTCAGTATGGAAAATTAGCAACCAGACAGTCAGGACGCGACATTCAAAAAACATGCATCTGTGTTTTACCAATAAAAATGACACCTCGTGTGCTGTCGCCCCATCTTGTGCAAGCAAAGGTGCAAGAAATTGCAGAAGTATGATCTACTGGTATTCATCAAATAGCCCCTGAAGCATGCCGAGGCAGTCAAGATTCACAAGTGAGAATGTTTATACCATTAAACTACTGTGGCCCTCTCACGTGAGCAGTTCTGTGCTACCCGCATTGACTGTGTCATGGCACAGCCCCACAATTCACTGGAACGATCCCACTAGAAAGTTGCATTGCAGAAACATTCCTTCTCACTGCCCCCAGATCTGAAAGCCCACCCTGTGGTAACAACGGCTCGCGACAGCTACTGCAAACTTCCGGGACACACTATCTGTGTCCCTTGGATCTGAAGTCCGTCTTCTACGTTTCAGAAAACACTTGAAAACCTTGATGTCTCTTCAAGAGACTTTACTAACCCCAGCTGCTGTTACTGGGCTGTGTTAGTCCTACAGCGCCTAGAAGCTTATGCGCATGACTGCTTTACAAACACCCCCAGATATGATATATCAAGAGTAAAGTGATCAGTGGCGAGGAGGTTTGTATTTTACCAGCAGTAAAAACTCTGGTGACAGTTTAATGTGTTGTATAAAATTGAACCACCACTGGAGCAAACGAAAATACATTACAATGCGCAATATGGTTGTAAAATCAAGCACTATCCAATCCAGTGCTGACACATTGCAATATCGAGGACCGCGTCTCCCACTTACACGTTTAAATACCACCACCACACACATGTTCACGGAGAGGGTCGACCCACAGACGTCTACAGAAGGAAAATAAATGCCCGTTTGCCAGTACAAAAGGTATTAGCAACACAAAAACACAGCGTGATGTAAATAAGTTAAGTAAACTTAACTTGCCGTCCAGCAGTCTTCGTCCCGATTCCCGCCGTCCTCGCTTTCAAGTCCTGCAGGCAGCACCAGCACGTCATCAGGAAGGCGATGCAGCAGGCAGCCTCCCTCTCCACTGCCGCGTTTTTCATTGGTGCGGCCGGCTGCCCCAGGCTACGTCATTTTCTCTTTGTATGCTGCTGCTGCAGCAGCATACAGAGAGAACAGGGAGAGTTACTCGAGGGCAGGGGGGAGTGGCTTTCCCACTGTTGGTAATACTGTCTGTTTGGGCGGCCTCAGGCTGCCCAAACAGTCAGTATTAACAACAATGGGCAAGCCACTCCCCCAAGCCACTCCCCCCTGCCCCCGAGTAACTCTAAATCAGGAAGTTCTGCTTTCTCGCCGTGCGAGAAGGCAGAAACAATGGTAGTTATATAATATGATAACTACCATTGTTCTGCCTTCTCGCACGGCGAAAAAGCAGGGGGGACGGCGCCAAACACCCCCATGGAAGAACCGCCACTGCTTCTCCTGTACTCCTTTATGGAAGGATTGAGACACCTCTGGGCCAGCAGACCAACTTCCTCTCACAAGCCACTCTGTGTGGCTGGATTACATTCAGTTGCTGAGCTAGCATTTCTCTATGTGTTTTCGTGAGGTGACATTTCTTCTCTTGAATCAGGGTTCTCAAATGATGGTCCTGGAGGGCCGGTTCCATGGCAGATCTTTTGCATATCCACATTTAGAAAAATATAGTTATCGTAAACATCTGACATGGATCTGGCCCTCCAGGACCGACATTAGAAAACCTTGTCTTAGGCCATCGCACTGACATCTGGGACCAAGAGCATCCTGCGGTTCTCATTCTGAACTTCAAGCTTCAAGGCAGCTGCTCTTTTCAGAACAGAGTCTTGCAGTTCTGGATCTGCCAGCATTCAAGAAAGCAGATGACACCGAGTCTGGGATCCCAGAGTAGCTGCTCCAGTTGTGGGGCTCTTTTACCATTGCCCACCCCCCCCCCCCCCCCATCCATGTCTAGGCCATCTGATATCTTCACCCTGCCTAGACCACCTGATCTCTTCATCCCTGTCTAAGCCACCTGCTATCTTCTCTGTCTAGGCCACCTGATCCATTCTTCTCTGTCTGTCCACCTGATCTCTTCATCCCTGTCTAAGCCACCTGATATCTTCTCTGTCTAGGCCACCTGATCCATTCTTCTCGGTCTGTCCACCTGATCTCTTAATCCCTGCCGACGCCACCTGATAGCTCTATCCCTGTCTAGGCCACCTGATATCTCCATCCCTGTCTAGGCCACCTGATCTCTTCATTCCTGTCTAGGCCACCTGATACCTCCATCCCTGTCTAGGCCATCTGATCTCTTCATGCCTGCCTAAGCCACCTGATATCTCCATCCCTGTCCAGGCCACCTGATCTCTTCTCTGTCTAGGCCACCTGATCTCTTCATTCCTGCCCAGGTCACCTGATCTCTTCATCCCTGTCTAGGCCACCTGATATCTCCATCCCTGTCTAGGCCGCCTGATCTCTTCATCCCTGCCTAGGCCAAATGATATCTCAATCCCTGTGTGGGCCACCTGATCTCTCAATCCCTGTCTCGTCCACTTGATCTATCCATCCCAGTCTAGTCCACCTGATCTCTTCTTCCCTGTCTATGCCACCTGATCTCTTCATCCCTGCCTAGGCCACCTGATCTCTTCATCCCTGCCTAGGCCACCTGCTATCTTCTCTGCTAGGCCACCTGATCTCTTCATCCCTGTCTAGGCCACCTGATCCCTTCATCTCTATCTAAGCCGCCTGATCTCTTCATCCCTGCCTAGGCCACCTGATTTATCCATCCATGTCTAGGCCACCTGATCCCTTCATCTCTGTCTAAGCCGCCTGATCTCTTCATCCCTGCCTAGGCCAGCTGATATCTCCATCCATGTCTAGGCCACCTGATCTCTTTATCCCTGCGGAGGCCACCTGATACCTTCTCTGCCTAGGTCGCTTGATCTCTTCATCCCTGCCTAGGCCACCTGATATCTCCATCCCTGTCTAGGCCACCTGATCTCTCCATCCCTGTCTAGGCCACCTGATATCTCCATCAGTGTCTAGGCCGCCTGATCTCTTCATCCCTGCCTAGGCCACCTGATATCTCCATCCCTGTCTATGCCACCTGATCTCTTCATTCCTGCCCAGGCCACCTGATATCTTCTCTGCCTAGGCCGCCTGATCTCATCATCCCTGCCTAGGCCACCTGATCTCTCCATCCTTGTCTAGGCCACCTGATCTCTCCATCCTGGTCTAGGCCACCTGATCTCTCCATCCCTGTCTAGGCCTCCTGATCTCTTCAACCCTGCCTAGGCCACCTGATCTCTTCATCCCTGTCTAGGCCACATGATCTCTTCATCCCTGTCTAGACCACCTGATTCCTTCATTCCAATTAAGGCCACCTGATCTCTTCATTCCCATCTAGGCCACCTGATCTCTTCATCCCTGTCTAGGCCACCTGATCTCTTCATCCCTGTCTAGGCCACCTGATCTCTTCGTCCCTACCTAGGCCGCCTGACTGATATCTCCATCTCTGTCTAGTCCACCTGATCTCTTAATCCCTGCCCAGGCCACCTGATATCTTCTCTGCCTACGTCGCCTGATCTCTTCATCCCTGCCTAGGCCACCTGATATATCTATCCCTACTAGGCCACCTGATCTCTCCATCCCTGTCTAGGTCACCTGATCTCTTCATCCCTGCCTAGGCCACCTGATATCTCCATCTCTGTCAAGGCACATGATCTCTCCATCCCTGTCTAGGCCACCTGATCTCTCCATCCCTACCTAGGCCACCTGATCTCTTCACCCTGTCTAGGCCACCTGATCTCTTCACCCCTGCCAAGGCCACTTGATCTCTTCATCCCTGTCTAGGCCACCTGATCTCTCAATCCCTGCATAGGTCATCTGGTCTCTGCTTCCCTGTCTAGGCCAGCGGATCTCTTCATCCCTGACTAGGCCACCTGATCTATTTTTCTCTGTCTAGGCCACCTGATCTATTATTCTCTGTCTAGTCCACCTGCTCTCTCCATCCTTGCCTAGGCCACCTGATCTCTCCAACCCTGTCTGGGCCACCTGATCTCTCCAACCCTGTCTGGGCCACCTGATCTATTATTCTCTGTCTAGTCCACCTGATCTCTCCATCCATGTCTAGGCCACCTGATCTCTCCTTCCTTGCCTAGGCCACCTGATCTCTCCAACCCTGTCTGGGCCACCTGATCTATTATTCTCTGTCTAGTCCACCTGATCTCTCCATCCATGTCTAGGCCACCTGATCTCTCCATCCTTGCCTAGGCCACCTGATCTCTCCAACCCTGTCTGGGCCACCTGATCTATTATTCTCTGTCTAGTTCACCTGATCTCGCCATCCATATCTAGGCCACCTGATCTCTTCATTTAAGGCTGTTCTTGATTATCCTGGTTCTCTCCACGGTTGTCCAAGATGGAAGCAGCCACAGACATATTCCCAGTAGATGCACAGTGTACCCATCTCCATGCTCCCACTGAAACCTTACACCTGTCTCAGGTGAGAACTGTACCGCCTACAAATAGCTTGTTCATATGGTCTACAGTAGCTGGGGCACTATCAACCAAGTCCTCACTGTTTCAATTAATCATCAGCTTTCTCTTGTGATCCCCGGGCCCGTTAGCTGACTCCAAGCAAGGGAGAAACTGAGGCAGCTAGGAAGCTCAGTAGAGCACGGCCATCTGATACCACCTGGCACTGCTCCTTCAAAATAGCAATTAAAATAAATACAGTACCTCTTCCCCTTCATAAAAAGCATCATAAGTGGTAAAATAGGAATTTGTTATAACAGCCCTCTTTGTATCTCTGGGTTAGAAAAAATGTAGTAGTTTATCTGGAGCTTTTGTAAATAATATATAAAATAATAATACTTGGAGGAGATGTGGGCCAGTCCCCTTTGCCCATTTACTCAATGTGAGCATAAAAGAGAGGTCAGTTTCACTCTCAGATGTGTGGGTGACTCAAGGTCCTACACAGTCTCCCTTCTTGCACACTGTAAGTCTTCTCCGCTTCAGCTCTCTGCCATGTGCTCAGCTTTAGGTTCCCTCACTCATTCTCTGGGAGTCTTGGTTGTAGAACATAATCTCACTGAGCATACAGAAACATGCATAATTTTCTTCAAAAATAGTTCTTTTTTGTGATTACACAACAGTGACCAGGGCCGGACTGGGATCTCAAAGCAGCCCTGGCAATTTTGTTGTACCCGCCCCATGGGAGGGGTGGGGGTGCAAGTGTGAAGCATTGCGGCTTTTGTTTCTGGGGAGCCAAGATTGCAGTACTGTTGCAAAACCGACCCCCAGTAACAAAACTGGACCCCAGCCTCCCAGGTTAAACGCTCGATGCCCACTACGGCCTGTCCAGTCATGGCAGTGACATCCGCTGTACTGCTTATCTCCACCTCAGACCCCTCTTTAGTCTTGATGACACCTGTTGGATGAGATATCAGCATCCATCTGAATTTGGCTGGCTTTCAGACTCCAATATGCTGTGGGCAGACACTTTAGTAATGTAATTGTGTAGTACATGACATTGACAGCATGGGCATGTGTTAGGTGAGACCTTGAATGTTGGTGTTGGCTCCGTGGCAGTGAGTGAAAAGGAAGGTAAGCTGTGTTGCATCCTAGTGGGCTGGGAGGCTGTGTAATACCTCTATTAGCTTCTGCTCCTGTATGCCTGCTGGCAAGGGAAGCAAGGGCTAGCTATGCACACATTCCAGTCTGCCTGCACAGACCTCATGCACATGACTTTCACTTCACTCATCTTTCAATCAAACACATCGACCCAACTAAATTCATGAATCCTCACATCAATACTGCATCAAGCCGGCTGTTGGACCCGGCCTTGTGGCGTGGTCCTCGCTGACCTCCGCAGCTCCAGATCTACGGGTGGAACTGATTCCCGTCCACCTTGAACTGTACGTGACACTCCTACCCCGGACCTGAGACGATCCCCAGACCGCGTGCCTGCACCCGTGCACGTGACCATCAGACTCCATGTTTGGCCACCCCGGCCGGTCGCCTTCTTTCCTTTCGGCAGCCCTGGCCTCTCCTGGCTGTAGCTGAGCCTGCGCGTCTGGCGCGCCGAGATGTGCCCGGGGGGGCGAACGACTCACCAAGTACCCGAAACCAAGACTTCCATCACACCTCCGGCCCCCTTCCGAGGAACTGGCTTCCCTCCCACCTAACTATCCCTGGGGGCTGGTTTTGATAGCACCTCGGGCCTCCTAGTGAGCTGGCTCCAGGCCCTGATGGGCGTCTGGGATTCCCTGGGCGCATGGTCCAAAGCATCAAAGAACCAACCGCCCAGACGATCAGGCGCCTGGCCCTCGGACCTCCGGCCTCCTGCCTATGAAGGTCCGGACATCAAAGAGCTCGACGACTATAAGACAGCCTGCCTTCCATCTAATCGGCATTTGTATCTTGGACAAGAAAGCCCTGCTGATCTGATCGCGGCTGACTTTGAGGAGAACAGACTCTGACCCACCGAGCCCTGCTGACGTCGTCGCGGCTCATCCTAGAACCTACGGAACGGAACCACCGGAGCCCTGCTGATGCTGTCGCTGCTCCCCCTTGCAGCACAAGACCTGAACATCGGAGCCCTGCTGACGCTGTTGCGGCTCCCCCTTGCAGCACAAGACCTGAACATCGGAGCCCTGCTGACGCTGTCGCGGCTCCCCCCTTGCAGCACAAGACCTGAGCATCGGAGCCCTGCTGACGCTGTCGCGGCTCCACCTGCTTACAAGTACGACAGAGTACTCCTGCCCAAGCCCTGCTGACCTCGTCGCGGCTTGATGAACTCTCTGGTCCGGCTGGACCATCGACGCGACCCTCACGATCATCTTGAACCAGAAGTGAGTAGGACAGCAAGTCCCATCGCCAGCCCCCGTACCCCCCAGTTCGAGGATTGAGAACTGTGCGCAGGGTGCGTGGCGTGCCAGCTGGCCTCCTAAGACTGTCCCGCTTCCCCGATCCCTCGTTACGAGACTTTCGCGATCCCTCAATCGCTGTGTATTGCTCCATACTTTTAGTCTTGATAAAGTCTTTCTTGATAAAGAATCACGGTGTGGTGTCCGTTCATAAGTGTGGTGTGTCGACAGTGTGTACGATCAGTCCTCCCCGGCGGGGACTCCCCCCTCGATAAGACTCGGCAGTAATTGTGGGAGAGGAGGTCCCGGGTGGTTAGGAGAGTCATCTTGACCCCTGGGGTCACCGCCTTCCAACACCGGCCAAGAGCTGCCCGCAGAAGCTGTACTGTTGGATGCCGAGAAGGTTTTCAACTTCCTAGAATGGCCTTCAGCATGGAAGACCTATATTGGCGACCTGTTTTCTACAATTGATTGCACTACCCTATCAACCCATTTATGTGTATTTCAGTAAATTATCTAGAAACTAAGCAGTGGCCATACAGTGAGACCCTCCACAGGGATGTTCCCTTTGCCGCTTTTGTTTGTCATGGCTATTGAGCCACTGGCAGGCTTCCACAGAGACAATGATGTGCATCGAGGTCTCTACATTAGGAGATATCATAGTATGGTTATATGTGCAAGACATTATAATATATATTCAGCACCCAGAGGTTAATATAAATTCTCACCTTACTTGAGATGGTTTGATTTGGCAGGTACTCCAATCTGCTGTTAAATTGGGCCAAGTATGAGGTGTTTCTGTTCACTGACCCATGTAGCACACTGAAATGTAACTTTCCATTAATCTGGTGCCTGGAGGAGATACGATACCTTGGCGTGAACATCTTTAATGATAGAAAGTAGATGATACTAGGAAACAATGGGAAAATACTTCAAAAACTGTGATTGAATACTCATCCTCTGTCCACAATGGCTGCAGTGCTTACATTCTAATGGTTGTATTGCTCAAATTCCTTTATCTATTCACTCATATACCAATTCCACTAACCAAAATATTCTTCTTAGTCTTAAGGAGTACACTACTTTGACTGTTCTGGGTGTGTCAACAAGATAGAACCAGTTAGGACAAACTGACATGATCTGTGATCAGGGATGGGGAGGGGGGTTAGGATTTAGTGTCCCTGAGCAATGCAGACACTTGTCAATCAATACTAGGCGGACACCTAAGTGCCCTTTGACGACTGTAATGAGTTTCAAGGCACACTTTCAAGGCACTACATAACACTGGCCCAGCAACAATCGCATCTGCTTTCACAAACATTCCAGACGCCTCTGCTCATCTGGACTCCTTCTTGCATAAATCGCACGCACACAGAAAACCAGATGCGGCGGCTGAGACTACTCCTACATCGCTCCTAAAGGGTGGAACAAACTGCCACTACACATAGGAGCCTCCTCCACTCTTCTTGAATTCCTCAAGAAGCTGAAGACCTGGCTTTTCAAGTACTCCCACTCGGCCCTAGGTGTGGCTAGAGTAAAACCTGCTCAGTGCCAGGACTTCCTCCCGGGTGATAGTGTGCACTACAAATCCGCATAGCACAACACAACTTAACATAACATAACAACACATAACAAGTCCAGCGCTAATAGAGAATGCTGGCAGGTTGGAGACACCACCTGCTAGGCTTAATGGGTCTCACACAATCGGCTGGCAAAGTACAGCCTTGTTCCCAAGGCTGTCAGTCCTTCATTACTCTATTTCCCACCACACTTGAACTCACTGCACATAAAATACTGAACAAACTTGAGTTGCATTGTTTTTGTAATCTTTTTCCAGAGTGCTCTTTTATAACTCTAGATACATTCATACAACTTGGTAGCAACTCACCAATGGCCTTGTTCTTATACTTATCTTGTGGTCATGACAACCTGGCCACCACTTCCCTAGGTCCTGGAGCAGTTGGTAAATCCTCAAACGGACAAAAATGAATAGTCTGGTCTCCTTCATGACGCTATTGCGAGCAGGTGGAATATGTTGACTGCAGCAAATCATGTGTGGGAACAATGCTTAACTCAAGAGATAGATGATAAATGCTTAGAATATTGCTGCCGCAAGTGAGGTTTGAGCCATAGGAGTTATCGCCTAATGTCATTCAAATGTCTACATCAATACTACCACACCTCTGCTAAGATAGAGATGTTTCAAAATACTGGGGGTTCTGCATGAGCCACATGCCACCTTTAAATGGGGCTTTACTGCACTTGGTGTGGCAATGTGTGAGCCTTAAGAGTGACTGGCGTGCAGTATTCGACAAGATGCAGAAGGTGGTACAGTCCAACATACGTCATTCACCTGCCCTTGCCCTCTTGGGCTACACTGCTGACATACCTAAAACTGTTGCATTTAGCCTGTCTCTTTTCACATGATGTCACCACTAGAACCTCTGGTGACATCATGGAGTGTTTGTGGCTTAGCCTGGTGACAACTGGCAGTTGGAACCAGGCAGGCCGAGTGGCAAGCTGGTCACTCCTGGTGGGTCTTCGCTATATCTTTTATATTAACATCTTGAAGACTTGACCTGAAATCTATCTTGATTAAAACAACATAAATTATACCCGGCTCCTGGCTTCTATTTACAACAAAAACATTTAGGGAATTTGTTTCCAATGGTCTTTGGCAATGGCAAGGAGAGCACTCATGATGAGGTGGATGAGCCTCAAAGCCTCAAGGCATAAAGAATGGCTCAATGAGATGATATACTACAACAGAGAACATATTGACGTGTACGTCCAGGCACTATCACACTGAGCAAAGATGAAAGACCTTTGGGCACCATTGAAGGAATACCAAGCAAAGTCACAATGACAGTTGCCTAGAATTGCACTCAGACGTTGACGAAGGTAACTAGCGTTGTGATGTCGTAAACCTGATCAAGTTAAAACGAGGTTTCAGCAGGAGTCCTGTGTACTCTTAGTAGATCATTAAATAACGTGTAACACAACAATATGGCAATGTGTAAATATATAATGCTTATACACTGCATTCTATGTAGATATCGATGACCATTAAGTATAACTGATAGGAGATAAGGGTTTTACAAAAACTCAGTAACATATTCATCTACTAACAATTACATCTCCATCCATACCTGCAGTAGCTGCTTCTAGAAGGCACAGCCTAGGCCTACACCACTGCACAGACACACGTCAGCAGTGGGGCGTGACTTGTACCTGCTACAGCTGGTCTTGAGAACAGATGTGAGATGCTGATGGCTGCTCAACTCAAAATGCTGATAATGTCCTATGTGTTGTCCAATGTGTTAAGTCTTCTAGAAAATATAGCCCTTCAGTGAATTTGGTATTGATTAAGGTGACACTAGGGTTTGATATTGTCTGCCTTTGGAGTCGTTGTCTAGAATGCTCTGATCTGCTGTGCAACCTTCCAGGGATTACTGAAGTGGCTTTGATGACCAACTTAAAAGCAACTGCACACACTCAAACCATTCCTACCTAGAAAGCTCTGCCTCCCTGTGGGAATGTTAGGGTGAAACCTGAATCAGCTAAGTAGACCACCTGGGAATTAGTTGTACAGACGTGTGTCTTTTCCCCTGTCACATGATGGCAGTGGAGCATGAAGGCACCTGCTACAGCCGATCTTCTGAACAAATATGAGATGCAGATGGCTGCTCAACTGACCTTAAAATCAGAATCAGCAATAGAAGAAAGCAGACAAATGTTTTAATTTAATGTCATCAGAAGAGCATACACTGTAAAATTAAAGGTATTTGTATGCTGTATCAGATGTGAAGTAGACTCTTTAAAAGACTGCAGAGCACCAAGGTGGTTTCTGTTTATTGTTAAAGTTAGCGGGCGGATGCATACGCTGCTTGTGTCACAGTATAAAGGGGGCCAACCAAGTGCAGCCTCATATTGCTACAGGCCAGAGATGTCTAGATCTAAGGTTTGGACCTCCTTGTACACACAAGTTGAGTACTTTATTGAAATAAATCACAAGCTGGTGTTCTTTATTTTGAGTCAAGCGAAGGTTTGTAACTTTGATGTAGTGCGGCACTCTCATTTATGAGTAATCTATGTGCTCTCATTGTGCTTTAGTGGTACACAATTTTTATGCTTTCTTATTGACACAACACTGCCAGCCATATCCGTCAACTAAGGCAGTGATCCGCTGGTCCTACATCCAACAGACCCTCTTCCACTGGAAGTCACTTATTGACTACTGTTTGCCTAGGGAGTTCTCACTCTTTGACCCAGAGAGGCTGGCTACATAAATCCCTATATGTGCCTTCTTTTAGATCTAATTTAGTGCATTCTGGGTATCTGGTGTAATCTTGTTAACTATCTAACCAACCAGATATGGTTCTGTTTGGCAGTTTCCCTCCTTAGCCCGTCTATTTAATTCATCCCATACTCTAGTTGGCACCTGCCAATGTAGCTATGACGTGTGTGGCCTCTTTGACTGTTCTTATCTGTTGATTGTCTTATTGCATTTTAAACACTGATGACTAAGGCCCTCATTTTGATGTTGGTTAAACTGCCACCGACAGGCTGTCGGTGGTGGTCTGCCCGACATCCAGACCGTTGGTCCCACCTCCGGATTACAATACCGCCAGTCGGAGCCCTGATTTTGGGGGGAAAGACTGACGCCTCCGACAGGCTCAAGGAGCCCGTGGAGGCAACGGTCAGACACTAATGCCTGCAATGGAAGGGGTGCCTGCGCAAGCACCGCCGTATGGATTAGGATGTACCATTCCTACTGTCCGTTCCTTGCGGTGTGACAACCTTAACAGGCAGTTGGAAAGGGACTTTGGGGGCTCCAAGCAGGGCCACAGCTTAGTGACCTGGGTGGCACATGTAGTGCCCCCGCACACATCCACGTACTGAGTGCTAGGCACCACATGGTGCCTGGCACACGGTGTATGGATGTGCACAACATCTTTTTTTCTAGTGCGGCTTGTGCAGCACCCCTTTTCATGGCTGAAGCACAAGCCACACTAGAAAACATCATTTTAGGACTGCCTGCACGGTTGTCCTATTCTAAGAGTGCGGGCGCGGACCGCCTACCTATTGTTGGCCGGTTCCTGTCCAGGGTGTTGATGGTCGGACGCTCGTACAACTGCCTTCGTAATGAGGCACTTAGTTTAAAACGTTCTGAATGTGCAACTGTCCTCCATACAGATTCTGATTCATGGTGTGTTGTCATCCAGTGCGATTTATTGTGGTTTGAATTGCCTGACCCAGGCAAATAATCAACCGCCCAAGTTTGATTTTGTAGTTCTATTTTCTTGATAATAGAAGACTCTCAGTGCTTAGTATTTTAAATTGTGTGGTTTCTTTATCAAATTTGGTCACAACAGCAAAGGCAAAACGATGTTAGACTTCACATCTCCTATCAACATTGTGCTGTGGGTTCAAGCTTTCTGAAAGTCATTAACCGAGATATATCAGTTGTGGAGGCATTGCGTCCTGCCAGAAATGTGCCTGTATCTCATCCTTGTGATCAAGCAGCAAAAGATCTACAAGAGTGACATTTATCAATTCCAACCAGGGAAGCATTGCACTACATCCACATGTGTTGAGATGCTCCATTTTCACTCTGGTGTGTCCTACACTTTGATACAGTTCTGCGACGATGCTGCAAAGACTGCCTCCATGGATAGCCACTACAGCAAAATTAGTGTAACATGGTTTAAGAATCAAGATGCACATTCAAGACAACACAAATATGAATTATGGACGTCACCATTCTATTTTTCAGTAAATGATAGAAGTAAATATAGCTTTTCTTCTTAAACTCTACTGCTTATATCATCATGTATAATAATGCTGAGCAGATCTTTTGTGGCATTGATGTTGATATTTTAGAATTTATTTTGAAAATCTATAATCACTTCTCTTCTGCTAAAATCACATCTAAATTAGGAGGCAGCCTTTGTTCCAGCATATGCCAGTGAGTTTGCTGACTGTGTGTTCAGCCATGAATGGAACACTGTTGTACTGTACAGCAGCTACACCTAATTTGCGGACCTTAGACCTAGACAAAAGTCAATCACTTGAATTTTATTTTCTTGGCTTTGGGGAATGGGGAGGGCACTGTTTCACATGGGGAAGTGTGTACTTTCTTAGTTCACAACATATTAAATCATTCATAATGATAACATCCTGCAGTCTGAAGAGGAGTTGAGTGGCCCTGTACCACCAGCAATCCTCAGATTACAGTGGATTACAGTGGATTAACAGATGACTGTTGTAATTTATGTTTACCTGCTGCTCAGCCAGAATGAGTGTGGTGTGGAATGTTGAATGAAGGGAATGTTGGATGTATGTGAGTGTCAGTTGGGTATGGGCTGAGCAGCAGGGCAGCTGTTCCTGGTGGGGTTCTCCTCATTTCTTCATGTAACAACTTCATCATCATTCATTCATTAATAACTTTATTCGGTTACTATATACAAAAATAACCATAAAAGTACAATTTAAAATGAAAATATGTATATACAACAATCGTAACACAATAAAAAGTTAGCTGTTTACAGTGAAGCATAAATTGAATTTTCCCACTCTAAGAACATTTTTTTAAAAGGCAGAGACAGATAAAATGGTTAATATATTCTCCAGTATTAGGGGTGTCTTTCATAGATTCACATGCTTGAATATTCCCCGTCGTCGAAGTGGGAGACCCACGGTACATAAAATAGCAGTAATATATGTATGTATAAGTAAAATCTTTATAATTGTAATTATAAAAATACATATACGTATATAAAATACAGTAAAATATCCATAAAACTCAAAAGTACCATAGAACAGAATAGGCCCATAGAACGCCTAAGGGAGAGATCAACTATGCAACATATCAGTGTCATTATGTTTTGGTCCAAATTCCGGCCAATCAGGCCGCAGCTCCCTCTAGAACCTTCTCCTCAGAAGCCCAAGACCTCAGATTTTCTACCGCACGTCGTGTGAAGGGAGTCTCCCTGAGCTCTGCTCAGTTTTTTCTTCAACACTAGCTGTTATTTCTTCATAATGTCTTCTAATAAGAAATCTTTGTTTGAAGCTTGCCCTTCTTGTGGTAAACTGCGCCTTTTTCATGAGGATCCTCACAGTAAATGTATTTACTGTATCTACCCAGACCACGAGGTGAAGAACTGTAAGTACTGTCGCACTTTTCCCCCTAAGACTCTGAGGGATAGAGAGGCCCGTCTCCTTCTGTGGCTACAGAAGTTGAAGACTTCAGAGTCTGTGGTTTCTGATGCTGAAAGTTTTACTTCTGGTGTTTCCAGATCCTCTCAGAAGCGTGGGTCAGAAACAGAGGTTCCATCTCCTTTTCTTAAGAAGAGTAGACTGTTGGAGTCCTCCAGGAATGTTTCCCCACAGGATTTGCTTCAGGGCACGTCTACGGGACCTGGTTCTCTGACGTCTGCGCCCAAAGCCTTGCCTTCCTCTCAGAAATCTGGCATTGGCTCGTCGACGGGCTCGTCGACGCGCCCGTCGACATCTTCAGCGACGACGAAGTCTGTCACATCTACGTCGACGACGACATGTTCTATGTCTTCTTCTACTGCGTCGACGACGACCACCTCGTCGACGACAGCTCATGCAACGAGACCCATTACGTCGATTGTTAAAATCTCGTCGACGACTCTTAAATCAGTACCGTCGACGAAGAAGTCATCGTCGACGTCAACACCGTCGACGGATCAGTCGTCGACGCCAACACCGTCGACGGATCAGTGGTCGACGCGAATTCCGACGACGAAGACTAAGTCATCCAAAAGAAGCTCGTTGACGGGTCCATCATCGTCGACGACGGCCTCGTCGACGACTCCTTCGTCGACGGCCATCACTTCATCGTCGACGCCTTCGTCGACGGCTACTTCAACGTCGGTGACTAAAGCTCTAATACCGTCGACGACTCCGTCGACGGACAAGAAATCTTCGTCGACGACGAAAAAAACCTCCAATTTCATCAAAAGGCTCGTCAGCTTCTCTTCATCCTCCTAACACAGCTACCACTTTTACAGTGGTTACGGCTTCTACATTGAGGACGGTGCCTCTCATTCAGCTAAGTCCAATACGGAGTGGAGCCCGTCTTCCAGAAAAATTGTTTCAGTCAGGAGGTGAAGAATCCGACCATGAATCTGAGGTGGAACAACTGTTTGGACAGGCATCTAGTCCATCAGACTTCCACATTAAGTGCCAGGAGTACAGCGATGATGGTGACAAAGGGGAATACGTCGAAAGTGGGAATGATTTATTTCCTGTTGACGAAGCAGAAACAGTAACTTCAGAACCAGTTACACAAATACCTTTATCATTAGTCAAAAATCTACAGCACATGCTTGATGACTATAACCGCAGGTTTCCTCCATCTACACCTGCCTCCCCAGCATCACAACCTCCTTCCCAACCTTAACCTCAACCTCAAGCGCATGCTCCGACTCCATCCGCTACTCCGGAAGGAACTCGTCCTGACACGGATAATGAGGACCCTGCACCTCAGGACACTGATGACGGAGATGACGTCGATATGATTGATTGGGACAATTACAGGGCACAAACACCTTCCACTCCTCCCACCTCACCTCTTGCATCCCCTCCAGTGGATATTGCAAACTTCCATTCTTTAATGGTCCGTGCAGCGAAACGCTTTCACCTCACTGTCGAGAAACAGCAACATGAGAGTGAATGTTTCTCGTATGATTTTAAAGATGTTTCACAAAGACAATCACACACCATTCCAATTATAGACTTTATTTGGACTGAGGGTCTTAAATTAATGGAACATCCCAATTCAGTGCCTGCTGTCTTGCCCAGATTTGACAAAAAATATAAGGCCCCAACGTCCCGTCACAAACTAAAGCAGAGTCCGTTATTACTCAAGCAGCACAGAAAAGATCTTGTAATCCGGCTACACCACTCATGTCTCCTCCTGATCAGGAGGACCGCAAATTGGACTCAGAAAAAAGTTCACTACAATGGCGGACACTACTGTCAGAGCGGCAAATACCTTAGCTATTCTGGGCCGCTACGACCGCCAGATGTGGTCCGAGATTGCCGCACTGATTCCCCAGATACCTGAGGCCATCCGTGCAGAAGCGCAGGCCATTATCCAGGAGGGAGAGGTAATCTCATCTGAGATTATTGAATGCGCGCTTGACATCTCATCCACGGGCTTCCGTCAACTAGCTGGGGCAGCAGTTTTGAGGCGTCAGGGCTGGCTGAAATCTACAACCTTAAGGCCGGAAGTACAAGGAAAGGTCCTTGACTTACCGTACGATGGAGAGTCTTTATTTGGCAAGCATGTGGACGATGCTCTTGAAACAATCAAAAAGGACACTGACACCGCTAAGACCTTAGCCACTCTCCAATACAAAAAGCGACCCTTTCGGGGGGCACGAGGTAGAGGCGGTGGCTCCTCTACTTTTCGTGGCACAGGCCAGTATCGCTCATACAATACCTACAACGATAACCGACAGAGAGGTGCATACCAAAACCAAAATCGCAGGTCTTCCTCCAGACCATATCAACGGAAATCGACTTATAGAGGTGGCGCAAACAACAAAAAACAGTGACAGTCTCAGTTCCTTTCGTCTGCCGACTGTGCATCTTGGAGGTCGCATCTCAAAGTACTTTTGCAAATGGTTCGAAATCACCTCCGACCGATGGGTCCTGGACGTTATCTCCAAAGGCCATACCTTGGAATTCACAAAATTCCCTCCCACTCATCCACCCTCGGGACCACCCTCTCCCCACCTCAAAGAACCTTTGGCTCAGGTAAAACTTATGATCCAAAAAGGGGCCATCGAGGTAGTGCCGCTAGATCAATGCGGAAAGGGATTCTATTCCCGGTTTTTCTTAGTAAAGAAAAAGTCGGGAGAGTGGCGTCCAATTTTGGATTTACGGGCCCTGAACAAATTCATCATTCCAAAAACCTTCCAGGTGTTAACTCTGCTTCAAATCCTCAATTACCTCAATCCAGGGGAATTCTTCTCAACGATCGACCTCCAGGACGCATACTTCCATGTGCCAATCCACTCCAAACACAGGAAGTATCTACGCTTCACTGTCGGACACTTACATTTCCAATTCAAGGTCCTTCCATTCGGCCTCCGGTCAGCACCGAGGGTCTTTACCAAGATCATGGCCCCGGTAGCTGCCTTTCTATGCCTACGAGGCATACAATTTTATCCATACCTGGACGATTGTCTCATAAAGGCTCCGAATCTTCAACTGGCAATCCAGCATACACAGACTTGCCTCTCCCTGTTCCGAGACTTGGGACTTTTCTTCAATTGCCAAAAGTCACACTTTCGCCCATCTCAACGGCGAGATTTTCTAGGAGCCTCACTAGATTCTCATCTGGCAATGGCTTTTGTCTCCCAAGAACGACAAGACCGTATAATCCAGATGGTACGATCACTCCAGTCAAAACTGTACGTTTCAGTCAGGATGTTGAAATCATTCCTCGGCATGGCTTCTTCGGCCATACAGTTGATTCCCCACTGCAGACTTCATATGAGGGTCATCCAAGAGGAGTTAGACAAGCAGTGGAAGCAGGTTTCAGGATCGTTCAACGACAGGATCCTTCTCACGCCCCGTATCCAAAAGGCTCTGGAGTGGTGGGCTCACCCTCCAAACATTTCAAAGGGTCGGTCTTTTCGAGACGTTACTCCAACTCTAACTCTTACGACCGATGCATCCCTGGAGGGCACATCTCGAAGGCCTCTCAGTGCAAGGAAAATGGACTGCGGTCCAACGCTCTTGGCATATAAATCACTTAGAGCTCCTGGCGATCTTCCTGGCCTTGAAGTCTTTCCAACGGATTGTTCAAAATCAATATCTGCTGGTGAGAACAGACAACACCACCAGCATGCATTACCTGAACAAGCAGGGCGGCACCAGGTCCCTTTTGCTTTCCCAACAAGCACAGGAGATATGGAATTGGGCGATTCGTCACCAGATTCACCTCACTGCCATTCATGTGCCGGGTGTTTCCTATGTTCTGGCGGACACACTCAGCAGGTCTTTCACGGACAACCACGAGTGGGAACTCAATCAACCAACTCTGGAGTTCATTTTCCACCAGTGGGGCCATCCGCAGATAGATCTTTTTGCGACTGTCACCAACAAGAAATGCCAACGCTTTGCAAGTCTTCATCCCCACAGAGAGTCGAGCGGAAATGCATTTTCGATCAGCTGGTCGAACACATTCAGCTACGCTTTTCCTCCGCTTCCCCTGATTCCACGCTTGTTGCACAGGATGAGGCTTCAACCCTGCCAAATCATCTTGATCGCACCCAAGTGGCCGAGGCGTCCATGGTTCCCGGACCTCCTCTTGCTCTCCCAGAGTGAGCCAATTCCGCTTCATCCGTTGCCTCACCTCCTCATGATGCAACAGGGGCAGATTTGCCATCCGGATCCAGCATACCTTTAACTCCATGCCTGGAACCTGAGCACCATGAATTTGCGCGTCTGACCATCGACGCAGACTGTAGAAAGGTGTTAGCGCACGCCCGTGCTCCTTCCACCATTAAAACCTATCAGCTGAAGTGGAAGCGTTTCTGTGTCTGGTGTCACTCCAAGGCCTTGGATCCACTGACGGCTAAACCAGAGCAGATTCTGCCTTTCTTCTTATCCCTTGCGAAGTCAGGACTTTCCCACTCCACTCTGAAGGTATTTCTAGGGGCTCTCTCCCGCTTCCGCCATGATGGATCTACTTCACTGTATTCATCTTGAATCATTCAAAATTTTCTCATAGGTCTCTTCCGAATGTTTCCACCCATTCGACGGCCTCCGCCTACTTGGCGCTTAAACCTAGTCTTGTCTCAGCTCCTCCTACCTCCATTTGAACCCATCCATTCAGCAAGCTTGAAATTCCTCATGTGGAAAGTTGCCCTGTTACTCGCCTTGACGTCATCCAGGCGTGTCAGTGACATTCAGGCATTCACAATCCAGCCTCCTTTTCTCCAGTTCTCTAAGGACGCTGTGACATTACGTACTAATCCCAAGTTTATCCTGAAAGTTCCCAGTGATTTTCATCTCAATGAACCGATCATTTTAAAAACTTTCTTTCCGGATCCGCAAACTCCTGCAGAACACTCATTACATTCTCTGGATATAAAACGTTGCCTCAAGTTTTACATTCAGTGCACTGCATCATTCAGGAAATCTGATCCACTGTTCGTGGCCCATGGCCTCATCTCTAAAGGACAGCCTGTTACCAAACAAAGTATTACTAGGTGGATTTCTTCCACTATTACCTTTTGTCACCAGCGGGCTGGTAAGCCTCTTCCAGCTCCAGTTCGTGCCCACTCAACCAGAGCTGTGTCAGCTTTTACTGCCCTCTTTGCGGGGGTACCTCTACGACACATCTGCAGAGCTGCTACGTGGTCGAGCAGCCATACTTTTACGAAGCACTACTGTCTGCAGTCACTGATGCCGCAGATGCAGCGGTGGGACAAGCGGTGCTGCGGAATCTTTTCCATTAAAGGTGAGCCTCTGCTGCTACCCGCCTCCAGTCATAAAGGTTTTCTTTTAAGATGTTATTTTCTTATATACTTGAATTGTCTGTTACCTTTATGACTTATATGATGATTACTGCTTTCTACTCTTATTCAAGCATGTGAATCTATGAAAGACACCCCTAATACTGGAGAAGAACATAAGTTACTTACCTGTAAACTGTGGTTCTCCAGTATTGGTGTCTTTCATAGATTCACATGCGACCCTCCCGTCCTCCCCTCAGAGGCTCTCTTCTCCTCAGGCACTTTTGGTTACTCTGTGCTACGAAAATCCGAGGTCTTGGGCTTCTGAGGAGAAGGTTCTAGAGGGAGCTGCGGCCTGATTGGCCGGAATTTGGACCAAAACATAATGACACTGATATGTTGCATAGTTGATCTCTCCCTTAGGCTTTCTATGGGCCTATTCTGTTCTATGGTACTTTTGAGTTTTATGGATATTTTACTGTATTTTATATACGTATATGTATTTTTATAATTACAATTATAAAGATTTTACTTATACATACATATATTACTGCTATTTTATGTACCGTGGGACTCCCACTTCGACGACGGGGAATATTCAAGCATGTGAATCTATGAAAGACACCAATACTGGAGAACCACAGTTTACAGGTAAGTAACTTATGTTCTTATCTAGTTTCTGGATGGCTTAAAAAGCAGGACGACACTGATTAAAATCCATAATCTTCAATATGGGCACAATCCATCTTTTTCTCTGTACAATATAGAATTTACAAAATAGCAATATGTGCATGTCCGATTGATTAGACAAATCATCACATGGACATTTTCTAAGTTGCTTTGCCCAATCATTCATGTTGGGGAAACTTAAAAATCTAAATAAGATATTTAATCTAAAACGTGTTAATAAAAACCGTTCAAAATCGCTCATGTGTAGCTTAACATAAGGTTGGATATTGCTGGTGATCGTTGTTAACTGATGAGCAACCACTGTACGTTTCATCATTTCAGTGCTCAATCTATGATCTCCCAAATGTGTCATACATTGTCTTTTTAATTCTCTCCTGGACACATGGGACATCAATAAGGGATCATCCCGGTGGCCTATTTGTATGAGAAACGTCTTTACATATAATAACCATCTTATCTTACTGGCGTTATCCATGTTCATCACATCTCTCAAAACAGATCGATTGAAAGCACACTCCTCAGTAGTCCATACCCTATGCCACAAAAGTACTGGTTGAACTTTAATAACATCCTCTATATACGGTTGACCAAGTTCAGCGTGGCAAATGTACGTAGAAACACTATCAGGGACTGCTAGGAGGTACCTCATAAAACGATTTTCTGCCACCTGTAATGATTTCACACTTGCATATCCCCAAATTCCTGCACCATATGTGACAATTGCTACACAGGTCGCTCTATAAATGGTTACAAGTTCCCCAATCTGTTTTTTACCCATTTTTCTGCCAAAATTTGTAAGGGCCATTATGGATTTACAAAACAACAACCTCCTTGTCTTTATTGTTGTATTCCATGGGCCAGTTTGATCAAACAATATAACTAAGTACGGGAAAGTTGGAGTAAAATCCAAGGGTTTAGAATTAATGTACATAACTTTCTTCTTGTTCAGCGCCCCGGGGCCACAATTCATACAAAACGTTTTCGTACAATTAATTCTTAAGTCCAGATTGGTCATAAACTGGGAGAAAGATATAATCATCCTTTGCATGGCCAGGGGTGTCCGAGCCATCAAAACCGCATCATCCGCGTATAATAGTGCAGGGACAGATCTATTAGCTATCATGGGCATGTCCCTGCACTCCCGGAGCAAAATATTTTCCAGATCGTTGATATAAATTGTAAATAAGAAGGGAGCAAGCACGCATCCCTGACGTACTACTCTTGCGATGCTGAAAGGCTCAGTGCATTCTCCATTCCTACCAAATCTGACCGGGGCCCGTGCCCCCATGTAAAGTTCCCTAAGAAAGAAAATTATATTTTCCTCCACACCCAATTTTTCTAAAATCAGCCAAAGTTTACTATGGGTGACAATCGAAAGCCAACGTTAAGTCGACAAAGGTTAAAAATATATGACTTCCCCTGGCTTTGGTATATTTTTCTAGAAGAATGTGCAAATTAAGGCCCTGGTCAATAGTGCCAAGGCCTTTCCTGAAACAATATTGCAGATCACTGATTATTGAATATTCTTCAGCCCATGTTTGCAGTCTATTTAAAATTACACGCCCAAAAATCTTAATGGTTGAGTCCAGTAATGATATTAGGCGATAGCACAAGCAACTTGTCTTATCCACCTTTTTAAATATAGGGACAATAATAGACTCAAAACAAGAAGATAACAGTCCAGTCGAGCAAGATGCATTAAAAATTTTCGTAAGGAGTGGACCCCATAAGGCCATGTTATTTTTATACAAATCAACTGGCACCCCATCGGGGCCTAGGGCCTTACCTCCCAGGCTAGCTTTTATACCCAAGGTGAATTCATTTAAAGTGATACACAGGTCCAATTTCCTATTAATATTTGAAATCTCCTCATCCACCGCATTTACAGGTGGAGTTTGATCCAAAGGCATCACCAGACTATATAAATCTGCATAATGCTCTAGCCATTCCCGCTCGGAAATTGCTATCTCTATCCTAGCTTTGGCCTTATCATTTAGAAAGGGTGCATTGACTGCTTTCCAGAAAGCTACAGTGTCTCTACTTAGGGATGCTTCATACAAGGATTCCCATGCTTCCTTTTTAGGGTATCCTTTCTCTGTTTCAATGTCTTTTTATAGACCTTTTGCAGTTCCCTGATTAAGGTCTGATCTCTTGCAGGGTCAGTTAGAACATATTTAAGGTTAGAATAAGCCTTAGTTCAAGCTGTATCAAACCAGCTAGCTACATTGTCTTTAGGGTTTTTCTTGTCCACCCACAGGCTACTTTAATGTGTGAGGTTATAATTAAAAAAAGAATCAATAATTGCTAAGTCAGCGGCATTTCCATCCAGACAAACTTAGAAACTAGATGCACAATTGCTAATTAGATTCTGAGTAAAATCCTCAGGGACCACTTTGGTCCATTTTAGGGAATACCCGTTTTGTCACAACTTAATAAAAGAACATAATTGTATGCGATTACAACATTTGGCGATGATTTTGAAGAAGAATCCACGTGTTTAACTAGAAGGAAACCTAAAACAGCCTAACAGTAACTTGACAGAAACAGAAAAGAGAAGGCCAAGGATGTTGGAAAACTAAGACTCGACAGAAACAGAAAACTGAAGCCAAGGAAATCACAAGGTAAAAGACTTTTTTGTGGAAATTAACTAGTATGTAACGCTGTCTGGCACCCCAACCCCACCAGTGACCCTGCCATTGGTCGCCCTAAAACCCAAGCGTGCCAGATCTGGCTGTGTTAATCTAAGGCTAAGTGCAAATTCCAGCGTTATTGTAATATGCTAATCGGGGCATAGATCGGGCCCCGGTGTAAAGTAATTAAGCACAGAGCACTGTGAAGATTTACACCTTAAACGTGTTGATCGAGGGCAAATATCAGGCCCCAGTATTTGACTGTGCCGTGTGAGCAGCTCGAGTTGTGGAGACAGCGCTGTGGTGTTGCGCAGATACTTTGAAAGTGGAAAAATTTACACTGGATTTAAAGTCTTCGCCATTGGCGTAAAACAAGTTATTATTTGAATTGATGTTGACCGTTACCTTCAGTAACTGGATTCGCAAGTGAGCAGAGTCGCGAGAGTGGCTCAGTGTTCTCCGCTATGTGTCATTGCAGCGTGTGTTACCACTTTCCATCGCGGCCCAGCTGTTGCCATCCGGTGGTCCCAATTCCATTTTGGGCAGAAACGAAGAAACTTGAAGAAATTAATCGACACTCCATAACCATGAGTCAGCCTCAGAGTGCGCACACTAATCCATGCATGCGCCATTCCTACACGTGCAGTGTGTTGCTAAGAAGCAGCGTCTTGTTAAAGTCTTTCTTTGTTGCCAGGGAACTCGGCGTTGGCCTCCTCAGGGCGCATCATCACGCAATGTTGAGCAAACATCTTACAGATGGTTTCCTCTGCTTACGAGAATTAAACCTGCCCTGAGCGTGAGGTTAAGAAAGAGAACAGACATACTCTGAAGGCCAAATGGCAAGTAGTACCCATGTGATGTATGTGTGTTTTGGAGAAGAAGGATGTGTACTGGAGATCATACTGGAGATCAAACGCATGCGCGTGGCACGCAACAGCCATTTTAGAGTCAGGCTTTTAGCATCAGCGCAATCAGGCAGTACGAAGAAATGGCAATTTCAATGTAATATTATCCAAATGTGCACAAATAAGTGTTTATGTTGAAAGACAGTGAAAATAAACAAAGAAACAAGCAACTTTATCAGCACGAGTCCAGCGCATACTTATGGTCTATTCCAGGATCAAAGGCTGACATTACCAACGTACAGCCGAGGAAGGTATTCATTTAAACTTACTATATAATTGTGTGGGATGAGTGTCTCCTAATCGAACATTAAAGCCACGGAGAGCTTATAAACCAGAATGGCGACAGAGAGCCTGATTAGAGACAAGAGAGAAAGAAGGGGCATAGAGCCCAGAAACAGGACAGTGATCCCAGAAGCTGGTCAGGGGGTCAAGAGGGAACCCAGAATCAGGATAGTTATCCCAGAAGCTGGTCTGGGGGTCCAGACTGAGCCCAGAACCTGGACAGAAAAGATGAAATGGGACCAAGGTCCCAGTATTGGAAGTAGGTCCGTCTGAGAGACCATGTTGGGGACAATGTCACAGAACTTGAAACACAACAGGGACAATGGTCCCAGAATCCCAAAGATTGTTGTGTATGAGTTGGCATTTAGGTGTTAGGCCACTCATTGGTTTGAGTTGTGTATGAGATGGCTGTGTTTAGGTTAAGTCACTCATTATTAGGTATTGGTTGTTGAATAATGGTGCGTGAATAAGACACTTATTGTCTTAGTGTTTCTCTTTTGTGGGTAAGTGAGTGTAGCATTGTTTTATTGGTATGTTGGTTGGGGGAAATGTGTGATGTGCCATTATATTTTGTTCTGAAGTGTGTGTAGTAGTGTCATTAGAGAGTTTGTTTGCTGATCTGTGATGCACATTTTTTGTTATGTTGTTTCCTGACGTATTGCTTTAAGGTTTGTTTCCTGTGTGTTGTACGTTTTGGTCTGGCCAACTGGTATGATCTGTGGCATATGGGTTATGGTTTATGATGTAGGATGGCGGTTTAAATCAGGAAGTGATGTGATGTTTTGTTTATCATGTATTGTGGTGTGAAACCTCTGTGATTTAAATCAGGAAGTGATGTGAAATTTTGTTCAGAATGTATTGTGGTGTGAAATCTCTAGTACAGTTTAGTGCTAGATGAGATGTAGTACGGTTTGAGAGGACATTTACGTTTTTTAAATTTATTCACTGTGTGCGAGATGAGACGAGATGTAGTACGGTGTGACAGGACGTTTCTTTTTATTATTCACTGTGAGTATAATGAGATGTGGTATGGTGTGACAGGTTGTGATATTTATTATTGTATTGCATTATTATAGTATTGCATTTTCTTTCCTATTATTAGTGCATTGTATTCAATTTCCTGACGATATGTCTATATTTTATTTGCCATATTGTCATTATTTTAATTTTTTAATTTATTTTGTTTCACAATGCAGTTGTTCCCCTTAAAGAAGGGAGATGTGTTGTAACTTATGTTTACCTGCTTCTCCGCCAGAGAATGAGTGTGGCATGGAATGTTGGATGGATGGAATGTTGAATGTCTTTGAGTGCCAGTTGGGTATGGGCTGTGCAGCAGGGCGGCTGCTCCTGGTGTGGTTCCTTGTTTTCACCTGGTAACTACTTAATAAAGAACCTACTTAAATCTACACTTGGAGGTCTAGACATTCATTCAGATTACGACAAAGACCTGAATGAAAAGGCAGTAATTTGTTTTTTCCTGGTAGAAATTCACCTCTGTCTGCGGTAGCCATGAGCATGCAGTCTGTTTAAAAAAAAAGTTTATTTGAGCAGTGTATAGCCTACTTGGAAGAGGGGATTGATTTATCAGAGACTCAAGTTACCTTTACAAATCCACAGATTCTGTAAACCTTTTCCATCATCTGCAACTAGGCTCAAATACCGCTTTCATAATTGCGGTTTAACTACAAGCAGTATTTTTCCAAGTTGCCATCTGAAGTCACAGGTTTAAACCCGGGTTAAAGCAATGCTCATTGTGTTCATGGGCAGGAAACAGTGCAGCAGCTGAGAGCACATTTTTTTTAACTCAACTGAAACAAATAGATCCGATGTAGCCTTTATTAAGGTTGAGCTTTAGATCCAGTGGTGTAGCAAATGGGTGGTAGGGGTGCTGTCCGCCTAGGGCGGCACAAGTTTTCAGGGCGGCGGCCTTCCCCCCGCTCTTACCTGCAAACGCAGGGATCGTCATGGGCAGCTAAAGCTACACCACTGTTCAGATCCAAGTTAATATGAAAGTTAGGCTCCACATTGAAATCCTTTTCTTTGGAAATGGAAACAACATTTCTGAAGTATGTCATCTCTAACAACAAATACAAATAATATGTAGTGCTCTTGACAATGTAATTAAACTAGCACACTTATGTAATGACAATGGAGCAACTTGTCCTGTCATCTTTTCACTACAAGAAAGTGTAAAGAACATATTCACTAATGTTGTCTTGAACTGATCTTTGACATATTGAGGGAAACTAAATCAGCAGTGTACAGCAGTATTCTTTTGGGAAGCCTTCATGCTTTGAACTTTTTTGTTTAATTTCCTAGCAAGCACAATGCCTCCTGCAGACTTCACTTTGAGGTGATGGGAGCGGTGGTTGGAATGTTTTACCCAGAGTAACTTTGTCATACTGCAAAATAATGTGAATCTACATTAACAGACTTCAATTGCATCATCAGCACAAACACCAGATTTCACCATCCTTGGAGACTCTGTTTGAGTGGTATGCTTCAACTGGGTCATCCAGACCACCACTAACACGTGACCTCACCCTCCTCCGGCTCCATGAGTTGAGAGTTTGATCTACGCCCAGTTGAGTTTAGAGACAGAATCTTGTAGTACAGTTTAAGTAAAAATTGTAGCAATGCCTGGGTATTCTGACAAAATATTGTGAAAAAATTATCGTGGGCACAAATATCATGTCACAAGTACATGGGACAAAATATAGAGGGTAAGAAGCTAATTTTTTATGCATTCAATATAGGTTTTTAATAAATATAGTTGTGTATAATTTTGCTTTATTTAATGTCTTGTATGAAATATTATTTTTAAATTAGTTTGACAAATATTGGTTATTTTAGTATTATACGTTATTAATATTATAATAATACTTTTCTTACATTTGTTTTAAGTTTTATTTCAAATTTCATTTAAAAAGTTATTATTAGGATGTAATCAGGATGTGAGGGTTTCTAAAATGTAAATTATTGTTTTTAATTTGTAATGAATTTCTTATGTAATTCGATTTTTCAATTAATAATGATTTAGTATAATTAATTGATTATCAGTTTAATTATTTATTGATTTTTAATTGATTGGCAATTGGCTTATCAGTTTATTTAATTATTAAACTATATTAATTAATTTACATTTATTAATTGCTTGAATTGTATGTCTTTTATTTAGTATTTTTTCTATTTTATAATTTTATTTATTTAGTTTTTGATATGTATTGTTTGTCAGTGTTCGTTAATAGGTTAGTAGGAAAAAATATATTTTTTATTTGTAAAATAAAAATGTTACTTTTGTTGAGTTTTATTTGTTTTATATTTAATGAATACATTTATTCTTTAAAATATGTTTAACAATGTTTATTATAAGTGATCTATAGAATTGATTAAAGTTAATTTTGTTATATTTTAATAAAATATGTCTTATTTTTAGGAAAAAATCAAAATAGGTTATTAAAATATAATTTAATTAAATAATAAACATGTACTCCTTTTTATATATTTTTTAACATTGTTATATTTATTTATATTTTTAACTATTTTAAATAACTGAATTTAATTTAACATGGTTTCCTATGGGATTTTATTTTAAGTCCGTACCTTAATATTTGCTATGGGAGGTTGTTACAGTGCCAGTGGTTGGCCATGTGTAGTGTTGGACTCACAAGTGTTTTTATTTAGTAGTAATGAACACTTTGATTTTGTGAATAGCCAAAGTAGCAAACCTACACAAAAGTGTAAACTTACTCAAAAGTGTAAGTTGCCTTTGTGAATCAGGACCTTTGGGTTTATTTTAGAAAAGTTTTGAAAAAAGTGTTGTGCAAAAATGTATGTTTTTTATCTAAAAATGTCAATTTATTTGCTGTGCTAAGATTACCATTTTCCCAGCTTTTACGAACAGGAAGAGTTGAAAAAATAATTTGCTTCACCAAATTATTGCAATTTTCTAAGCAGTAGTCAATATTTCGTATTTTTACAGTTTGTAACTACTTGCAGTTTGTGTGGGAAAAGAGATGTGAGAACAGAGAGCAGTACATTTCTAAAAAGTAGACAACATTTTGAATTCAGCTAGAGATCATTTTTGTAGCTCGCTCGTGGGTTTTCCAAAGACCCTAGACCAAAGAAACTAATCATTGATGTAAAAAAACCAATGACAGTAGTTGGGAAACAACGGAAATAGGTGACAACGTGCTCATCTGTAATTGTTTTGCTCCAATAGCCACCTCTTCCAGTAAGCAAGGATATGTAGTAGTTGTTGGTTGTCCGAAAACATGTCCTACTAGAGACTAACTAAGCTGCAGCTTATAATTATTCTGTAGCGGCTGGTGTGCCGGCGGAGTGGTAGAGGTGCATTGGGGGGATGAAAGGTGAAGAAAACACTCAAATAAAACGTTTTTTTTAAATGTACCTGCCGCATTGCTACCCGCCAAAGCGTCACTCTTCTGCTTCTTCCTCGCTGCAGCACAGGCTCCAACCTCCCCTGCAGCCAATACTGTCGCTGCTCTCATGCATGAGAGCAGCATCTGGATTGGCCTGAGCACCCTCAATTTGCGCTCCCAGGGAGACTGGGAGCCAGTGCCTCCTGTCTTCAACCCGGTAACACTGCTGGGTTGGGGACAGCTGTAGTGCGCATGTCGGTTTGGCTGTCTTGTGATGGTCGGCCAAACCCACATCCGCACTGAAGGCAGTGCCCACCACTACCCCTCATGACTTGCCCTGCGGGGTCCCGCCCGCAAGACTCATTCAATGGAAGAAAAATAAAAAGATAATTAACACTTTTTATTATTGTTTTCTTTTTCAAATTTTGAGGCTGGCAGTAGGGGACGACGCTTCTCCGCCATAGCCGAGGAATCAGCCACTGTAATTATTTTTCATTCTGAACCATCCATCAGTTTATAAAGTAAAATCTAATGGTGGAAACATGGGTGTGAAAGAAATGTATGCGTTTTTTAAATGAGCCCAAGTATCTGTGTTTAGGCATTGTGATTATTTACACAATTTGGGCTTACCCATAATATCATGTCATTCAGAGAGTGGTTTGCTAAATGTGTTCTTTCTTCCACACTGACTTACATTTGGAAGCCAAAAATTGATTGAAATTCAGTAGATAATAGCAAATGTTCTATAGTTCCACACTTCTCCCTGTGAGAGGGTTAACTTCAGGGAACTGAAACACTCGGGACTACCGCAACCAGAATCACCTGCTTGAAAAGGACAGAACTATGAGGGCAGAGACAGGCAATACCTGAAGCGAAGAAAAGACACACCCACCTTTCCTGTCTCCCCACAGCGAGGCCCAGAGTCGGAGTTGGGAGGAGCTGACCCCGGAAATGCTATGGCTGAACCTGTAAAAACGGGGCAACCACAGGAGGAGGCATATTTAACCTGCGGAAGGAAGAAGCTGGAGGAGGAGTCGAACGCGGAAGAACAGCGAAGCGTGGAGCAGGATACCGAGAGCGAGGTCCGAGACCCGGAGCAGGACGCCGAGAGCAAGGACCGAGGCGCAGGGGAGAAACAGGGAGAGAGGACGCTGACCAAAGCGGCGAAGAGGCAGAGACCGACGACCACTGGACGGAAGAGTGGTGGCATCCACCAGAGGAAGCTGAGGAGTGGTCGCAACTCAGGAGAGTTGCGGAGGAGCCGGTGAGTGACGCTAATTCTGGGGAGAGAGGGTTGGTACTGCTGTGGGAGGTGGGGGGAGAGGGGAACCAGGGTTAATTTGAGCAGGGGAAGAACAAAGGCATTGCTAAGGTAAAGCGCTAACCGGTCTAGTCAACTCTAACGTGACCCTGACCCCCTCAGTACTCACGCTAAGCCCTGACAAACCATTTCCTAGTTGTTTACTCTTCAAAACCCCTATTCTTTTCAGGCTTACCCTTGTCACAGTCCATTACCTCCTTTGGCACTACCGGGTGTAGGTGACAGGTTAACACCTGTGTCACAGTAAACTGACAGGCTCCCTTTCTTTCCTCTTGGCGAGCCTCCGGGTGAAGCTAGCACAACGGACGAGCCAGATCCACAACCCCTCTCCATCCAACCCGAAGAAGGAGGACTGGAACAGGCTTTGATACGGATCCACCCTGAGAGAGAATGGAAAGGGGCGACCACTCGGTCCCCCCGAACGTATGGCGGAGTACCTCGATCCCCCCGGGAAGCCATTTTGGGCGGGAGGCGCGTCTCGGCTGGTATGCCCGAAGCGGCGTAGCCGGGGCGCGTTTTTTCCCGCCCTAGAGTGGGCTGGCCTAGACACTGACGCGGCTGGCCACGCCCTCGGGGCAGGCAGGGGCGGGTTTACGCCCGCCCTGAAGACGGATAAAAAGGGACGCAAGACCAGAAGGCATCCTCTTGTTCCTGTGCTCTGAAGCTGCACCTCCTCGCTGCACGTGAGCTCGAGACGGAACGAAGAGCCAATTTTGAGCGTTGTAATCTTTCTTTTGTCTTTCAGATACTCTGTCAGAGGAATGCCCAAGAAAGGCGGGAAGAGTATGACGACTGAACAGATGCTTCGGTTTCTCATGAAGGAGATGACCGAGCTGAAGAAACGGGTGGCAGAGAGAGACAGGGAAGGGGGGCCGGAACGTCCGTCGGCTGGAGCAGCTCCAGGAGGGAGAGCCAAGAGGCCAAGGAGGGGACCAGCCGGGGGAAACGTCCCGGTTCCCTGTACCCCGCTCGAGGAGCCAACCTCAGTACCGGCGGAGGGGAATCCGATTCCCGTGGTGGTCACCCCGGTGTCCAATGAAGATATGCCGCCCGAGCTGGCAGCACAACTTGCAGCGTAGTTGGGCGACAGTAGTGAGGGCGCCACGGCTGCCGAGGCGCAGGCGCTAATGAAGCAATTGCGCGAGAAACGGGATGCAGCCAAGGTGTCCGCGCCGGCTGCAGTAGTTGACAAGCCACAAGGGACGATTGCGACCGCAGAGGCAGCGTCCGGTGCAGGTAAGCGGCCATTGCCGATTGCGAGGGATGAGTCAGCACCTTCTCGTAGAGAAAGGTTGGGTCAACATGTTCCTTTGGCAATGAAAGAAAAGATTTGGGCGGGGGAATATGTGAACATCTTCTCGTTGCTTGTTGATCATTATGAGGTGGAGCATGTTAAGGGTCAGAAAGATCTCATGCATCCCAGTGTTTGGCGCGCAAAAATGGCCGCCTTTAAAGTGAATGAGAATATTGGCAATTGGGGCAAAGCATGGGGAATTTTTACGTCAATCTTAGGGGAACGTAGGCCCGAGTTGCTTTCCGAGTTGCCGTCCTATCAGTCGCGAATCATGGGGTACTCGACATCACACCAGGGTAACCATTGGTTCTGCTACGATAATCTTTTTAGAAAGGCTAAAGAGCATAATAAAAGCTTAACCTGGGATTGTTATGATTCTTTGACATGGGATAAAATGAAGGAGACAGGTATGTTGAAGATGCCATTGGTAGGAAGTAATGTTGGCGAATCCTCCCGCCAATATGTGGGGACGCCCTTTCGTTCAGGTACGGGTACCGACGATTACTCGAGACCTGCCGGCAATACAGGAAAAAGGGGGTTATGCTTTAATTTCAACAGAGGTAAATGTACTAGGCCCCAGGGATCGTGTAAATTTAAACATGAATGTAGTGGGTGCGGGTCGTCCCATCCTGAGTCCTCGTGCAGAGCCAAAGCGGGTGATAATGGGGGGAGGGGAGGCGCCAAACAGGTCTAACGTAGTCCGAGGGGCGCCTTTACCTACCCCGATTGATACCTTGGCGATGATTCCCTGGCTCAGTGAATACCCGGATCGTACTTCTGCTGGGGTGCTGCGGAACGGATTTTCGTATGGTTTCCGCATCCCGGTAGGGGACTTTCAGGGTGTGGAGAAGTGTAAAAATCAACTTTCCGTCCTGCAGCATACAACCGTGGTACAGGATAAGATCCGGAAGGAGGTTACCCGAGGTCGGGTTGCCGGCCCATTTAGTGTACCCCCGGTGCAGAATTTTGTTTGTTCTCCTTTAGGGGTGGTCCCCAAGAAGGACCCGGGTGAGTTCCGACTGATTCATAATTTGTCAGCTCCACGTGGTCTTTCTGTGAACGATGCAATAGATCCAGAAGTATGTTCGGTGCGGTACGCATCCTTCGATGAGGCCGTAGCCATTTTGAATCGCCTGGGGCCCGGGGCGCTGATGGCGAAGTCAGATATCGAGTCAGCGTTCCGATTGCTCCCGGTACACCCGGACGACCAGCGTCTCCTGGGTTTCATGTTTCAGGGTTATTATTACATGGATAGGTGTATGCCGATGGGGTGCTCTATATCTTGTGCCTATTTCGAGAAATTCAGTAGTTTTCTACAATGGGTCTTCACAAAGAGGACGGGTTTCCAACATGTAATGCACTACCTTGATGATTTTCTGTTCCTTGGGGCAGCCGGGGATCTCGAATGTGGCCGGGCCTTGGCCGAATTTTGTGTGTTAATGAACCAGTTTGGTGTGCCATTGGCACCGGGTAAAACGGTGGGTCCTGCGACTTGCCTCGAGTTTCTGGGGATTGAGTTAGACTCCAGTGAGGGTTGTTTTCGTTTGCCAGCTGACAAAGTGTGGAAGTTCAGGGCAGCCTTGCAAGTGTGTATAAATCGATCTAAAGTTACGCTGCATCAATTACAGCAGTTGGTCGGACAGTTGAATTTTGCCCTGAGGGTGATACCAATGGCCCGTCCCTTTTCCCGTTCAATTGCCCAAGCTATGGTCGGCCTAAAGGATGGCCATCATCGCACGAGACTATCGGCTGAGGTCCGCCAGGACATGCATATTTGGTTAGCATTTCTGGCGAACTTTAATGGTCGAGTCGTCTGGAACAAACCAGCCGTGTCCTCTGACGAGCTGGGGCTATGGACAGATTCAGCAGGTAGCATAGGTTTTGGTGCCATCTTCGGCACAAAATGGTCGGCACAGAGGTGGCCGACATGGTGGCATGACAATGGTCTGACAAGTAATATTGCTTTTTTGGAACTTTTCCCCATTTTGGTGGCCCTGAGAACCTGGCCCGAAGGGTTCAAAGATCACTCTGTGATATTTTGGTCTGACAATATGACCGTGGTTGAGTGCATCAATAGTCAGGCAGCACGATGTAAACTGATTTTAAGACTCCTCAAAGAAATTGTCTTACTGTGTATGCAACTGAATGTGCTATTCAGAGCAAAACATGTCCCAGGGGTAATGAATCAGGCGGCTGATGCACTGTCTCGTTTTCACATGCAGGCTTTCTCGGGTTTCCTTCCCTCAGCGGACCCAGAGCCGGCACCCTTTCCCGAAGCTCTCTGGTTTCTCGGTGCCCCGAACTTCGTCACCTCGTGGGAGAGAGTCTAGCACCAAGGACGAGGAAGGCATATGAAGGGGCGTTTCGGTCCTATTTAGCCTTTTTGGGGGCTGATAGAGAGAGGCTTTGGGGCCACGAGGAATGGGTGGTGAATTTTCTGATGTCCTTACGTAGGGCTGGGAAATCGGTGGCTACGGCCCAGAGGCATCGCGCTGCCATTTCCTTTGTTGCCAGGGCTCATAGTATCCAGGACCCGACAGCGTCTTTCGTTGTACAGAAAGCGCTGCGTGGGTGGCAACGCCTTGAGGGTCGCAGAGTAGATGAGAGGCGCCCGATAGGTTTGGATAGGTTGGCCCAGTTGTTGGCCACACTCCCTGCCACATGTTCATCTCAGTTTGAGACGGTTTTGTTCCGAGCCGCTTTTACGCTAGCATTTCACGGGGCGATGCGGGTAAGCGAACTGGTAGCAAGGAACAAACAGGAAGTGGCAGGGGGTTTGTGCCAGGAACACGTTCAGATCAGAGGGGAGACAATGACTGTCTCCTTTGTCAGGTCCAAGACCGATCAAGATGGGATGGGTGACTGCATAATCATACGCAGGATTCCCGGGTCCTCCATGTGTCCGGTAAAGTGTTTGGAAGATTACCTGGTACGAAGGGTGGCATCATGGGGGGGGACCTTGTTGAGACACGCGGACGCCACCCCACTGACAAAATTTCAGTTTCAGCGGGTGCTTGCGATGTCAATTGCCGCTGCGGGCTTGAACCCGGGCGAGTTTGGGACCCATTCCTTTCGGATAGGGGCTGCTACAGAAGCTACAGCCAGGGGTCTTAATGTTGAACAAATGAAACGAGTGGGGCGTTGGTCCTCCAATTGTTATAAGAGGTATGTGCGGTTGCACATGTTGTGAAGCTGTAATAATGTACTCACGCCTCTTGTTTTTTTGTTTGGTTTTCAGTTGCGCAAGCCTACGAGGCGGGGCGGACTATGCAGTCGACCCAACACCGGGCCAGCGGTCGGACATCACCGGCTGTGAGAAAGGAGGTGTGGGTCGTGGGCCACTCATACGTGAGGCGTGCCGCGGACGTATTCAAAGCAGGTGACATGATTCACGTAGCTGGGGAATACGGGTACAGGGTGTCCTTCTACGGAAGAGGCGGTCTCTGTATTGACCAGTTTCAAACATTTTTCGAGGGTTTGTTAGGGCGGACGAGGTCACCGCCGTCTATAGTCATAGTACATTTAGGGGGCAATGATTTGGTCACCACCGGTAGACGACTTCTCCTGGAGGCAATGCTTTCCACTGTAAGTTGGTTGGCGAGGAGAGTTCCGGGGTGCACAATTGCGTGGTCCCATATGATCCCACGAAAGGTGTGGCGGGGGGCTATTTCTATTCCTGCTTTGAATCATTCTGTTAGAAAGCTTAATAACAAAGTGAGTAGGTTGTTCCGTTCCAGGACATTGCATTCTATTTCACATGGCTGTATTAATGATGACAGTATGTATGTGGGGGATGGTGTGCATTTGTCTCGAGTGGGGAATGAGTTACTCATAGCAGACTTCTTAGCATGGTTGAAAACGTTAAAACATGACCTTTAGGTAGGAGCTTTGTGGGGGGTCCGGATAGCCGGTCAACTATCCGGCCTGTGGCGGTAAGGTCATGATCGGTGAGCACTAATTGGAAGATCCCTATGAGTGGGCGTCACCCAACACGGATGGGAGCGCTCGGGAGAGGTGGCCTTTGGCCCCTCAACGGGGAGGCGGTCCCTTCTAAGGATGGGTCGCCGAAAGAAAAGGAAAGGCGGTCAAGGCCCCTTCCTGTGTAGGAGGGGTTACAGCCCCCTCCTGGGGAATTTCCCGGGGCCAGTGACGTCTGCGACGGCAGATGTGGTAAGTTGTGTGGGGTTTGGGGGGAGGTCTACGCTACCTTCTAGATACCTCACACGAGTCCTCGAACGACCTTTAAGTGGCGTCGAGTTTATGGGTGCCCCCGTCAAGTCAAGGGAAATTGGTAGTTGCACTCGAGGTACGCCTCAGTGCTGTCGCCCCTCCCAAGTGGGGGGGGGGGGTATTTCTGGTTAGGGATCTTGACACCGGTTACGACCTTGCCGTTGGCCCTTAAACGTTAGGATGTACAATTTCAAAATTTCAAGAAAATGTTTTGTAGGTTGTTAGTTCGGCTAGGAGAACCTCTGTATTAGAGAATCTGTTAAGGTTAGCCAAACATCGCAAATGTGGTAATGAAATTGTACATTAATATGAAACTGTTTAATTTTTTAATTTTTTGTTTTAATAAATACGGCCGGGGAGGGTCACTCCCTCCCTCATCCAAAAAACTTCAAGAACTGTTTCCGGTTCCCTCCTTTGGGGATTGTGTTGAGAGGGGGTGGCGGGTATCTCAGCCATATGGAAAGGGGCGACCACTCGGTCCCCCCGAACGTATGGCGGAGTACCTCGATCCCCCCGGGAAGCCATTTTGGGCGGGAGGCGCGTCTCGGCTGGTATGCCCGAAGCGGCGTAGCCGGGGCGCGTTTTTTCCCGCCCTAGAGTGGGCTGGCCTAGACACTGACGCGGCTGGCCACGCCCTCGGGGCAGGCAGGGGCGGGTTTACGCCCGCCCTGAAGACGGATAAAAAGGGACGCAAGACCAGAAGGCATCCTCTTGTTCCTGTGCTCTGAAGCTGCACCTCCTCGCTGCACGTGAGCTCGAGACGGAACGAAGAGCCAATTTTGACCCACCCACCAGCCCCTGAAGACAGCCAGTTGTTTGTAATAAAAGTGATCGATAATTCTATTTCGTTTACAGGTTGTGTTATTATCGTGTGGATATTGAGTGAGTAATAAAGTTGGTCTAATTTATGTCTGTTTGGTGAGTAAAGAAATTCGGATTTAGTGTCCATTTATAAGCATGCTTTTCGGTCATAGTGGCCAATGTATTTTTAGTTTTGTTAGCATTGTCGTATTTATTTTGGTCGGGCGGTAAGGTCATGATCGGTGAGCACTAATTGGAAGATCCCTATGAGTGGGCGTCACCCAACACGGATGGGAGCGCTCGGGAGAGGTGGCCTTTGGCCCCTCAACGGGGAGGCGGTCCCTTCTAAGGATGGGTCGCCGAAAGAAAAGGAAAGGCGGTCAAGGCCCCTTCCTGTGTAGGAGGGGTTACAGCCCCCTCCTGGGGAATTTCCCGGGGCCAGTGACGTCTGCGACGGCAGATGTGGTAAGTTGTGTGGGGTTTGGGGGGAGGTCTACGCTACCTTCTAGATACCTCACACGAGTCCTCGAACGACCTTTAAGTGGCGTCGAGTTTATGGGTGCCCCCGTCAAGTCAAGGGAAATTGGTAGTTGCACTCGAGGTACGCCTCAGTGCTGTCGCCCCTCCCAAGTGGGGGGGGGGGGTATTTCTGGTTAGGGATCTTGACACCGGTTACGACCTTGCCGTTGGCCCTTAAACGTTAGGATGTACAATTTCAAAATTTCAAGAAAATGTTTTGTAGGTTGTTAGTTCGGCTAGGAGAACCTCTGTATTAGAGAATCTGTTAAGGTTAGCCAAACATCGCAAATGTGGTAATGAAATTGTACATTAATATGAAACTGTTTAATTTTTTAATTTTTTGTTTTAATAAATACGGCCGGGGAGGGTCACTCCCTCCCTCATCCAAAAAACTTCAAGAACTGTTTCCGGTTCCCTCCTTTGGGGATTGTGTTGAGAGGGGGTGGCGGGTATCTCAGCCATAAAGACTTACCCAGAGGAAGAGACTTACAACCCTGTTACCAAACTGAAAACTGTGGCTACTGACAATAAAGTATCACCTGTTAGACAATATATTCAGCCTCCATGTCTGTATATCCGCCCTGCACTCCCACACTCACATTTTAAATAGTATGTCATTTGTGTGGGTGGGCTAACCACCCACGACAGGAAAGGCCCCCAGATTCAACGTAGAGACATCAAGAATTTAGTCTGGAATTTTAATCTGTTCAGCGATGTTGGGAGCTACTGTATATAGGTTCAGTGTTGACCTGTACCATAGGAACCTACAAGCCTCAGACATTTCGAAAAAGTAGACCCAGGAGAGTCCAGTGTAGTTTTGCAGAAAGGAACCAAAATGCAACGTGGAAATATGAAGATTTTTCTTTTGCAATTTGGTCATTCTTGGGATGTGGATTGTTTCTGTATTTGGGCCTGTAGTCAGCTGGACCTAGAGAAACCTACCAACCTCAGATAATCTAAATACTAGACAACCAGGGAGTCCAGGGTGATATGACTATTATAGATCTCACTACCCAGATTGATCCGCAAACATAAAACTTTGGCTAAAATGACTGACTTTCCTCACATTTCTGAGAGGGAATGTTCTGGAATCTGTGGGGATTGACAAACATTATACTGCCCAGCATTCCTACATTTCCCCAAATACAAATATTACCACATATATGTGGGTGGGCTATCGCCTGCAAGGCAAACTGGCTAATGCTCTTCATTTTAGTTGGAGCGAGCGCAGGACTCCTGAGGAGTTGTTCAACGTGGTAGTCCCGCATAATTGATTGTTCAAGAGCTTACCTACATGTTCCATTGTAACTTGCAATACAGAAACTACTGAGGAACGCAGCATGGTAAGACTTCAGCCATTGGCTGACTTCACATAAATATATATATGTAAAGTAGTGTTTTTAACTCATACTTTGAAGTTCACAGGGCATTCTGGGTAAGAACATGTGCTGGGATCTGTGCAAGCCACTCCACCCTGGATCCCCCTGGGTCTCTAAGTTTCAGAAAGGGCCAGAGTTTTTAGGGTTCACTGGTTGGTGACTGGCCCAGGATCTGAAAACCATCGCCATTCCTTGTGGCAAGTGAGACGGAGGTAAGATTTCCTTGAGTGTCGTTTTTAGATGTGGGCCTGCACAGGTGGCATATACCCCCGATTATGCCCCTGATGGCAGAAATATTGACTGGTGCCCATTGGTTGGGGCTTGATGTCAAGATGATCCAACACTGTCTGGTGGGCAGATTGGGGTGCTTACCCCCATCTTCCTGTCCTCGGGGGCGAGGGGGTAGTCGGAGAGCCTGCCAAGCCATGCGGGAGTAATAGTGAGAATCGAGTGCAGGACCTGCCCACCCTGGAACTGGACTACTGCTCCATCCCTGGGCACCAAACAATCTGCTCCTGTTGGGGCAGGAATGTCTCCTCTGTGGTGATCAGGTTCATTTCCCTGTCCCAAGTACCTACCCATATGTATTTGGTATCCTAAACTTTAGTTTTTGCCCTAAAGGCACACTAATTTAGCTTCTGTGCAGAAAGGCCTTTATGTGATCATGAGAGGCCCTGGACTTGTCCTGTGACCTAGAGAGGCACAACAAACAAGCCCTCATATCAGACAGAAGATTACTTTCCCTATCAGTGGATTTAGAATATAGAACAGAGGTGGAAGCATACCATGTTTTGAGAATGAATAGTGTGGCCAGACCTTTTTATCTGATTGATTGGAAGGGAGGCCAGTGGATCCACTTTGAATATGCCTTGCCTTGCAATATACTGCTGACAGTCCTGTTTTTAGGAGTGGAGAGACCCCGACACTCAAGTAAGGGGACAGCTCATAGGGATTTAGATTATATTTGAGGCCTTTTGGATAAAAGGAAGCCGCTGATTAGCCTTCCTGAACATTGCCATTTGGTGGATGGTAGTGATCGGGGTGAAACAGCATACTCTACTGTGAAAGGTGAGGAAACCTTCTTTCTTTCCCTCATTACTCTTTCGTTGGGCAGATGACAACGAGGTACAGAACCATCATGTCTCCTTTGGTCTCTTGTGGGGGTGCTCTTGCTGTGAGGGGCATCACTCTGCACAAAAGCTGTGTCTAGAACACAGCCAAGAAAGGACACTTGAAAGAAGAAGCACCCTCAACCTGTTCTACAGTTTGGGACAGTGGATCCACATCTCCTGTCTTGGCATTGTGTATTAAAGTGAGGCCCACTGCCCTTCTTTAGTGTAAAAGGATCTGAACAGCTCCTTTTACTTTCACTTTCTGTAATAATCTCATCAGCACACCAAATCACCTTACATTTCTACTTGGTTAAGCAATGGAAGGGCTAAAGATGTGCAGCTTCAAGGCGGCCATTCACAGTTAAGCACTCCAAACATCTCCTCCCTCAGCCATTCAGAGTGAGGAAAGAGGGTGCTGTCAGCCAGGGCCTTGAGATGGAGGGTTAAAACCCCAGAGGTCACATCAGATCACACAACAAGTGCATGGAAGGCCATTTGCTGAATGCAGAAGAAGTCATTTTAATGTTGGGGCACATAGTGTTATGGTTCTGAACCTGCAACATCTATTAGTGGGAAGCTACAGTCCAACTTCCTGTTACTGAAACAATCCAAGATGGCCACCATACACAGACTCCATTCTAAGATCGCCACCAATCAACACTATTCCAGTTATATCTCTTTCAGAGACTACCAGTATATAAAGAGCCTCTGATCAGGGTATCACCGTGCAGCAATTTTTCCAGTTTGCTCCTGCTGTTGTATTTGATTCACGCTCCACTTCAGCTCTGCCCCAGTCCTCACGTTGCCTTTATTCAAAACTTCAGCCTTGCAGTATCTGTCCTAAAAGTCGAGCCCAGTATCTTGGGAGTGTTTGCGACTTTGGGCCTTTTCCTCCTGGTGCTGCCGGCACTTCTTCCCGGAGGACAGAGTGGCTTGTGAAAGAGAGAGCGCCCTTTCTTCTGCATCTCTAAGGAAGAGGCGAAGGACTCACCCTCTGCGTCCAGGCATTGACACAACATGACACCAGAACATCGACCTTGTCTCCACTCGTTGGCCTTGAGGCTTTATAGTGATATTGCCAGGAGTATGGGAGTATGTTAAGTTGTGAAGATTTTTTTTTGCCACAGTAGCAAAATATTATGGAAAACCCTTCCAAGCTTGTACAATTTCTCATTTTGCTACTTTTGTTTTGAAAATCATGACTTTTGCAATACTGTATCTCATATACTATTTTATATTCATCATATAATTCTGCAAATGATATACTTTGTCAAGCAAAATATTGCTTCTGTGCAATACTATTGTGCACAGACCGACGCACCAAATGGTGGGTTTGCAGAGAAATTCTGCATGTCTTTTCCAGTTTAAGTGGCGGGTGTGTCAGAATGTGTAGAACACGTTATATGTGCAAAGGTCAAGCAGAAAACTTTGTGAAGGTTAATCTTTGCAAGTCCTTGACTAGGGCAAGGTGTGCAGAAGGAGTCCAGTGGTCGAAGTATGTTATAATGATTTGTATAGCGCACTAATCACCCGAGAGGGTATCCAGGAGAAGTGATGCAATGGAGGTCTGGGCCTTGTCAGCACTGGGTAAGGTGGTAGCACTCTAGATGTTTCCAGATTGCAAAGTGATGGACACTTTAGCATCAGAGAACATGTATGGGTAAGGCGGATAACACAACAGCGTTAGTGTCCCTGGACAACCCAGAGGCCGTTGCCTAACGCCATGCATTGCCGGCAGCTCCTAGGATTGTGTTGGTTCTTTAGAGATGATTTGTGAGGATTGGTCTAAGTGTATTGTGCCCTTCCGTAAAAGTGAGGCATTTTGCAACTTGTAGTAGCTCACAAACTGTAATTAGAGCTCGCGATCTCATGGGGAGGATGCAGGTAGGAAAAGGCGGGGGGGGCTTATGAAGTGTGCCCTGTCGTACTGAGGGTTGCATGTGGCTGTGGGGTGGTTTGAAGAGGAAGATGTTCAGTTCCTTCCTGAATAGCAGAAGTGAAGGAGCTTGCTTGTCACGAATATCCGTGCAGAACTGTACACATCACAGTGCGTAAAATAAGGCCTTCTAAGTAGACTCGACGCGACAGCAGTAGAGTCCAGACCTCGAGACAGCGATGCAGACGCAGGATCTGATTCACAAAGCCAATGCACTTGTAAATCTACATTGTAGAGGGCACAAATGGTTTGATTTTACAAGTGCAAGATATCCACAAAAGGCATTTTAAGGGAGTAAATCCCAACCTTGGGAGGAAGAATTGGTATTTATTTTCTTATGCTCTGAAAGTTTGTGAATGCCCACAATCACATCAGTTAGTAACCACCGACCCCTTCAATGGTCGCATGTTTGCTACTGCGAATGGCGGGGTAAATCCCTCTCCAGGTGGAAAGGGCACAGAAAAGATACACACTGTGTGATTAGAGGAAAGAGTTTCTCCTCGGGAAAATTGATTTTTCGCCTGAAAAAACATGTGCTGTTGCAAAAAGGTGCTGCTATTGGACAGCCTGCAACTGATCCCTGCATTCAGTTCTGCATTGTTCATATCTATGCCAATACATGCAACAGCAGTCACAAAATCTTTCTAGAAGAACGCCTGGAATCCTGTGATTGGTGCAGCGCGAGAAGCCAAAAGTCTGCAATTTAAACCTGTGAACATCTCTACCTGAGCTGGTTCTGCTTTATCTTTAGTTTGTGAATTGGGTGTAAAGACTCGAGGCCTTGGCACAATATTCAGATCTGATATCCAGATTCGGATGGAGAATTCCAGATACGACCTTCGTTAACACTGCACAATTATCACATGTTGACTTGAAATTCCGCGTAGAGAGCAGTGTTCCGAAAAACTCTGCAGTGCTCCGTTTTTTCCTCGCTCACACTAGCCAATGTTAAGTTGGCGAGAGCAAGCGAGGAAAATCTTACTCTAGACCACCTCTTAATGAGATTTCTTAAAGCGGGTGATCGCGGATGATCGCTACCGCGCGGTTGAGAAACCTTCAGTTTGCGTTGAGGAAGCTGCCACTCGAAAAGAACATTTACTTGAGAGGCAGAAAGAAGCAGCACCCTCCTACTCTGTGTGTGGTGCTGTTTTACAGGGCTGAACAAAAACACCCGTTGCTGAAAATCAGCATGAACGTTGCAACGTAATGCACTCCGCTCCTTGTGGAACACCACATACCCCTCTCCACCCAGACCTAGTGTTGACATCTTCTGGTCGGGATACACTCTAAAAGTTGTCTTGTCTCAATACTGCAGACAAGGCTTCAGGGATCAAAAAAAGATTCCAGAAGATGCCTTTGCAACTGGATACATCATGCCTGTGATGTGTACAGAGCTGTGAATATTTCTAGTTTTACCCTTACCCCTGCTCTATCGCAATATTGCTTTAGTCCCACCCCCTTACACCCATCCATCTTGTCTTATTGTTTACTCACTTTCAGGTCATCGAGTATTGGAACTGGTAGGTGACCACAGACAGGAACTTGACTAGTTGTGTGTGAGTGACTGTTGTTGTCTGTTGTGTCACATAACATGTATGCACGAGCGATCATGTACTACTGCTACATATATTGTACTGGGTGGGCTGTGCGTGAGAGAAGCTTGCTCTGCTGCTGCTCAGCCCATGCTCTGCATGTTAATGAAGCGGAGTAAAATATTTTATGTAAAAAAACTTAAATGATTATGGATGTCTATTTAATGGGAGATGGTCTGCTGTTGCCAATGCGTAGAGCCCTACCTGCCTTCCACATCTGTAGCTCTCCTCCTCAGGTCTGGAGAAAAGCCTGTCTGGTGAACTTAGATGATTGGGCTGGGGCTGACGTGCAGCAAGCATAACTGATGTGTAGTGTTTCCTCAATTGCCCAAAAACGTTCACATTTCCTGTTAGTGGATCTCCACAGCGTGTGAAACAAGCATTGGCAAATGTAATAGGATTGGCTTAGTCAGCACATCTGTGTCATTGCTCCTTTGCATTGAGCAGCCTCCTGACGCTGGTTGGCTTTCTTGACCACATGTATACTTCATGTAAATTAGGAGTGTGGTGCAAAAATAACAATTACTGCAACATCGAAGATATACATTTTAGATGGCATGCACAGAACTGCTGAAGAAATCAAGAAACCTTCTTAGGGGTCTCACTGATACTTGGTCCTTTTAAACCAACAAAGAAGAAATTGGCACAGAAGCTGAAATATAAAAGAACATCTTTATTAACCTCAAATGAGTGAGACTACGTCACACAGAAGCCTTAGCAACTGAATGAGGTAGTCTGAGGAGTGCAGAGAACAGAGGCCTTATATATGCTTAGGGTTACATAGTCATCATAAGACCAAGGGGCAGTCCTGGCTCATGTAAGCATGCAAAAATGACTAAGATGGGCATACAAGATCTGCTTGCTCAACAAAGTGGAAGGAGAGTTACTTCTCCATACAGCAGCAAAAATAGCCTGACAGTTATACTAGAGAAGCAGGTGCATTCTACTAGCTAGGCCCTTCTGGGCATGTGCGAAGGTGGAAGATGATAAATATAGTTTGTTTCTAGGCAGATTACAAGAGCAGTCAACACTGGGGGAGGACAGAGCACATGGCGAGCACGTGGCAGCACATGGCTAACTAAAATGGCTGCCAGAAATACAAAATGGCTTTCAGCTCATGCTAACAAATCCGTCCAATATTTAACACTGACACATGTGGGACACTGTCAGCCAGTCCTAGCGTTTATCTGTTTGCTTTTCCAGTGCTTCGAAGTGTAAGTTAGCGCTTCCAGTGTAAACATGCAAATTCCTCTGCAGATATGTTCCTAGGTACATAGATTAGAAGAAAGATGCAGCCTCGATAAATTAAGGAAACCATTCAAAGGGGTCCCTTTTGGCTAATGAAAAAGTCAGGTGTGAGGGGGAGAGACCCAGTCAGACTCTAAGAATGCATTTGGGTTGAATAAAAACTGAAGTGTATTTACTCCCTCCAGAAGGACGGATAAATGTATGTATTTTAGCAATTATTTTGATCATTTGAAGTATCCTTGCACCGGGTTTACCCCCCAACTCCTCGAAATCCCTAGGTGGAAACAGTAAATGGGTCCTACCTCTGAGGTCCCAGGGGCCAGCCGGATGGAGCTGTTGGTCGACCGGAAGCTGTTAATCATGTGTAAGTCTGTCCAGTGAGCTCTGCAAATGGTGCTCCCTGAAGACCCGCGAACTGCACACAAAAGTGAGCAACCTTGACTTCCACCCGCCGCTCTCCCTTTCCTCGTCTGGATAAAATGGTATCAAAGAATGCACTACTGTGCAATCTTTGCATAAATTGTGGCTTAGGTTGTGAAGGAGGCTCTCGTGAAATATATCAATACTTTTATGGTGTGTTACCTAAACTTGACCCCTCCTAGTGCTGTTGTGCGTTTATCCGACCTCCAAAAGTGTAGAAATTGGTTGCAATACAGTGCGTTGGTGAGGGTTAGCAAGAAGACATTACAGACCACTTAGTTCCTCAGGCCCACCCCGCAGCACTATGTCAAAGGCCAAACAGATTCAGAACCTTCAGACAGCAGAGCTATCCCTCAGGAGACACAGAACTCATGAGGTTAGGCATTGGGTTGCAGAAGTACTCCTCAGGTGACCTTACCAGGCCAGGCCCCACACAGCAAACCCATCCATCTAGTTACATGTAGGTGTTATCACTAGACAGCAGAGCTGCTACTCGGTTTTATAGATCTGGGTGGTGGTGAAGATTCCGGCCAGTGGAGATTCCGTCCGGTGTCGGAATCTACACCGGTGGCGGAAACTCTACCACCAGGCCGGAATCTCCACCACTGGGCAGGAATACCCACCACTGGGCCGGAATCTCCACCACTGGGCCGGAATCTCCAGGCTGAGTGTGGACATGAAGTTAGTATGAGTAAGTGCATTCTGTGAATACCAAAATGAGTAAGTGCATTCTGTGAATACCAAAATGAGTAAGTGCCTTCTGTGAATAACAAAATGGCAGTAAGTTTAGGATTTTGTGGTAAGTTAGTTCTGTGAGTCGGGCCCAATGGGTGGGGAGATTTTTCGCCAGGGGACGGTAAACGTAATGGAGTTTTAACTCTAGTTCGCAAATCGCTTACTGTTAAATTACTTTCCCAAAGCTCTGATAAGGATGGTCGTTGGTTATTCACTAAGTTGTTGATTGAGAATACTCTGGTAGCTTCACTGAACCTATATGCTCCCACTACTGGGGATTCCTCTTGTTGGTTATCCTTGTCTAAACAAATTACAAACTGTATTAATGATAACGTTATCCTTGTAGGTGATTGCAATCAGGTTATGGATCCCTTTTTAGACCACAATTCAATGGTTTCTTTCATTCCTCACATGACTCATAACATTTTTGTCCAAACTATTAAACAATGCAAGCTCATTGATGCTTAGAAATTATATAATCTCATTACAAGAGAATATACTTACTACTATCCAACTCATCACACCCAATCCCGATTAGATTATTTTTTTATTTCTCCCAAACTCCCAATCCTTATTAGCTGCAGATATTGGCTCATTTCTAATATCTGATCATGCTCCCACTACCATCTAACTTGATATTTTACAGAAACCTAGCACCCCTAGAAAATGGGGTTTCAATAATGGTCTCCTCTCAGATCCAGAATTTACCTCCTCTTTTACCTTCTTTTCCAATGAGTATTTTATGTGTAATCAATCCGATAACTTATCTTTCTCTATTATATGGGATTCTTTTAAGGCATCAGTGAGAGATTTTATTATTAGCTATGTTTCCAAAAAATGCTAAATCTCACGTGAGTTAAGTAAGCCACCCTATCCAAGATAAGAAACTGGAGCATTACTACTATTCAAAATCAAAGGATTGTTTATTTGAACTTATAAACGCCAAGCTTCAATTTAATAAGAAATCCACAGATAATGCTTTAGCATCTTTATTAAAGTCAAGTGCAACATTTTATGGTGGCCAAAACAAAGCTGGGAAAATATTAGCTAATTACATGACATTAAAGCATAACAAACTTAATATAGATTCTATTATGGCTGAACAACTCACATTGAAATTTAAAGACACAGAAATTTTGAACGAATTCTTTCATTTTTATAAGTCACTCTTGTGAGAAGTTGGCCTGATATATAATGTTCACTATTCTAGTGAGCACTTTGTATCAGTCCAAACAACCCTTATTGATGATTGGTTGTAAGTCAACCGTAGACCAGCTATCCTAGTAGCATGGACAAGAGCAGTCTTTAGGCTAGACTCTAGAGGGCATGTTAAGCCAGCTGTTATACCATCACATATACCCCTTGAACACCAAGTGAAAGGACACCACACAAGTTCTTATGAAAATAAAAGGATATTTATTTAGAACACAACAACCCTGGACTCTTTATGAGGACAGGGTGCTAAGCACAATACAAAACTCTTATGAAAATACTCAAAGTCGCACAATTTACACAAATGCCCGAGGGGCACGAAAAACCATATACTACAAAAGTGGAATGCGAAATTACTAGCAGGTAAGTACTACTCTAATAGACTTTAGGATCGCTAGGACTTGACTACTGAACCTTCAGATTACTAGCAGGAGGCCTAGGGGGATCGGGTGCAGAGTGTGCACTCTCACGCGGGATGCGGGACAAAGTCAATGGATGCTAGATTTCGTAAAGTTAGTGTTATCGGACGAATCCGACTAGGTAGAGCTGAAACGAAAAAGGATCTGGACCCTTGGATAGTGAGGCTATGCTGGAGCACCGAAATGCTGAGGTTACCTAGCCCAGGGGCTTCGGCTGCATAGGTCTGGAAAGACGTCGGGAATCCTCTTTGCAGTCTATGGAGCCTGAAAGAAGAAGTTGCTGGCAGGCGACCAGTGAAGAGATTCGCAGGGATCCAAGCCTGGATCGATGATGGAGGATACCTGTAAGCAGAGGGGACCCAGTTCTGAATCACTAGCCAGTGATTAGATGGGCACCAGGATGGCACCGGATGGAGTCACCCCGACCAGGTGAGTGGGCGACGCTGGGCTCTGCAGTCTCACGGACCAGGAGGCGTTGTCGGCGACCAGGATGGAGGTGCGAGCTGTCCCATGAAGGTATCTGCTGTCGACGTCGCTGGACCCAGCATTGGGCCAACAAGTCTTGGCAAATGCAAGCCCACGCGGTGGACTTAAAATGGCGTCTGGAGTGGACCAGGAGGGTCCGGGGTGCTCCTCTGTTGGAGGGGAGCAAGGGCCAGTCTGGAGCAACCAGGCCAGCGGTGTTGTTGTCGTGGTGCGTCGTCAAGAGGGCCACAAGCCAGCAGGCAAGTAGCCAGACAACGCGGTGAGCAGCAAAGAGCAGAAGGGCCCCACGCAGATCTGGTGGATGCTAGGGGGCTGGACTTCGGTGCTGGAGCTGCTCAGGGTTCTCGAACCCCAAAGCACTCACTCGAGGATCCCTCGGCGGTCGTGCTGGATAAGCGTCGTGCAGTTCTGAAGATGGCCGGTCCCTCGAGGTCTCGTCACACCCACGGATCTCAGCTGGGCTGATGATGTAGGTAGAGGTCAGAGGTGCCAGGGAAGCCGGGTCTCGTCGTGCTTGTCAGTCGGATTCCGGGGGAAGGACGTGCAGCAAACCGCAGTGTTCTTAGATGGTGGGGTGACTACTCCTTAGTCACAAGGGAGAAATCTTGAGAAGAAGTCTTGAGTTCCTTTCGTAGAAAGTAGTTTCAGGATTCAAAGATGATCTAATTTGGAAGGGGGCCCGCTCCTATCTTTATACTAGGAAAAGGGGCTGGCACTCGACTAGGTCCTGCCCATGGGTGGGACCAGGGAGGGGGGTGGTTACACCCCTCTCCCATGCCGGACTTTCCCCAGCTCAGGGGCTGGTGTGCCCCTGGAACTGGTTCTAGCTGGCCTATGCATAGTGAGCACCGGGGTGCCACTTGCAGTCACCTTCCTCTAAAGCCCTGCCTACCCAGGATACACAAAACCCTGTCTGGGATGGTGCTAGCACCGCCCCTGACAGGAAACCCTTTGTCCAAGCCTCCCTCGCTGGAAGGACTCCCAGCAGCAGGCGGTCAGACTTGTGTCTGTGGTGGCAGCATCCATTTTGTGATGCTGAGGCTCGAGTTAACTTTAACCGGGGTTCACAGTTACATACATGTCGTGTCCCTCTAGAAGGGTGGAATGCTAACCCCGTCACCAGAATTGGCGAGGGGTTAGTATTCCAATTCGTATGACACCTTACTTGACTTGTTTTGATAAAGCGATACCAGAGTTGGCATATAACCGCGAGGATTATAAGGCACTTAAGAGTATATGGTACGCGTTATCATGGAACAGCTATTAGGACTTGATTCCGTAAGCTGCAAACGGGCTCAGCTCATGCCAGAGCAACATCTCACATGATTCCAAGCACTCTGCCTTCAGGATTGTCAAGGGCTGCCATAGGAGTGACTGATAGGAATCTATGTGTCCATTTTAGGGTTAGATATAGGTATACTATATCTAAAGCAAAGGGTGATTACACCACCTTGCCCCAGCTGTCGTGCAGCCAGTTGTGTCAGGTTTAGGTGGCCAGCCAGGGGTGGCATAATACATGCTGCAGCCCCTGGTAGGCCCTGGGTACACCTATGCCCTGAGTTACAGGGTCTGATAAGGTGGCCCAGTACCAATTGGTTATGTACCTAAGGTACATGGATCCATTTTTCAGAGAGAGCAGTAGGCCTGGGGTCCTGAATAGCAGGGTCCCAGGTCAACTAAGTCGGAAAACCAGCAAAACACCAGGCAAAAAAGTTGGGGGCAACCATAGTCAGGTATCCACCTTCCTACACAACCCCCCCCCCCCCCCCCCCCAAACTAAAGGAGATAAGGCTATCCTTGACCAGGTAAGCCTATATTGCCTGAGTGGCCATATTAGGTGGTACATGCACTGGCATGGTTACCCCCTGTATCATGGTCCACTAAGCAATCCCTCACCCTAAGGGTATCTGAGGGTCTCCACCATAGGGAATGTGGTGTGTTTTGGCAAAGTAAAAGACAGGTGCTGGGATGGAGTACTGAAGTGAGGCTCCACTAATGCTGGGCTCATCTTCCTCCAATCACTATTCACCCTATATGCCTTTCTTCCCATGACTGAGTTGCTGTGAGCTCTCAGGGTCAACCTCTGGCTACCTAAAGCTGGAGGCTGAGTCCCTCTGTTTGGCTTACTGGAGGGACAGGTCAGGTTTGGGGTTTTTAGGCCCCAGGTTTGGCTGTGCCCAGCAGTGTCCAGCTGTGGGAGTTCCCTAACTAAGTTTAAGGGGGATCCCTCAGGAGTGTGTTTTATTTTCACTTGGCTAGGACTACTAGCTTCAGTGATCCTAATCTGCTGATTGGGAAGTTCTTTTGGACAGGGGGCCCTTTGGGGTCCACCACTGGCCTCCCTGACCTCTACAGCCCTGGGCTGACTGAGGCAGGGTAGAGAGGGGCAGGTTACCTGCTCCAGACTGGGTCCCACCTTGGAAGGGTCCACTGACATCAGGGGTTCTGTCAGGCTAGGCATGACTACCTCTGGGGCAGTTCCTTCACAAGGGGTCAGACCAGTTCCCTGAGGAGGCTGATCCTTTCCTAAAGTCTGGTGGGAGGGAGATTTATCTTCCTCCTCAGTGCTCTCTGTCTGAGTGGAGTGATCCATTGTTTCAGGCTTCACAACCTCACTATCTGTTTGAGTAGAGGCTGAGACCATTATAGCCTTGCCAACCTTTTCAGGAAGGCACTCAGTTTGTGTTTGAGCTGTGACTGTCACAGCCCTCCTATCCTGTTCTGGAAAGTCTGTCTGAGCCTGGGCAGTGGCTACCACTGCCCTTCCAACCTTTTCAGGGAGGAATGATGCTTGGACTGGGGCTGTAGCTATTACTGCCCCACTAACCTTTCTGGGTAGGCCTATCATCCTGGAGTGGGTTTCTTGCTCCACCTCAGCCCATGCTGAGAGTTCCAGGTCATTCCCCAGTAAGCAATCTACAGGTAGGTTGTCTGTCACTGCCACTCTCATGGGCCCTGTGACATTACCCCTGCTGAGCTCGACTACTGCCATGGGATGCCTTCTTTTCACTCCATGAACGCCTGTCACCTGATAAATGAAACCAGGAGTCATTTGAGCAGAGGGGACCAGATGGTCAATCACCATGGTGATGCTGGCCCCTGTGTCTCTGTATGCCTCAACTTTCTGACCATTGATAAGGGGCTCTTGTCTATACTTCCCCAAAATGTGGGAACCAGTAGTGAAGTTGGCAAACCCCATGCCAGTCTCACAGACAAGAGTTGTGTTAGGGGACCTGGCTAGGCCATGGTCCACCTGGTTTCCCAAGGTAATGCCCAGCATATTCTTGGGGGCACTGCCACCACCTGGGGGATTACCACTAGTGGTAACAGGAGGTCTGGGAGTAGTACCTGGGGGTATGTTTTCCTTATTGTTGTTGGCCTTTGGGCAACTGCTGTCACTTTTGTAATGGCCTACCTGTTTGCAGGTATGACAATAAGGTTTCTTTTGGGTGTTGGGAGAAGTTTGGGACCCACCCTTTTCAGAGGATTTTTGGGGCCCTGTGGTTTGATCAGAAGATTTATTCCCACCCTTCTCTTGAGGCTTAGTTGATTCCTTCTTTTGGTCACCACCCTGGTTCTTAGGCCTGACCCTGGTTCTGACCCATTTGTCTGCCCTCTTACCCAATTCTTGTGGAGAGGTCAGATCAGAGTCTACCAGGTGCTGGTGTAATAACTGGTTCTGACAATTACTTAAGATTTGCTCTCTCATAATTAGATTGTACAATCCCTTGAAATCAGTAACCTTACTTCCCAGTAGCCAGCCTTCAAAAGCCTTAGTGGCACAATCAACAAAGTCGGTCCAATCCTGAGACTGAGTTTTCTGGGTGTCTTTGAACATCAACCTGTACTGTTCAGTTGTTAAGCCAAACCCATCAACCAGTGTATTCTTCAGGACTTGGTAATTGTTAGCATCCTCAACTCTAGTAGTGAGGAGCTTATCTCTACCTTTGCCTCCAAAGGAGAGCCACAAGATAGCTGCCCACTGACTCTGGGGGACACACTGTACAGTGCAAGCCCTCTACAAAGCAGTCATCCATTTGTGGATGTCATCCCCTTGTTTAAAGGGGGGCACTATCTTACTCAGGTGTCTAGTGTCTAAACTCCTGTCCTTTTCTCTAGGTAAAATGCTGCCACCAGTGGGATCTAGCCCACTCAACTTTTGCTCTCTAGCAAGGGCAAGTCTCTCTTTGGCCAGGGCAAGTTCTTCCCTTTCAATCCTCAGATTGACTTTCCTCATTTTAGCTTCATGCTCTCTTCTCTGAGGGGATGTCATCCCTCTGTGAGAAGAGGTCTGAGATCCATTGGTTCGAATGGATCTGTTAGAGCCTCTGGATAGAGACCTAACTCGTCCACTCCCAATGTTAAGCCTGCCTGAGAGTGGCCCTGGGGGTCCCCCAAATCCATTCTCATGCCTGCTTAAGTTGGTCCTGGTTAGTCTACTGACTTCTACCTGACCTTTGTCTGCCTCATCCCCTGACAACTCCTGATCCTCTTCCTCCCCTTCACTAACTGCTGCATGGAGGTTGAGGTCAGGGTCCCCAAGGGTTCCCTCTAAGGGAGGCATGTTCCCATCTGGATTAGAAGGATCTGTGTTAGCAGTCCTCCTGGCATCATAAGTCTCTAAGAGACCAATCAGAAAGGGAATTGTAGGGTTATAACCCTGTTTTAGCTTCCTGGATGTACAGATTTGTCTCATCTCCTGGAAGCTAAGAGCAGCATATCTTGAAGTGACCTGTGGAGGGTCAACTGACACAAGGGGGGCCTCTGAGTTCCCTGCTTTGTCTGACATGCTTCTAGTGTGGTGTAAGTGATGCACCTACCTACACTATTTGTTTGCCTACTGATCCCTTGCTAAGAGTTGTAGTCAGGGTGTGCTAGGCCCTGTTGAACTACAACAGCTGGTTCAGTAGAACTCCGAGTATTCTAAGCTAAGTTATATGTACCTTGGTACTTATGTGATCTTTCAAATGATATTCTTAGGATACGTGTGGTAAAACAACAGCAAGCTCAAATCCCAACCGCTGCTCACCAATGTGAGAAGTTGGCCTGATATATAATGTTCACTATTCTAGTGAGCACTTTGTATCAGTCCAAACAACCCTTATTGATGATTGGTTGTAAGTCAACCGTAGATCAGCTATCCTAGTAGCATGGACAAGAGCAGTCTTTAGGCTAGACTCTAGAGGGCGTGTTAAGCCAGCTGTTATACCATCACATATACCCCTTGAACACCAAGTGAAAGGACACCACACAAGTTGTTGTGAAAATAAAAGGATATTTATTTAGAACACAACAACCCTGGACTCTTTATGAGGACAGGGTGCTAAGCACAATACAAAACTCTTATGAAAATACTCAAAGTCGCACAATTTACACAAATGCCCGAGGGGCACGAAAAACCATATACTACAAAAGTGGAATGCGAAATTACTAGCAGATAAGTACTACTCTAATAGACTTTAGGATCGCTAGGACTTGACTACTGAACCTTCAGATTACTAGCAGGAGGCCTAGGGGGATCAGGTGCAGAGTGTGCACTCTCACGCGGGATGCGGGACAAAGTCTATGGATGCTAGATTTCGTAAAGTTAGTGTTATCGGACGAATCCGACTAGGTAGAGCTGAAACGAAAAAGGATCTGGACCCTTGGATAGTGAGGCTATGCTGGAGCACCGAAATGCTGAGGTTACCTAGCCCAGGGGCTGCGGCTGCATAGGTCTGGAAAGACGTCGGGAATCCTCGTTGCAGTCTATGGAGCCTGAAAGAAGAAGTTGCTGGCAGGCGACCAGTGAAGAGATTCGGAGGGATCCACGCCTGGCTTGATGATGGAGGATACCTGTAAGCAGAGGGGACCAAGTTCTGAATCACTAGCCAGTGATTAGATGGGCACCAGGATGGCACCGGATGGAGTCACCTCGACCAGGTGAGTGGGCGACGCTGGGCTCTGCAGTCTCACGGACCAGGAGGCGTTGTCGGCGACCAGGATGGAGGTGCGATCTGTCCCACAAAGGTATCTGCTGTCGACGTCGCTGGACCCAGGATTGGGGCAACAAGTCTTGGCAAATGCAAGCCCATGCGGTGGACTTAAAATGGCGTCTGGAGTGGACTAGGAGGGTCCGGGGTGCTCCTCTGTTGGTGGGGAGCAAGGGCCAGTCTGGAGCAACCAGACCAGCAGTGTTGTCGTCGTGGTGCATCGTCAAGAGGGCCACAAGCCAGCAGGCAAGTAGCGGACAACGCGGTGAGCAGCAAAGAGCAGAAGGGCCCCACGCAGATCTGGTGGATGCTGGGGGGCTGGACTTCGGTGCTGGAGCTGCTCAGGGTTCTCGAACCCCAAAGCACTCACTCGAGGATCCCTCGGCGGTCGGGCTGGATAAGCGTCGTGCAGTTCTGAAGATGGCCGGTCCCTCGAGGTCTCGTCACACCCACGGATCTCAGCTGGGCTGATGATGTAGGTAGAGGTCAGAGGTGCCAGGGAAGCCGGGTCTCGTCGTGCTGGTCGGTTGAATTCCGGAGGAAGGACGTGCAGCAAACCGCAGTGTTCTTAGATGGTGCCTGCGGGTGCAGGGTGACTACTCCTTAGTCACAAGGGAGAAATCTTGAGAAGAAGTCTTGAGTTCCTTTCATAAAAAGTAGTTTCAGGATTCAAAGATGATCTAATTTGGAAGGGGGCCCGCTCCTATCTTTATACTAGGAAAAGGGGCTGGCACGCGACTAGGTCCTGCCCATGGGTGGGACCAGGGAGGGGGGTGGTTACACCCCTCTCCCATGCTGGACTTTCCCCAGCTCAGGGGCTGGTGTGCCCCTGGAACTGGTTCTAGACGGCCTATGCATAGTGAGCACCGGGGTGCCACTTGCAGTCACCTTCCTCTAAAGCCCTGCCTACCCAGGATACAAAAAACCCTGTCTGGGATGGTGCTAGCACCGCCCCTGACAGGAAACCCTTTGTTCAAGCCTCCCTCGCTGGAAGGACTCCCAGCAGCAGGAGGTCAGACTTGTGTCTGTGGATGCAGCATCCATTTTGTGATGCTGAGGCTCGAGTTAACTTTAACCGGGGTTCACAGTTACATACATGTCGTGTCCCTCTAGAAGGGTGGAATGCTAACCCCGTCGCCAGAATTGGCGAGGGGTTAGTGCTCCAATTCGTATGACACCTTACTCGACATGTTTTGATAAAGCGATACCAGAGTTGGCATATAACCGCGAGGATTATAAGGCACTTAAGAGTATATGGTACGCGTTATCATGGAACAGCTATTAGGACTTGATCCCGTAAACTGCAAACGGGCTCAGCTCATGCCAGAGCACCATCTCACATGATTCCAAGCACTCTGCCTTCAGGATTGTCAAGGCCTGCCATAGGAGTGACTGATAGGAATCTATGTGTCCATTTTAGGGTTAGATATAGGTATACTATATCTAAAGCAAAGGGTGATTACACCACCTTGCCCCAGCTGTCGTGCAGCCAGTTGTGTCAAATTTAGGAGGCCAGCCAGGGGTGGCATAATACATGCTGCAGCCCCTGGTAGGCCCTGGGTACACCTATGCCCTGAGTTACAGGGTCTGATAAGGTGGCCCAGTACCAATTGGTTATGTACCTAAGGTACATGGAATCCATTTTTCAGAGAGAGCAGTAGGCCTGGGGTCCTGAATAGCAGGGACCCAGGTCAACTAAGTCGGAAAACCAGCAAAACACCAGGCAAAAAAGTTGGGGGCAACCATAGTCAGGTATCCACCTTCCTACAACTCTATTCCTCAAAAATTCCCCCCCTTCAGGTCATCATATTTCTCAATTTTTCTCTGGTATCCAGCATCCTTCTGAGGTTATACTGGTTCTTACTTTCTTAGAATCTGGTGTAACACAAAAGGAACTCCTTCTTGCCCTACCAGCACTCAAGAAGGACAATGCTCCAGGACCAGACGGTTTTACAGTTGAATTATTTTTACATTTTGCACATATGTAACACCCTACATTACATAATCTCTTGGACTTTTTTTTACAATAAGGTGGTTCTTCTGGCTCTTTTTCAGATGCATTAATCTGTCTCATCCCTAAGGATGGTAAAGATTTAAGATATTGCAAGAATTACAGGCCTATTTCATTAGTTAACATAGATTAGATAAAAAATTCAAAGACATTGGCCCTACGTTTAGAGTCCTATTTACCTACATTATTGGGAAAGGAGTAATCTGGATTTGTCAAAAATCATCTCATTACAGATAATACCTGTCTATTTTTTGATATTATGTCCAAGTCATATCACTTATCCCATTCCCTAGCAGCAGTAGCCTTAGACGCAGATAAGGTGTTTGATAGAGTGGAATGGCCCTATCTTTTTCACGGACTTAAATAGTTTGGTATTGGCCCTAAAATTATATTGTTAATATCAATTCTTTAATCTAATCCACGAGCAGCGGTATGCGTAAATGGTATCACCTCTTAATATTTTGAGTTAGGCAGAGGTGTTCGGCAGGGTTGCCCTTTATCTCTGTTTCTTTTTAATGTAGCTCTGGAACCTTTTCTGTCTAAAATCCGACAGAATCTCGATATACACAGATTCCAGTTTCAAGACACTCACATCAAATTGGCAACATATCCTGATGATGTTCTTTTTTTTATCACAACTTCAGTCTTCTATTTCCGCTTTCCTATAAGAAGTTAAGTCCTTTGCCTCTGTTTCTGGATATAAATTGAATATAGACAAATGTGAAATATTACCTTTAACAAAGTACACCTCTAAAGATGATTTTAGTGTCTCAAATTTTACTTAGAATCCAAATCACATAAAATATCTAGGTATACACTTTTCCCCTTTCATCTTGGATACAACATTTCGCTGTTTGGATAACTGCATACAAAGAACTTCCACATTGACTGCCAAATGGCACTCTTTATACTTATCCTGGTGGGGTCGTCTGGATTCTCTAATAAATGATGTTGACTCCAATAATACTTTACACAATTTCCAACATTCCTGTATCCATCCATTTAAAAAATGTTAAGAAATTAACTCTGTGTTTTCTTCCTTTTCATGGATAATAGAAAGGCATGCAAGTCTTTATCAAAACTGATGCGCCCCAAAACGGAAGGGGGGTTAATTTCCCAGATTTTCCTATATACCATAAGTCTTTTTTACTTTGCCAATCCTTGAGATGGTTTGCTGAGTCTTTAATAGATTGTCCATTATGGCTGGAGTTGGAGCCACAATCTCTATATACCCCGATACTCAAACACACATGTAAGATTCTAGAATCTAATTTGTAATTAGCTCCTAAGGACTTTGAATATTCTTCCAAATCTACAATGTGGCATAATAAGCTAGTACTAATATGTGACAAACCTGTGTATTGGAAGGTTTGGCGAAGGAAGGGTTTAATTTGGGTACATCAATTGTATGTACAAGATGAGATCCTGTCTTTTGCACAAATCAGTAGACTTTTTAACTTACCCACATCTTTCCAATCCAAGTATGACCTACTGATACAAGCCATCTCACTTGCCTATAGCCAATTTATACCCCCCAATATCCCTGCCTCCAATCCTGTTGTTAACAACTTACTCACGCTTCTTCGTACTAATCCCAAGGCCTCTACCATTTATAATTATTTACGCACCTCATGCATTACGAGGGACAAGACACAGGTTGAAATCTCCTGGGAACAAGATTTAGAGGTATGTTGACTGACATCCCTACGGAACAAAATTTGGACCAAGATTAGGAAGTCCTCCAGAGCCACTAATACCACGCAAACGCATTTCTTTATATACAACAGATTTTTTTTTAAGTACGGCCACTTAAAGCTGACAACATATTGCTATTCCAGACACTTCTGGACGTGTTCTGCCCCGCATGCCAATTTATATCACATACTTTTTACTTGTCCAACTGTTCACAACTTTTGGAAGAATATTTGGTCTCAGATCAACTTAATCTTTGGGTCTAGAAACCCCTTTTCCATTTCTCATATCTTTTTGGGAAGTTTATCCTCTGTTTGGACCAATTGCACCCTCAACACAAAAATTATAGACTTGTTGATAGGTGTTGCCTTCCAACAAATAACCAAAAACTGGAAAAATTACACCAAACTATCTCACCAAGCATGGTGGTATGCTGTTTGTCATAATCATAGATTAGACACAACTTTTGTATACCCTATCCACTTGGCTACAAAACGCTTAGATTTATGGTTACCTATCACATTGTTTAGTGATGCTAGTGCTAAGCGCTCCTTTTCTCTAACCCCTATTCAGCTAGAAGTCTCTCAACCTCCATGACATTCCTTTTGTTGACATTGTATTCACAGGATCAATTTAAACTTTCTACTGTGATATTTGTTTCTAAGGGATTCTCCCTTTGTTTACACCAATCAAGTATACTTATCCTCTTTATTCTCCCCCCTTATACTATGTTGATTGGACTTTTGTACTAAGTTTTTTGTTCTCATGCTTTAGCTGATTTCCTATGATTACTGTTATATTGTATTATGTATTGTTGCTTTGTTTTTCCTTAATAAACTTACTTTTGAACTTAAAAAAAAAGTATTGGTTTGCAGCTCCACACCAGGAAGTACTTTATCTTTTCTTCCAGGTATTCTATGGGAATGCATGTGTTTTCCTGCTGTGTGTCCCATGTGATGCTTCCTCCCTCACATCCCGCACTCTCCATATGACCAGGTCCACCCAGGTGTGAGACAGATTGACCCACAGTGATGAACATTATGCGATCATTCCCGATATGTGTAAAAGGTTAGCCCACTGGTAACAAATGAGCCTTTCAAGAATGGTTCAGAGGCAGGGGTATAGCCTATGGGATTGGCCTGTGGGCAGCACCTATGTTATGTTTGCTTATAATTAAGGCTCCCGGTGTTATGGTGTTTATTTTTTTACATTTCCGTCTGTATTTATCCATATTTATTTTTTTATCATTTTTTCTGCATTTATTCACATTTTATTTTGCCGCAAGCAAAAACAAAAGATGCAGCTAGTATTTTTCTGCATGTATTTTGCTAGGCAATGTGCACTTGGTTGTTATAGGTTTAGAAAGAGTTATGTAAATGATAAATAGGTTACTGCTTTTAACAAGGATCCTTTTGTTACTTGCAGTTAGTAAATTGCAGTCCTCCTAATGTAACCCTTACTGCCTTATGCTACACATCATATACATTTATTTACACACATATGAATTATTGTCAAGCGCTCTGAGACCTTGCATTATGATGAGTAGGGCTATAGCGCTGTAAAAGAAATAAATCCAATAACAGAATTTAAATTGTTATTTGTTTAAATACTGGGATAAAACAACACATCTAACATTCCGTACGGTGTGTTTATATCTCTTGGCTCCAGTGACTGAACTAAGTCAAATGCAGGCCTCTCTTAAGTACCTGTGAAGTGACAAGATGTGCGCATTTGTTATCCCTAAATTGCTTTTAGGGCTGCGTCTTCCTCCTCACCGGCCCCACCCCCACCCCCCATAGCTTTCAGCCAGGATACTTAACCAAAAGGGGGCCTCATGGCCCCTTAATGTCCACCTTAATTGTGGGCTCAGCTGAAATTTGATAAGCCCTCTCCAGGTCCTGTACTGGGACAAGCTTGTCTTCTCCTGGCACACATCAACAAAGGTTTATTGGCATTTTTCCGTTTCTATTTATAAATACAGACGAAAAAAAACATTGTTTTTCATCTGTATTTGTATGCAAAAATCAGTTTAAACGGAAAACCGGGAGCCTTACTTATAATGCGCACGTTGACACCCTGGATGGGGTCTCTCGGCGCTCCAAAGGTTCTGAAGGCCCAAAGTGAAATTAAAAAAATATGTCAGAGACTAGAAGAGCCAGATCTTAAGATATTTTTTAAGTGTTTAAAATCCATGCATGCATGCAGAAGCAGTGTCCAGTGTTGGGATGCTAAATTAATGCCTTTCCTCAAAACACTGTTTTGGCAAAATTTTATTTAAAAAGAAGGGGTGTGGGGGGTAATACAAAATGCACGGATTAGTCCACACTGGTGAAACACACCTGAAAACCAGTGTGGCCACTTCTGCTCTGGCCCCTTGCCCCCGCTCAATATGCATATATTAATGGGCCGGCCCAGCGAGAGAAAGGGAGTGACACCTCTGCCCCTTCCTAAATGGGAGGTAATAGACGCCTATCTGCTTCCAGAAAGGCCACTCAGGCACCCACTGGGCGCGCTGGGGGTATCGAGCAGGGGCGACCTTAGGCATGTGCAAGCTGTGCACCTGCACAGGGCCACCAAACCCCAGGGGCTACCACGCCAATATATATCCTTAATATAATAATCCTCTAAAGGATGAATACATATTTGCGTGGCGGCCCCTGGCAGGGATTTGGCAGTCTCCGGCTCTGTTCCACTTCCAAACACCCTGACCCGCCCCTCTTCACTGGCCTCTGCGCTCCGCCCCGCCTGGACGCCCCCCTACCTACGCTCCCTGCTCAGGGCCGCCATGAGCCTAGAGCCGCCCCTTTTGGACATTTATAAAGCGCTTGGAAGTACGCCCACCGGCGTGTCCCCGCGCTGTGATAAGTGAGAAGCTGAGGTTCCACCCACCCTCCCCGCCGACTACCTGCTAAACAGAATGGTCTTGAGTTTTTTTCTGAAAATCAATTCTGATGGCTCCAAACGCAGGCTTGAAGGAAGAGCATTCCAGTGTTTGGCCGCCAGATGCCTAAAAGATCTACCCCCCATGCGGGCTTTCCTTACTCTTGGTATCGTTAAGAGCCCTGTGCAGGAGGATCGAAGGCTACGTGTGGGTTCATACACGGTCACCAAGTTCCTGAGCAACGCAGGAGCCTTGCCATTCACAATACGATGGCATGTGGAGAGAGTTTTAAATTCAACCCGACTGGCAACTGGAAGCCAGTGAAGTGCGTGGAGCGCGGGTTTGGAGGGGGATCTCCTGGGGAGCCTCAACACCAAACGGGCAGCCGCATTTTGCAGCACCTGAAGTCGCCCGATGGCCCTGCTGGAGGCACCCAGATATAATAGGTTGCCATAATCGAGGCGGGAAGTTACCAGGGCATGCACCAATGTTCTGCGGGCCGCAAGGGGGAGAAGATCTAACACCTTTTTTAAGGTCCTCAGGACGCCGACGCATACCCCAGCCACACGGCCCACATGTGTATCAAAGGTCAGGCCAGAGTCCAGCCAGACCCCTAAGTTCCTTGCCTCCTGGCAAGGAGCTGGCGCCTCGCCCAAGCAAGAAGGCCACCATGCCGACGACCAGGCATCCGGAGTCCCACCCACAATCAGTACCTCGGTCTTGCTACCGTTTAACTTTAAACAGTTGGCGGACATCCAGGCTGCAAGATCTTTCATGCAGTTCCTGAAGTTGTCCGCCGCAAGATCCGGGGTACGTGAGAGGGAGATGGCCAGCTGCGTGTCGTCGGCATAGGACACAACACGCAGCCCGTATTTCTCCACTATTCCCGCCAAAGGGGCAACATAGAGATTAAACAAGGTGGGGCTCAGGGAGGAGCCCTGAGGCACTCCCTGGCCCAACCCGATCTCTCTAGAGTAGCAATCGCCCAGATGGACCTGAAAGCGTCTGTCAGATAGAAAAGATCCAAGCCAACCCAGCGCTGCACCTGAGATACCCCCTTCCTCCAGACACTGTAGCAGAATGGAGTGTGCTACAGTGTCAAATGCAGCGCTGAGGTCTAGCAGGATTAAAGCCATGGTTTGGCCTTCATCCGCACCCTGACGCAAGGCTTCCACCGCCATTAGAAGAGCTGACTCCGTCGAATGACGGGGGCGGAAGCCAAACTGAGAGTCGTGGAGCAAACAGGCATCATCCACGTACTTCATCAGCTGGAGATTAACAATCTTTTCCGCAATTTTAGCCATATAAGGCAGGAGAGAGATGGGATGTAGGTTCTCAAATTTATCAAAGCTAATATTGGCTTTTTTTTGCAGCGGGAGAACAATCGCTTGTTTCCATGCAGCAGGGACAGTCTGCGTCTCGTAAGAGGTGTTGAGCAGAAGGCGGATGTGTGGTTCGAGAACATCCAGACTTCCCAACAGCCGTCTGGGAGTAGTGGGGTCCCTAGGTGAGCCAGATCGTATTGATCCGCAAATGCGGATAAGCTCCTCCGTCGGGGGGGTGGTGAAGCTAGACAGCCGTTGTTTCCCCAGTCCCTTGGTAGTTGTCCCAAACCTCGGGATTGCAGCCATCTGGTGTGGGAAGATCCGAGCAATGCAGAAACCACCCAAATCGCCCCCCAGACTGCTAAAAAAAAGCAGCACACAGCTGGAACTAGGACACCGGCCCCTCAGGCATTGCCCGAGCGCCAGCGTTACCAATCCAACGCTGTTCAAACACAGCATGCTTTTTTACAGGCACCTATGAAAGACTTGACGGTCCTATTCCCCTGGCCCCTTCCACTCGCCCTAGCCAGCATAGCCCCAGCATCAGTGATTGGACTGTTCTTGATCCCGGACTGGGAGCCCGTGATCTCTCAGCATGGCGTGCTCACTTCCTGTATTCTGAACCAGATCAGCCCGAACAGCAGTGCTGCTGTCTGGACTGTAGCGATTATATAACGTCAAGGATGCTTTTCCTAGTCAGCGTATAGGAGCTCAGAAAGAATATGAGCATGACACATTTTTCTTACGTCACTTGACACAATTTTCTACACATGCAGTCTGTTCTGTTTTCAGGCTCTGTGCCCATATCTAGAACAAGTTGAGCCGGCCTTACTTCTCAATACCGCACTTATGACAGTTCGCCACCTGGTGGCGCTGTCTGTCTAATTTTGAGGTGAGCATAACAACGGCGTGTTGACAAATTTAATATACACTTAAATGTGTAATATCTGCTGTCGAGACCATTCTTGTAGCTTTGTTTGGCCTGGAATAATTTGAAATGTCATATTTAAGGTACTGGCATTAGCTGTTGTTGTAAAACTATATTTCGGTCACTATGACCATAAAAGCATTTAAACAGGATCTAACATTTCATTTATATTAAAAACAAGTAAAAAATATATACAGACATCATATGGCATTGTGTACTAAGTACATAATGTGACCTGCGGAAATGTATATTATAATCAATCCTGAATTAACGATCTGCAAATAATTGCTTATGCAGTACATTAGTTCAATATACAATCTCAGGCTATTTTTCAGCTCTTGCTGTCTCTCAGATCGACTATTCAAACAATAGTCTGTGTGTGTGTGTGTGTGTGTGTGTGTGTGTGTGTGTGTATAACGTGCTTGTATCAGTCACTAAGGGGATTATTAGCATCATAGCTGGTTACATTAAAGTGCTTGTACAATATATAATAAGAAATTTCCTATGCCTCATTTAATTGGAGAGAGTTCATATATTAACAATTTACTTCAATCAAAGAAAGCTAAAAAAACATTGTGGTGAACCCACCGAAGTAATATACACCATGAAAAAATACATTAAAATGATGGTAAAATACACATACAATTTGTATAAACTTCCTTCAGTTAAAAAAGGATGTTCACAGATGTAATCACCATCTTTGGGGGACGTTTTTAGGAAAATTCTACGGGTACACCACATGGAAAATAAGAAGCCTGCCACCGTGAAAGCAATGGGGAGACTAGCATCATATTTCAGTAGCCTGAAAGCCTCTAAACATTGCCTAGTTCCCACATTTCTGCATATCTGGGCCAGCCATCATTTGCTTGCTTTCTTATAGCTAGTACAGAAAACGAACACGTGGTATTCGGATTCTTCAGCGCCATTGCAGGCCGGGCAACCCAATGTTTGTAGGCCCGCCCCTTTATTCGTGAAAGCACGCAGGGGTAATACCCCATGCCTAAATTGTAGATGGCTTGATGTCATTAAGTGCCGTCTCTAGTATATGCTGCTCTTTAATTTCCATAAAGGCTACAGTAAGTTTTCCCACTGAGTGGTTCCCTTGTAGCTGGGCCAGTTTATACTCTCAGTAGCTAGCCTTTAACTCTTTCCTTGGGACTGTGGGACATGTGCTTTCTGGATTATTCCGCAGATTACCCAGACCTATAAGTGTGAGGGTGTTCCTGACATAGGTGAGCCATGGTCAACATCATCAACAGCTCCTTCGCATCCGCCACCTTCCCGGAGAGTTGGAAACATGCCGAATTGAGCGCCCTCCTGAAGAAACCCACAGCGGACCCCACGGACCTGAAGAACTTCCGCCCCATCTCGCTCCTCCCCTTCCCAGCCAAAGACATCGAGAAGACCGTCAACAGACAACTCTCCGCCTTCCTCGAGACCAACGGATACCTCGACCCCTCTCAATCCGGGTTCCGAGCGAACCACAGCACCGATACTGCCCTCATCGCAGCCACCGACGACATCAGGTCCCTGCTCGACAACGGGGAAACAGCTGCCCTCATCCTCCTGGACCTCTCAGCAGCCTTCGACACGGTATGTCAGCGACACCGGGATCCAAGGAGCTGCCCTGGAGTGGATCATCTCATTCCTCGACTGAATGTATAGGCATTTTATATAGCGCACTACTTACCCGTAGGGTCCCTAGGCGCTTCGACCGCTGCGAAACCCTTCCTGGCTTCCCTGAGAGATGGTCCCTTAATGGGTATCTCCAGGGTGAGACCAGCGGTCTGGTGGGGCCGTTAGTGAAGATGAGGCAAGCTAATGCCCAGAGTTGCCGAGTGTGATCGCTGATCAGAGTGGGCACCGAGGCGAGAGAATTATCGAGTCCGCTGACCCTGGTCCAGAAACCTGCCGCGCCGGGAATCGAACCCTGGTCCCGGGCCGTCCTCTGCTCTCGGGTCTGCCGCCTCTAACCGGTGAGCCACACTACTTCACTGAAGAACCCAGAGAGTCCGCCTCCCCCCGTTCCGAACTACGGCCACCAAAGTCATCTGATGCGTTCCGCAGGGCTCCTCACTCAGCCCCACCCTCTTCAACATTTACATAAGCCCCCTCACAGCCATCGCACGCCAACACAACCTCAACATCATCTCCTACGCAGGCGACACCCAGCTGATCCTCTCCCTCACCAACGACCCCGCAACCGCCAAAGCCAACCTCCAGGAAGGAATGAAAGACGTCGCAAAATGGATGAAGATCAGCCGTCTGAAACTGAACTCAGACAAGACGGAAGTCCTCATCCTCGGACCATCTCCCTTCGCCTGGGACGACTCCTGGTGGCCCCCTGCCCTGGGCACCACACCCAAGCCATCGAACCACGCATGCAACCTGGGCTTCATCCTAGACTCTTCCCTCACGATGAGCAAGCAATTCAACGACGTCTCGTCATCCTGCTTCAACACCCTGCTCATGCTCTGAAAGATCTTCCGTTGGATCCCCACCGAAACCAGGAAGACGGTCACCCAGGCCCTCGTCACCAGCCGTCTGGACTACGGAAACACCCTCTACGCTGGAACCACATCCAAACTCCAGAAAAGACTCCAATGCATTGAGAACGCCTCAGCAGGACTCATCCTGGACATCTCTCGCCACAGACACATCTCTGCCCATCTGAGAGACCTGCACTGGCTCCCCGTCAACAAGAGGATCACGTTCAGACTCCTTATCCACGCACACAAGGCTCTCCACGACACGGGCCCGAAGTACCTCAACAGCCGCCTCACATTCTGCACTCCCACCCGCCAGCTCCGATCCGCTAACCTCGCCCTCGCCTCCGTCACACGGATCCGCAAATCCACTGTTGTAGTCCCCCCCCGCTACTTAGCCCCCATCAGCCCAGCCCGGTACCTGAAACCCCTGTTCGCCCTGCCCCTGTCCATCCAAACGCCGACGACCAGCCTCGGCCTGTCCCCGGCCACCTTCCCAGCCCCGCGCGCCCTGAACCCGCAAGGCCCCATAGGCCACCGGCAGCCATTTTCCCTTCCCGAGGTCCCTGACTCCATGTGCCTAACATGACCCTAGCCCCCAGCACAGCGTAGGCTCCAGACGCGCCAACCCCCGTTGGGAGAGGGAGGGCCACCCTAGTGAGAGAAGACAAGGAGTTTCGATGGCACCTCCGGCCTCCCCTGAGAGACTGGTTTCGATCACACCTCTGGTCTGCCCGTGGGGGCCAGTTTCGATTCCACCTCTGGCCTCCCCTGAGTGCTGGCTCCAGACCTGCTGGCGTCTGGGAATTCCCGGACGCATCCTCAAAGGGATAAAAGGACCAACCGCCGGACCTCACCCACGGGCCACCCCCAAAGCCTCGGACCTCCGCCTGCGAGGGTCCGGACATCAAAGGGCCACTGGACTATATCAAGGCCCGCCCCTGAACTAGCGAGCAGTTGGATCTTGGATAAGGAAGCGCTGCTGATCTGATCGCGGCTGAACTGAACCTCGTAACTCTTTGAGCCCTGCTGACGCTGTCGCGGCTCGTTCTTTGAACCGGAACATCGGAGCCCTGCTGACCTCGTCGCGGCTCGAGCTTGAATCTTGAAGACCTGTACCGAACCTTCTGAGCCCTGCTGACGTGGTCGCGGCTCCCCCAGACCTTCCTCCAGAGCGAGCCCTGCTGACTGCGTCGCGGCTCGAGGAACATTCTAGTCCGGCTGGACTATCGACACTACCAACACGAGTTGAATCATCCTCAAGTGAGTAGGACCACCAGTGCGGCTACCATCTTCCGTAACCCCCCGGCTCGAGGATTGAGAGCTGTGCGCAGGGTACGCCATGTACTGACCTCTGAGACTAAGACTGTCCCGCTACCTCTTCCCTAAAGACTTGAGACTTTCAGCGATCCCTCGATCATTGTATATAAGGGTGATAATCCTTTTTATGTGCTTATGAAGAAGTTGATAACGAGATCCACGGTGTGGTGTCTGTTCATAAGTGTGGTGTGATCCTCCTGTGTATGATTCGCTACTTGAGGTCCTCCCATAAGGCTCGGCATTATTGGTGGGAGTGGCGGGTCACAGAGGAGTTGGGTAGACATAACATGACCTCTGGGATCGCCCCTTCTAACATCCACCATCAGAGGAAGATCTTTCTCCTACCTGGCAGCCAAGACATGGAACTCCCTCCCCACTCACCTACGGCTGACCCTGGACCACCTCTCCTTCAGGAAACAACTCAAGACCTGGCTGTTCGAACAGTAGCGCCCCCCCCCCCCACCCTCAGCGCCTTGAGACCCTAACGGGTGAGTAGCGCGCTTTACAAATTCTGCTGATTGATTGATTGATGGTAGTCTCCTCGTACCAGGTAAACTCATCACCTCTCTTAATTCTTCGCTGAACTCAAGCAATTCTGGAGTAATCCACAAACTTCTCCAGAATAAAAGAGGTCTCAGAGAAACTTCTTCCTCAATTGACCTTACCCCTAAATCTATTCGTAGTGGTATGAGTGAGGTAATACGGGGGAGACCAAACAATTGTCTAACAAAGTAATTTTCCATTTTTGCTAGACAATCAATGCGACCGTGGTCCCATATTTCTGCTCCATATAGGGAAGCACCTCTAACTTGAACCTTATATATATTTTTACTACTGGGCACACTGGTTTGTGTCTAGAGTTTCGTAACACCTTGGACAAACCCCCTGTTTGCACTAACTGCAGGCTGTTTCTCTTTATTTGTGCCCCCCAGTCCATTTTTTCAGTGATTGTAATGCCAAGATAATCAAAGACAGATAGCCTCCCTAGGGGTCTACAGTCTAAACGTGGGTTTGATCGGGTACTTTTGGCTGAGTTAAATACCATGAATTTTGTTTTTTGCAGGTTAATCTCAGGCCCCCTTTCCTTACAGAAGGCGTCAAATTTGTTTAGGACCCTCTGTATACCCATTGGTGATTTTGATAATAACAAAGTATCGTCGGCAAACATCATGGCTGGGATGTTACGTGCTGCCAGCTTGGGTGCATCTAAATCCTTTTCGAGTCAACTAATCTATTTATAAAAAGTCTAAAAAGGGTTGGGGCAAGAACACCGCCCTGGCATACTCCTCTATCTACAGGGATGGGTGTGGTGAGTTCCCTGTGCTTGCCAAATCTTATTTGCGTGTAATTTCCTTTGTGTAACCGTTTTATGATTTGACACAAATATAACAGAACCCCCATCTCTAGCAGGACTGCCCACAGCGTATCTCTAGGGACCAGATCGAATGCAGATTTCAGGTCTAGAAAAATTAGATCGAGGATGCCACCCTCTATACATAGAAAAATAATTCTCTAAACCCTGCTTGTAACGGGCTAAGAACTTTCTGCTCCTCCATCCAGCTCTGCAGACAGTGTAGCAACACACGTGCAAAAACTTTTTGGCTAATTTCAATAAGGCTTATAGGCCTATAATTTGTGGGCGACAGTGGGGATCCCTTTTTGTAAACTGGTATTATTTCAGCCCAGCCCAGCTAGTAGGGATTGCCATGCCTTGCATGACCGCTTTAAATAAAATCGAGAGATATGGAGCCCAAATAGTCAGTTCGCTATGGAACAAATCCCCAGGGATCCTGTCTAACCCTGGTGTCTTACCAGGAGCGATTTGGCTTATAGCACTGATTGATTTGATTGGGAAGAAAAAGTTGACCATGGGGGCCGTTAACCTAGTGTGATTTAGGGCAACCTTCAATGATTCAATTTGTGAACTGTCAGCCGAGACAGATTGAATAGAATCCATGAGGATCGGAATAACAGTTTGATACAGGGCGCTTAACTTTTCTTGCGATTGACTTAGTTCTGCTCATCTGACTCTCTTCCTACAATTAGTTAGAGTCAGTCTGCCATCAGCTGGTGTCGCTAAATCTGTGGTACCCTCAGGGATTAATGTAAACAATTCTAAAACTAGGGCACTGTGGTCACTATCGCGGAGCGGCACAATCTTAAAGTCTACTACCCTGTACCATGATGTTATACTAAACAAAATATAATCAATTAAGGAGCCATGGCCAATTCTGTTAAAAGTGTGCTTACCAGGGGTATCAGACGTAGTTCTGCTGTTACATGCCCTCAATGAGTGTTTTAGTACAAGACAATTCATCTGGAGTACCAGAGGAGTCCAGACTCTTACTAACGTGCAGGTTGTTTCTGGAACAGCTCAATGTAAATCTTCTTCCCACAGGTTATCCCTATTACTACCATCTCGGGGCTCATACTGGCAATTGAAGTCCCCCCCTACAATCAACAGGTAGTTACAAGGGATGGTAGCTAAGAATGTTAGCTCATCGAGAGCCTTTGACACTTGACTACGGCTAACTGGTCTAGAGAAGACATTTATTAGATCAACTGTAATCCTTGAGGGGAAGTTAAGGAGGACACATAGAATGTCATTTGAAGATGTTTCTAGCTGTGTAGATGTGCAGCCCAGATGTGTCCCCACCCAGATGCACAGCTCCCCTGACAGCCTCCCCTTTTCCCCTGATGTCGCTGCTATGGTGAATGTGGGATAGCCTAATTTGGGAACATCCCCCTTGCCCATGTTTCTTGAAATGTACAGATTTCATATTGCTCAATAAAGCTCCCCCAATCAGGATTATCCGTCTTGCGGGACAAGGGCGGCTACGTTCCAAGATATAACTCACAACCTTGATAGATTCGGCCCTCTATCTTTGGCCGTAAGTTCTGGGGACGGGGGGGGGACGACGACAAAATCTCATCTGTGCACAAGCCTAACATCTGGGAAGTCTTGCTGTTGGAGACACAGACTTGGCTGTTAGTTTTAGCACCTTTGGATACTGCCATGTTACCCCTTACTGTCCCTCTCCGCCTCCCACTGGTCTCACCCTCTCCTAATGTCATGGGCTGGTCTACGATCTCTCCTGCTTGGGGAATATTCCCCTCCAGCTCTTCCTGATGATTGGATTCCTTCAGCCCATACCCGATAGATTCGATTCAATCCACTCCTTCAAGGACACCAAATCTATTGGTTATGGGGCTATTGAAGAGTGGTTGCCTAGACCATCGGAGTTCCAGATTGTCAATTTGGCCATTTTGATTTTGTGGCCTCCCTTCCCATCCATCTCTGCAATATTGTGGTCTCCCTGGGGGTAAAAATAACCTAGCGGAAGGGCTCTTATGGTGCCCTCCTGTCTCTAGTCTTCTCTACTTAGTATTGCTCGGGCGACTGATGGGTTTCTAAAGTTTAGCACTACACAGTCTCCCTGCCATACCTTTGGTCTCCTGCCTACCCAGCCAAAACGACGGGTCGTTGGATTTTCTCCTGCATCCTCATAAAGGAATTGCTTGTTGTTAACTAACCAGAACATGCATTTGTTTTTTTAGTTCCTGTTGTGATTCCTTTTGCCCCCCCCCCCCGCACCCCCAAGCTCAGGAATACCTGACAAAACAACAACGTTAGGGGTAGATGCTGGTGGTAGATTAATACACGGGAGGATGATTTTCTTTAAAAATGTCAGTATTTTTTATGAGTCCTACCCCATCCCACTGTCGACTTTCTTGCCATGGACCACTACTGTGTGGATGAACAGGTATTGATGTCCCCCTGCTAGGGCTTGCAATACACTGTCTTGCTTGGTCATTGGTGGTAGTGGGGGGGGGGGGGTCACTCTGACATGAGGTAGGGGCAGCCTTGCTGATACTAAATGCAGCCTGTGTTTCTTGGCCACTACCAATCCCTTCTCTTCCATTTGTGACCCCTGCCCTAGCCTCTAGCAGCATGTTTAGCTTATCAACCCTTTCTACCAACATTTTTTAAGTTTGTCCTTTACAATAGCATTTTCTTGAAATTGTAAGTCCACCACTAAATTTGCTACCCTTGCAGGTTGTTCCTTGCCCCTTACTATTAGACAAACATCCTTCCCCGCTCATAGCTGCCAAGGTTTCAGATTGCTATGTGTGACATTTCCATAATTTCAGGGAAATTATGAGTGACATTTCAACAACTATGAGTGACACTTTCTCGCGAGCAAAATCAAGGAATGAAGGTGCGGGAAACATACAAATATCAGAAATTACACCCATTTGGGCAACGAGAAACTCTAACAAGGTCTAAAAACTGCTACAAAGCACCAGAAATGGCAGTGCACTCCTTGGAGGCAGACTGCATGATTACAGTTACCAGTAACAGAGGGCAGGCAGGCACTGCAGCCACTCAGAAGATTAATTCACTGATATGATCATTCAAGACTGCTCGCTAGCCTAAAAAGCATATTTTATAGCATAGCAAGTGTAACTGGGAGATTTTACTGTCACTCAGACTCAGGCAATTACTGCTTTTGTGAGCCTGGCAAGCTGGAGCTGCAGCAACAGGCAGGCCCTGCCACACTCACCAGCCCGGCTGCAGGTCCCCATAGCAGCATAAACTTCACAAGACAGTGTAGGAACTACTTAAATGAATGCAGGATTTCACAGAAAATATAGAACGTAGGTAGCAATTCGACAGAAAGTGTCCGCCTGCACAACAAGAAACAACTGCCGCTACCCTTAAGATGTTCAATAAAAACCTAAAAAAAATACCTGATAATGTCAGCTTTATGCGTTGTAGCAATGCACTCCAGGGGAAACATGTTTGTATACTTCAAATTACGCAGTGTTCCTGCGTGGAATGCGTTGAAAGTCAAGCTCTGTTTGCATGAGATATGTGCAGAATCTACAGTGTCTTTGGTGCTCCTTAAAATACATTTTACTCCTTGAATGCTTCCCTTGAGCTACCTTGGCAAAGACACTCCAACCCAGTTTGAAACTCTGGTATTCAAAGCAGCATGCACTGCCTAGAAGTGAGTCAACTGAGCTATGTATCAGGGCGTTTACTGAAGCCTGCAAGTGTGTAGTGTAGTTCCTAGTTTCCCACTAGGCCCTGCACATTGGAATAACATAAACAGTAGTATCGACGTAGAAGTGCGGATCTTCCAGGCCTCTACTGACTATGCTAAACTTAATTGGGTTTGTTACCAACTAGCTCAGAGGTCACTGGAAACTTTCTTTACTGAAATAGGAAGTGATCAGCTTCCCTGGCACAGACAAGAAGGGATTCAGTTTTCCAACAACCGTGCAACATGACAACTTTGCTCCTCAGATCAAGAGTCAATCTCTAGGGTCGTGTGAAACAATAGACAGTTATTTTACTCAGTCAGGTTGGTGCAGTTTACTTTCACAATATGTAGAGAATAGAGAGACGGGCGTTTGTCAATAAAGGGTTAACATTTATTGAACAGTCTTTCTTCTCGTACAAGAGAAATGTATTGCCACAATTGCAAGACTTGTTATGATAAAAAGTACGTACAGTAAGATAAGTATTGCGAGATAATACTGTAAAAGCATTGATATGGTTTCTTAGCCATACAATGGTTTAAAGGTAATAAAACATATATACATTCATATATACATTAGGCTAAAATACTCAACTGGTGCTTCTAACTACGCCTACCCCAGTGAACCTGACCTAAGCCTAATACTTGGGAGGGGAGTAAGTAAGTAGCTTTAAGTTAAGTTGGTTTTGCCAAGGTTTGCTTCAAGAATTCTCACTAAGGGTTTAGTCAACACCATACCTCTGAATAGAATGATGGAGGTCTGGTATCTCCTTCAGGGGAACTCGGTATCCCAGTCACCCGCGAGGGTAGACCAGAAACGCTGGAGCTGGATTTCTCTGCAGGAGAAAGGCAGCGTCTCTCTTCAGCGCGTCGAGGAGGAGGAGGGGGGACAGCGTCCACGGGCAGCTGGCATCTGCAGGGCTCTTCGCAGAGGGACGGCTGTTCAGCTCCTAAGTTCACCACACCATCGTTCGCGCTTTAGCAGCGATAATGGTATCAGTAGCTTCACCAACAGCAACGAGACAGCAGCAGCATCAGCGTACTGTAGACAGCATTTGCTTAAGGCAACGTTGGTAATATTTATACCTGAAAGGTGCCATGTTTGACGTAAGTTTGCTGGACATAAGACGTCAAGTAAAGATGTCACTAGGAAGTGATCGCTATCAGTTGCTCATTAGAGTTCCATTACTAATCAAAACACAGCAAGCGGGGATTTCCAGGTTTGCTGAGTTTTTATCTTGTTGAAGAACTCGGAGTGTTAATCTAGGAATCTCAGATAGTGACTTCTGCTATGTCATTGCACTAATTGTTGCAAAGGAAGTGGCAGAGAAAGCTATTCTGGAATGTGGCTCTGTTCGTGTGAGGCCAGAGATGACTTTCTGAATATTGTACTTGAACGGTTATGCCAATATAGGGAATAAATGGATTTATAGCCGAATAGGGGCATAAGGTCACAGTATCGATCAGGATCCTAGATAAGCACGCAACACCCACTCCACGGGTTCATGTCCATCAAATTACTAAAACTAGAGCAATAAGATGCATGTGTAACATTTCCCACCCCAAAATACATATATGCATTTGAAATAGGCGTATATTGTCATACGTGAAGATATAGGTACTGTACGTTTTTGAAGCATAGAAATCATTCAAAAATTATTGCATATGAAATCAATGAACGATTATGCAAAAAGAATTACACATGAAATATCTCTGAAACAGAAGAAGGGCGAGATAAATCATCACATATAAATGCATTGCAATAAATGTGAGCTAGAGGCTGATGTAAGTTGTTATGTCTCTAGATGTGTTTAGAAATAGAAGCTGAAGCTTCTGTTCTCTAAGAATAGTTTTGACTTTAAGCAAAGAATTGTTCGTGCCAAAAAAGGGTCAATATTAAAAAGTGTTCAATTCAAAAGAATTAAATGCTTGATCGGGGAAATAGAGTTCCAACGCTTTTAGCAGTTTTTGTTGATCAAAACTGAAGGCCGAATTCAGAGTTCATGGGAACGCTGTGTGTCGGAAAGCTTCTCCAAAGTTTATTATTTCTGTTCGGGTGAGAACATCATATCAGACAGGCTCTCAAAGAATTGGTCTACAAAATCAGGTGACAGTTCAACCAAATTCGATAGTGCTGTAACTTGGCAGGTGTGAGAATGATTGCTGTCATCATAGTCGGGATCAGCAATGCTCACAGAAGGTCGTACCTGGGTGATGTTGCTTTTGTCACTCGCTCCACTGTTACCACCTAGTCGTAGCACAGGAGTCTCAACGAATGCCGTCATCAGGATTGGTAGCCGCTGGGGACAACACAATGCGTGAGCCGTTATCGGACCGAGCAAAGTATCGACGTCCATTGGTACTGCTGATGGAAGTGAAAGACAGATGTCCAACACACACTCATCTCCACATAGCATACATCGAAGTACCGGTAAGATACAGTTCTGCCATATAGGTCTGAATGAAAGGAACCAGGTCATGTTTAGATCTCTCAGCCTGGCCAATCCAAGGACGTTAGTTATCCTGTCCCGGTAGCGCATTGCTAGGATTGTCTCTTCCATTCCCATGGGAGCTATGTCTGAGCTTTGGCTTGCCATAACGAAGCAGGACGGTCAAAAATAAAATCCCTGCTACAAGTCCCAAAAATAAGGGTATGCCGCCAAAAACAGAGTGGACAAAATTTGGAACGATTCCCAAAATTGCTTGAAAAGGTGTTAGCAGTCCCGTAAAAATCATCTTAAATATGCCTGGGATGCCTGTGGCACTAGACATGTTAAGGAGTTGGCTACGAAATGCACGGGGCAATTTGTTGATAAAAGTTCATGAACTTCCATAGCTGTCCTTGCAACTAGAAGATCATACGTCTCTTTTGATGACGTTATAGGCACTGTTGTCTGCAAAAGCACAGACTTCATTTTGCTTAAAGTATCAATTCGTATAGATTCAGACGAGGCCAGATGGGAGTCACTGTGTCTGCAGGCCCGGTTGGAAACAATGCTTGCATACAGCATTTGACCATGGATGTTACACTTACTAGATAACTTTTCCCTGGCACTAGGCCACAACATCTGTGATCCGTTCTAAGAATATAACTCCTGTTAGCAAGTTGCATAAAGAAGGGCTCTATCTGAGTTGCAGGTGTGACAAGCTGGTGGCATGAAAGGTTGTTAGAATTTCCATCACATGCTCCGTGTAAATTAATACCCTGGCACAAAAGTACACCGCTTAGTGAATGTTTACAATTTTCACCACTAAGAAATCCATTTTTGTCACTGTCACTATAGGAAGAATGTGTGTATGGTAATTTCCATTCTGATTTTACATATCCTTTACCCAATCGTTCATACTGGCCAGTAGGTATGTATTCAAGGCACTTTTAAATCGGAAAGTTGTTATCGGAATGGTGATAATTCTGTGTATTATCCATTCAATGACAGGACTCTCTGACATTGTCAATGGTAATCTCTCAAGTTTTTCGATGCTCAGGATTGTATAGTCTGCTCGTTTCTGTGCCAAACTGATTTGTTTATCAGTAAGGTTAAAAATGGAAAATAATGGCGTTGTGTTGATTAAACGCCAAGGCACATAGCCTGAACGAAGATTTTGCAGCGTCCAGCCTAATTGTATAATAGAACGTAATTGTGACTGGCCATGTTGTAACATTAGCAAGTCTCTGTCTATCGCATCAATGGCAGAGGATACAATATTGTCCAACGAATATATTCTGGAAGACAGTCATTAACCCATTGTCCACTACAGAAAGTGATTTTTCCAAATTAATACGATCAATTTCTCGTATTTTTTCAGCTGTTTCAATTTGTTTGACTTTCCAAGCCTCGTTGTACGCAGCATAGATACTGGTCGCTATGAAACGCTTTTGACGCTGTTTGCGTGGTCCAAGAATGAAATCGCGCAAATCAGCACCATCTTTTAGTAAAGACAAGTGTTGCTTAATTTCAGCCAGTGTGGATGATGTTAGCCATTCAAGGCAGAGTTTCCCTACACTGTATGTTGTTACTATCCCTGGATGTTGTCTCTGGGAGTATCTAGGGTCTTGTCTGGTCATTTTTAACCCCTGTGTTTTGTTCAGGAATCTATCTTGACAGCTGTTTGTGTCAGTAGGCCAGATTAACCACTTTTTCCAATCAGGATGTGTTCTGTTAAAATGTAAAATTTGTGAAACGTCTAACTCAATATCTGTAGTTGTATTTTCAGGTATTGGCTTTGGAATAGACGGTGTTTTAAGGTCTTTGATCTCAGCTAGGCCAAGACAGGATGTTTGGTGTATTGTGTCATTTAAAAACATCATTTGTTCTGGTATCATGCAGGTTCTGAATAGTGCTTGAAGGCCTTGTACCTGCCAATCTTTTGTACCCCAAATGGTTTTCGTTTCAATGTTATTTTTCCAATAATCAAAACCAAATGTCATCATTTTGTCATAAAATGCTTCTGAATATATCAATTTAGAATTTGTCAGCATTGTTTTCATTCCTGTTTTATCTAACAGTTTGTAATAAAACGTTTCTGCATCACTGGTGTTAAACCCTGAGAAGTATTTGAATTTCTCAAAAAATGCTTTAGAACTGCTTTTAGGTGGTGTAGCACAATGTTCCCATTGATTATACATAAAAACATTTCTAGGCTGTGCAGATTTATGCAAGTAATGATCACCATAATGTGTGTAGCAGAATAATTGCTCATAACTAGATGAACCTTGTAAATAATCATGATCTGTGAATCTAGCTGACAGTACTAAATCAGACATCATGTCATTAATACTGTTAAAGTCCCAATCATCAGAGAATGTGCTAGCTTTTACAAAGTCACTTAAAGAAACCTTCAGTTGATGAGGGTACTTCAGGATCTCGACCGGAACATAGATCTCATAGTCAGTTTTCTCCCATACTACCCCACCAGGTATTGGAATTGCTGTGACATTTACTGTTGACAGTTCTCTTTTCTTCACGTGGGATGATCTGTGTGGTTTCAGGACTAGGTTGATGTTCTGACTTGCTGTGTCCATTGTACTATATTTTTCCCTCAATGAATTTTCCCAAACAAAGTACCATGATGAGCCAAAGTAGGAGGAAAAATACACCTAGACCGAACCAGAACTCTAACCAAGGTGAAATAAGGTAGATTTCCTTCAGTTGATGAAAGAGTTCCGTTGCTTTTTCTTTAAAAGCCTTTTTAGTTTCTGGCATCCCTTCGGGGTCGTTTTGATCTTCAGAGAAGTTGTCGAAGTTGATGAAATAACCAGAGGCAGTTCTGTCAATTGTTGGGATTGTTCTTTCAATCTGTCTCTCGGTAGCACTTTCTGATGCCACATTATTGTAGACTGGTGTTTCTTGACGAACCGTTTCAATCTGTGTCTCAAGAGGCACGAGTTCCATGGCATTATTGCATAATCCTTCTCTGTGTACTGCAGGCTGATCGAATGTGATTAGTCTTTCAGTTTGAACCTCTTGGATTGTTGCAAGTTTGGGTATTCTGTTGTTTCTTGGGAGTCCACTGGGCCTACTGTTGATTATAGGCCACATGGTTGTGGTTTTACCAGGTCGATAGACACGACTCTGTTCTCCTTTTTACCAGCAAGGGGCGGTAGTACAACTGATCTTGTTCCGGTGACTGCCAAGACAGGTACTGCTTTTCTGTAAGAAGGCCCAAATTCCTTCTTCACCGCGATTTTTTCTCTGACTAGATCCCCAATCTTTGGAATCCAGACACCCTTGCTGGGGCTGTTGCTTGTGGTGCCTCGTCAGTGGTATCTGGCTGTTGCTTTAACTTTATGTTGCTTAAGGATTTTCTTGTTTCATTCAGTTCCTGTAAAACAGCCAAACGATCTTTGATGTCAAAGTCTGTTGTTTTTTCTTGTACCACTGACATCTGACTATCGAGGTCCTGAATGTTCATTCTAATTCCGAACAATAGTTCGTATGGGCTGAAACCTTTTAGAGAATTTCTTGGCAAGTTATTAAGACTGGACTGGACACTTGTTAAATGTTTGACCCACCCAGCTCCTGAACCTAATACCTTCGCTGTTATAGATCGCTTTATGTCCCGGTTTTTTCTTTCAACCACACTATTCCCTTCGGGGTGCGACGGACAAGAATACCGTAACCCAATTCCCATGCTGGCCATGGCCTCCCTATAAGCTCGAGAGCTAAAAGCAGGACCCTGGTCAGAATGGAACGTGGTAATTGGGTATGTGCCGATAAAGGCTCGCAGATCTTTTATAACCGTTCTAGCGTCAGCCGAGCACTGGAGGCCTCATTCTTTAAGTGTGTTTAGCCTTAACTATGTACAATGGGACGCGCTTCTCTTCTTTGATTGCGCAGATAGACCGCCTTATGCTGTCCATCAGGGTTCCTGAAACTACACTGGCCTGTTCATTACTGCGATCTCTGTTGCAGTTTTCACAATTTTGAGCAAAACATTGGATATCTATGCTCATTCCTGGCCACCAGTACTCTGATTGTAATTCTTTCAGAGAATCCTTAATTGTTTGGTGTCTCAGACCCAACCCCATGTGTGCTTCCAGTAAGAGGAAGCCCCTCCTGCTCCTGTTTGGAATTACTCTGTCCCCACTCCAGGGATTCGAGCAAAAGGAACAGAGTTTGCATCGATTACGTATGCATAATTGAGTGGATAGTTCACGGGTAGTGCTGCACAGTCGCCTTTTACAGTAGTTTTTACTGCCAGCATGGTTTCCCCGTCTATGTATTTTTCTGTACGCTTTTTTGTGGCTACGGAAGCCGGTTTAGTTGCTTCCGCTGTGGCTGTATTAGCCAATGAATTCCCTGCAACGTGAACGCCATCACGTTGAAGACTCTGTGCGTGAATCACGTGAGTCTTTTGTAGTTCTTTATGTAAAAGAGCTACCTGTTTCCAGAGCAATTTATGCTTTATTGTGGCACCTGTGTCATCTTTGTAATCGTTTTCAATCCAGCTCTGCAGTTTATTATTATAAGAGTTGACGCAAAAATGAGAATCGCACACGATAAGTGTCGGGAATTCACGTTCTGCATTTTCGAGCGCCATCTTCAAACATCTGATTTCAGCTCTTTGAGCCGAACAGTTTCTCAATGATTCAGTTTTTGTTACTTTCGGTCTGAATTTACCGCAGAGCCAACGACCTTTAATAATCGCACATGCTGCATCGTAGGATTTGCTCTCTACGTTGAAATGCTGTACAAATCTATCTGTATAGATTATACAGGCGTATTGTGGGAGAGGCAGAAGTTCGATTGGCAGAGGATATTCTTCTTCATATTCTAAATCATTCAGCTCTTCAAATTGTGGAGCGAAATAGTATCTCACATCTTCCGCTCCTAGAGAATCTACACACTGTATCCATTTCGGATCCAGTGACACTGTAGGCAGGTTTATTGGGCTGAATAGCGCCTCGAAGGCGGATTCCGCTGTGAGGATATTAATCCTTTTGCCGTGTGCTAGTTCTCGTTCATTTGCTAATGCAATTTGCACTGCTTTCACAGTTCTTTCTGTGAGACTGAATGCTTTTTCTGCTTGTGTGTACAAGTGAGTTTTAATTGAAATTGGTACCTTTTCTCCCTCATTAGAGGTTAGGTACGTGAATCCGCATCTTCCTGGGATGACTCGGATTACAAGATCGCGTGTATTGTCACGTGTGTCTAATTTTGTTTTAGCTAACATGTCTGTTTGCAGTGATCTCAAAATTTCTGTGTGTTTTTGAGTCCAATTGATTTGTTTAAAATCAGGTTTAATTAGTTCGTAGAGAGGTTTAACCCTCTCTGCGTAATTTAGTATGTATGCTCTTCCGAAATTCAGAAAACCTAGTATGGATTGTAAATTCTTCAGTGTTTTTGGAGCTTGGAGTACAGCGCACTTCTCTAAGAAGTTGTCCGCTAGGCTTTTCCCTTCACTTGATAATTCGTAGCCTAAAAATAGTACTGTCAGATGGGCAATTCGAGACTTTTTAAAGTTGAATTTGTAACCCTCTGCCGCGAACCCAAGTATAATGGTGTTCACTCTTTTCAAGTGAGTATCCAAGTCGTCGTCTGTGAGATAGATATCATCTACGTAAGATAATGCCTCATCATCATAGATTTGTAGTAACTCTGTTACCCTAGCTGAGAATAGTCCTGGGCTGTTCTTGAACCCCTGTCGGAGTCAACAGAATTTTTTCTGCGACCCAAATGCTGAGAAAGCGGTCAAATATCTGCTTTCTGGTGCAATGTTTTGACAAAAGAAACCATTAGATATGTCTAATGTCGTTTTATATTTTTTCCTAACTATGTTATTCATTAGGGCTGCACTATGCGAGTTTTTTACTGCAAAAGTTTTACAACATGTATTAAGGTGTCTGTAGTCCAAAACTAGACGATATGAATTGTCTGGCTTGGAGACAGGAAACAAAGGATTGTTCATTTGAGAGGTGCATGTTTCAATCACCCCCTGGTATTCAAGTTGATCTAAGATCTCCCTGACTTGTTTTTTAGCTTCTTGCTTAATGGGATACTGCCGTTGGGCAGCAGGTTCATTTTTTAGTTGGATTTTGTGAGGAGGTGAGTCCTCATCCCATCCTACATGATTTTTATACAATGCCGGTGCCTGGGCTACCGCCCATTTCCTTGCATAAGTATATTTTTTGTGAATCGGAATGTGATTCGAGAAGGCAGGCATAATCACTTCTCCGCCACGAGGGCACTCCCTGACAAACTCTGGGGGCCAATCTTTTTCAGCTAACAGAATATCATAGCCTTTTGAGAGCTTATCCCAAAATAGACCCTTTATTTCCCTAGTCTTATCACCCTCTATACGCAATGTTATTTCGTATATTTTATGGGGCTCGCTAAGTCTGGTGTCGGCAGTTTCAACCTGAATGAATTCATTCGTGTCCACTGTCTCCAGATGACTCATCAGGATCTTGCGGGCTATACTGATTTCTGCTGCACTGTCCAACATTGTCAATGCCCACTCCCCGTTTTTCAACTGTGTCCTCAGTATTCTCGGCATGGTTGATTACTCTAATACTGGCTACCTTCTTTTTTGGAAATTGAGATTTTTTACTCTGAGCAGGTTCCTTGTCTTTGGACTTGGTGTGCTCTCCTGGGTCTGACCGTCCTCTTCTTTCCGATTTCTGCGAAAAAGATCGAGAGGGACGTGTATCAATACTTTGATATCTATCCGGTTTTTTCAAATTATCCCTATTTCTAAGGTTGTATCTTTTCTCAGAGGGCTCCCTCTGGGGAGACTGGTGTTCTCGAGTCGGAGTTCTTTCCCTCCGTCGAGGAGACCTTCCTCTGGACTGGAAAACTTTTTCCTTGGGAGTGGATTGTTTATTTCCATCCCAGCTCTTTTTAGGAGTGTTTGAATTATTTTTAATAAATAATTTTTCAGGATTTTCGAGCAGTTGGGGCTTTACTGGTTTTCCACCCAAGCTGTCTCTACCTAATTCTTCATAGCATTTCTCTATGATTCTGGCAAGCTCAACTGGCTGCTCTGTTATATCTGTTTCCTTCAACTTCTGGCGGATCGCCACAGATGCTGCTTCTCCCTTTATGTTGGCTAATAATATAGCCGAGACCTGCTTGAAGTCTTTCAGTAATTTCATACCTAGATTTAAAGCTGGCTCTGGACCGTATTCATTTTGAATCTGTTTTAGCACTTCTGGTATTACCGCCACCGTGTGTTTTTGTGTAAATGGAAGCAAAGACTGTACCCCAAGTGTCGCAGTCCTCCACGTGTGGTGCGATTCCCATAGGAAGGCAGATTGTCAAGATTCTGTGTTTCTCTATAGGGGTAGTATCAGGAAATACTGCCTCTATTTGAGTGATTTTCTGTGCTAACCAGAAAGGAATTTGTTCCCGTTTTACGGGTGTTTTACCAAGACATGACTGTATGTTCTGAGGTGTGATTTTATTAGTGTTCCCCTGATGAGGGGTCAGCTGTGGTACATTAACAGCTGGTTGGACTGTTGCAGTCCGCATTACATATTGGACTAATTGCTTATGTATTTTAATTAGTGTTTTTAGCTGTACTAACAGCTCTTCTTTAGACATTTTTGCAATGTCAGGATGTGGTGTGTAGCCGGCTAGAACCGGCCACGTTGCTCCTGGTCTACCTAGTGGACCGAGCCTGGTAATGTGATCATTATGTTTTAGGGCGCCATTAAACCAGAGCAGGTGCTCTTGGAATTTTAGTGGGATTTCAGTCTCCTCGAAAGGAGCGTACTCTTCCGGAGGTTCCTCTATTTTGTAATAGTGAAACTCTTTTGTTCTAGCGTTTGCCGCTGGAAAGTTTATCCATGAATAGAATACCTCTGTCTGCCGATATTCGTGTGCCTCTATCACGAAAATTACTGTACCACCTTGTGGTGTCAGTCCGTTTTCTATAAGTTTTAACGTTATAGGCTTTCTTAAGTGGACCGGGATGTCGATGGCATCCGGGTCAGTCTGTAGGAGACTCGAGTCTTCCTCTATTAGTTGGGCTGCCAGTCTAACTGCTTCCCTTTCTTCTTCACTGTCTGTCATTTTTTATAAATGCAGGCTTTGCAGAGTAGGTCTCCAAGGAGACAAAGATTAGGTGCACAATATTTTGGAACACTGTATCCTTCAACGTTGAATAAACCAGAGCTTTACATAGGAATCTCTTCCTACTGAGTTCGGGCGGATTTTAACCTTTCACCCACTCCAGACGTCTATTGGAGTATTTACGGGAGAAAGGGGTCTGTGTGAAATATGCACGACTGAGTTACTCTAACGTCTTGCGTTAGTTTATCGCCTTACCAAACGTTGGGCGCCATGTAGTGTAGTTCCTAGTTTCCCACTAGGCCCTGCGCATTGGAATAAAATAAACAGTAGTATCGACGTAGAAGTGCGGATCTTCCAGGCCTCTACTGACTATGCTAAACTTAATTGGGTTTGTTACCAACTAGCTCAGAGGTCACTGGAAACTTTCTTGACTGAAATAGGAAGTGATCAGCTTCCCTGGTACAGACAAGAAGGGATTCAGTTTTCCAACAACCGTGCAACATGACAACTTTGCGCCTCAGATCAAGAGTCAATCTCTAGGGTCGTGTGAAACAATAGACAGTTATTTTACTCAGTCAGGTTGGTGCAGTTTACTTTCACAATATGTAGAGAATAGAGAGACGGGCGTTTGTCAATAAAGGGTTAACATTTATTGAACAGTCTTTCTTCTCGTACAAGAGAAATGTATTGCCACAATTGCAAGACTTGTTATGATAAAAAGTACGTACAGTAAGATAAGTATTGCGAGATAATACTGTAAAAGCATTGATATGGTTTCTTAGCCATACAATGGTTTAAAGGTAATAAAACATATATACATTCATATATACATTAGGCTAAAATACTCAACTGGTGCTTCTAACTACGCCTACCCCAGTGTACCTGACCTAAGCCTAATACTTGGGAGGGGAGTAAGTAAGTAGCTTTAAGTTAAGTTGGTTTTGCCAAGGTTTGCTTCAAGAATTCTCACTGAGGGTTTAGTCAACACCATACCTCTGAATTGAATGATGGAGGTCTGGTATCTCCTTCAGGGGAACTCGGTATCCGAGTCACCCGCGAGGGTAGACCAGAAACGCTGGAGCTGGATTTCTCTGCAGGAGAAAGGCAGCGCCTCTCTTCAGCGCGTCGAGGAGGAGGAGGGGGGACAGCGTCCGCGGGCAGCTGGCATCTGCAGGGCTCTTTGCAGAGGGACGGCTGTTCAGCTCCTAAGTTCACCACACCATCGTTCGTGCTTTAGCAGCGATAATGGTATCAGTAGCTTCACCAACAGCAACGAGACAGCAGCAGCAGCAGCATCAGCGTACTGTAGACAGCATTTGCTTAAGGCAACGTTGGTAATATTTATACCTGAAAGGTGCCATGTTTGACGTAAGTTTGCTGGACATAAGACGTCAATTAAAGATGTCACTAGGAAGTGATCGCTATCAGTTGCTCATTAGAGTTCCATTACTAATCAAAACACAGCAAGCGGGATTTCCAGGTTTGCTGAGTTTTTATCTTGTTGAAGAACTTGGAGTGTTAATCTAGGAATCTCAGATAGTGACTTCTGCTACGTCATTGCACTAATTGGTTGCAAAAGAAGTGGCAGAGAAAGCTATTCTGGAATGTGGCTCTGTTCGTGTGAGGCCAGAGATGACTTTCTGAATATTGTACTTGAACGGTTATGCCAATATAGGGAATAAATGGATTTATAGCTGAATAGGGGCATAAGGTCACAGTATCGATCAGGATCCTAGATAAGCACGCAACAAGTGCAACACTGCTATACAAATCTACTCAATGTATTGGGGAGCTGTGGTGTGGGCATTGTTTCAGCCTATTGTTTGGTGGTTAGTGGTGCTGTTATAAATAAAAAGACAATGGAGTGACAGTTCGGTTTCGCTAACTCATAGTGCTGTGTATGTAAGAGTTGTATCACAGCCGTGAGAGAAGTGTTTCTCATCAAATTACAGTGAGGAGCAGGCCTGACAGTGTATCTGTGGGTGAGATGCACACGTTGCTAGTGTTTAAAACAAATCTGCATGGCACCTGTAAATTGCTAATAATTTGACAGATGTGCATTGTTTAAAATATATTGTCTGATTTGGTGCTAAATCGAAGTGAATATTTGTTTGTCTATTTTACAGCGTTTTTCAGTAGGGTAAAGGCACGCTGATCTACATTTTCTCCTTCCTTCAGCAGTGAGTTGGTGTGCTGCCTTGCGCTGACGGGTGGCTATCTGTGTTTTCAACCAAGGTTTTACCGATTAAAATCTGAGCCTCTGACATGTAAATTCCCCCTGTCTGGTCAGTGAGCTGTTAATTTCTCTGTCCGTGCACCGGGCCCAGCTGCGAGTCACAGCATGTGCCTCAGCGTTTTTACACTACCGCTTCCACAGTAAGGTTCAGATTAAGATTATCTGAGGCCCTGCCCTCGAATCTGGCTCAATATTTACTTATGGGGCTTGATGCCCCTACAGTCTACTCCTGCCTCGCAGTCTGTTAAACTATTTGAAACTCAGGTGCAGCAATGAACGAGCGGCTCTCCAAGCTGGTGAGGGACGACTTCCCCGAGAGGCAGAAACTGCGGAATTGATATCAACAGTGACCAGCGTTTCACGAGAGAAGCACTAAAGGCTCTGGTCAAGAGGCAGGGGCTCCCCATCTCCGAGCGGCTTCCCGTCTGCTGGTTACCTAGGGTGAGAGTTAATTATTTGTGGCGTAAGAGGGCAGGCGTGCTAACAGCAACAAGATGTGCAACTGCATTAGGAATCACTGTGTGTCCAGAGAGCCTGAGTCCAACCACGCAACAGGTGCAGCTGTAGTTTATTTTTTTTGCGGCACGGTGTGGGACCTGCCACACCTGTCCCTCTCACATACCCCAGGGCCAACCCATCGGGAGAAGAAACGGGCACGCAGCGGTCCAGAGAGTGGCTTAGTCTTATCTCACCAATCGCCATGGTGCCTGCAGTGCCTCTGGCCCAGCCGCTTTGTCAGTCCTGCCAAGTATCACGCATCGTGCGTTAGACTAACGCATTTCAGTGTGGTAGTCCGCATTACCGCACTGAAATGCATTGTCACGCGCATATGCATGTCTCAGCTGTCACTTAAAGTGTTGCCTAAAATTGTTGATTGTGGCAGCGCGCTATCTTCCGTGATGCACTCGATGCTCCTGCAGCCAGCTTTGGGCTCCCAGAAAAGTTAAGGTTGCTGGCAGGCTCACTTCAACTGCTACAATGTAGCACAATTCATTATTGCGATTCCACATGGCGCCGCACGCTCTGTCAGCCTGACGTCATCGAGGATGCGTCCAATGACTGTCTGTCACTGGCGTAACGTTTCCGCCCAGGAGGACTCACGTGAGTCAGGAAAGCCTCTGCCTGGTGATTATCACCGGAGGCGGGCCGGGCGGCAAACCTGAATTTCCGTGGCCTGTGGTGCCGTGGCCTACGGCCTGAGCCTGCCTGGTGCAGGCAGCCAGCCCTGCACAGCAGAGTTGTGCGTGCAATTATTGCAACCTGCCAGTCTTCGAGTCCGGGCTGAACCCCGTCAGGCACTGCAGCAGAGGCCCAAGTAAGTACCAGCCTGTGCATGCTAATTATCAAATGCGGACTCCTGTTTACAGAAATGGTGCGGCCACCCGGGGAGCAGGGGAACGGGGAGTGAGGATCCTCCCGACCTTCCTCCCACTTCTGGGGCCACAATGTGGACCGCAACAGGTCTTCCTCTCCTGTGACCAGCTGGCTTTGGAGATTGGAGGGTGAGACGATGTGCATGCCTGAGAAGGCTCATACCAATAGCAGAGACGGGGACAGTGCATTTGCAAAACGGCAGATGGACCAAATGCGAGAAGCCGGTTCCACAGCAGGAAACAAAGCGGCTGGGCCAGAGGCACTGCAGGCACCATGGCGATTGGTGAGATAAGACTAAGCCACCCTCTGGACCGCTGCGTGCCCGTTTCTTCTCCCGATGGGTTGGCCCTGGGGTATGTGAGGGGGACAGGTGCGGCAGGTCCCACACCGTGCCGCAAAAAAAATCAACTACAGCTGCACCTGTTGCGTGGTTGGACTCAGGCTCTCTGGACACACAGTGATTCCTAATGCAGTTGCACATCTTGTTGCTGTTAGCACGCCTGCCCTCTTACGCCACAAATAATTAACTCTCACCCTAGGTAACCAGCAGACGGGAAGCCGCTCGGAGATGGGGAGCCCCTGCCTCTTGACCAGAGCCTTTAGTGCTTCTCTCGTGAAACGCTGGTCACTGTTGATATCAATTCCGCAGTTTCTGCCTCTCGGGGAAGTCGTCCCTCACCAGCTTGGAGAGCCGCTCGTTCATTGCTGCACCTGAGTTTCAAATAGTTTAACAGACTGCGAGGCAGGAGTAGACTGTAGGGGCATCAAGCCCCATAAGTAAATATTGAGCCAGATTCGAGGGCAGGGCCTCAGATAATCTTAATCTGAACCTTACTGTGGAAGCGGTAGTGTAAAAACGCTGAGGCACATGCTGTGACTCGCAGCTGGGCCCGGTGCACGGACAGAGAAATTAACAGCTCACTGACCAGACAGGGGGAATTTACATGTCAGAGGCTCAGATTTTAATCGGTAAAACCTTGGTTGAAAACACAGATAGCCACCCGTCAGCGCAAGGCAGCACACCAACTCACTGCTGAAGGAAGGAGAAAATGTAGATCAGCGTGCCTTTACCCTACTGAAAAACGCTGTAAAATAGACAAACAAATATTCACTTCGATTTAGCACCAAATCAGACAATATATTTTAAACAATGCACATCTGTCAAATTATTAGCAATTTACAGGTGCCATGCAGATTTGTTTTAAACACTAGCAACATGTGCATCTCACCCACAGATACACTGTCAGGCCTGCTCCTCACTGTAATTTGATGATAAACACTTCTCTCACGGCTGTGATACAACTCTTACATACACAGCACTATGAGTTAGCGAAACCGAACTGTCACTCCATTGTCTTTTTATTTATAACAGCACCACTAACCACCAAACAATAGGCTGAAACAATGCCCACATCACAGCTCCCCAATACATTGAGTAGATTTGTATAGCAGTGTTGCACTTGCAGGCTTCAGTAAACGCCCTGATACATAGCTCAGTTGACTCACTTCTAGGCAGTGCATGCTGCTTTGAATACCAGAGTTTCAAACTGGGTTGGAGTGTCTTTGCCAAGGTAGCTCAAGGGAAGCATTCAAGGAGTAAAATGTATTTTAAGGAGCACCAAAGACACTGTAGATTCTGCACATATCTCATGCAAACAGAGCTTGACTTTCAACGCATTCCACGCAGGAACACTGCGTAATTTGAAGTATACAAACATGTTTCCCCTGGAGTGCATTGCTACAACGCATAAAGCTGACATTATCAGGTATTTTTTTTTAGGTTTTTATTGAACATCTTAAGGGTAGCGGCAGTTGTTTCTTGTTGTGCAGGCGGACACTTTCTGTCGAATTGCTACCTATGTTCTATATTTTCTGTGAAATCCTGCATTCATTTAAGTAGTTCCTACACTGTCTTGTGAAGTTTATGCTGCTATGGGGACCTGCAGCCGGGCTGGTGAGTGTGGCAGGGCCTGCCTGTTGCTGCAGCTCCAGCTTGCCAGGCTCACAAAAGCAGTAATTGCCTGAGTCTGAGTGACAGTAAAATCTCCCAGTTACACTTGCTATGCTATAAAATATGCTTTTTAGGCTAGCGAGCAGTCTTGAATGATCATATCAGTGAATTAATCTTCTGAGTGGCTGCAGTGCCTGCCTGCCCTCTGTTACTGGTAACTGTAATCATGCAGTCTGCCTCCAAGGAGTGCACTGCCATTTCTGGTGCTTTGTAGCAGTTTTTAGACCTTGTTAGAGTTTCTCGTTGCCCAAATGGGTGTAATTTCTGATATTTGTATGTTTCCCGCATCTTCATTCCTTGATTTTGCTCGCGAGAAAGTGTCACTCATAGTTGTTGAAATGTCACTCATAATTTCCCTGAAATTATGGAAATGTCACACATAGCAATCTGAAACCTTGGCAGCTATGCTTTGTTTCCTGCTGTGGAACCGGCTTCTCGCATTTGGTCCATCTGCCGTTTTGCAAATGCACTGTCCCCGTCTCTGCTATTGGTATGAGCCTTCTCAGGCATGCACATCGTCTCACCCTCCAATCTCCAAAGCCAGCTGGTCACAGGAGAGGAAGACCTGTTGCGGTCCACATTGTGGCCCCAGAAGTGGGAGGAAGGTCGGGAGGATCCTCACTCCCCGTTCCCCTGCTCCCCGGGTGGCCGCACCATTTCTGTAAACAGGAGTCCGCATTTGATAATTAGCATGCACAGGCTGGTACTTACTTGGGCCTCTGCTGCAGTGCCTGACGGGGTTCAGCCCGGACTCGAAGACTGGCAGGTTGCAATAATTGCACGCACAACTCTGCTGTGCAGGGCTGGCTGCCTGCACCAGGCAGGCTCAGGCCGTAGGCCACGGCACCACAGGCCACGGAAATTCAGGTTTGCCGCCCGGCCCGCCTCCGGTGATAATCACCAGGCAGAGGCTTTCCTGACTCACGTGAGTCCTCCTGGGCGGAAACGTTACGCCAGTGACAGACAGTCATTGGACGCATCCTCGATGACGTCAGGCTGACAGAGCGTGCGGCGCCATGTGGAATCGCAATAATGAATTGTGCTACATTGTAGCAGTTGAAGTGAGCCTGCCAGCAACCTTAACTCTTCTGGGAGCCCAAAGCTGGCTGCAGGAGCATCGAGTGCATCACGGAAGATAGCGCGCTGCCACAATCAACAATTTTAGGCAACACTTTAAGTGACAGCTGAGACATGCATATGCGCGTGACAATGCATTTCAGTGCGGTAATGCGGACTACCACACTGAAATGCGTTAGTCTAACGCACGATGCGTGATACTTGGCAGGACTGCCCGCTATCATTATCGTCTGTGGTTTCTTCTGCTAGTGCCTTTTTATTTTTTACCCCTGTTCTCACCAGTGCTTTAGGTTTTCCTCTCTTCACTTGGCGCGTGCATACTGACTGTATGCAGTTCAACATTAAGTATCTCGTTGATAATTATCTCTGTGCCCATATCTAGAACAAGTTGAACCGGTCATAATTCTCAATACCGTACTTATGCCAGTCCACCAGCTGGTGGCGCTGCCTGTCTAATTTTGAGGTGAGCACAACAACGGTGTTGACATATTTAATATACACTAAAATGTGTAATAATATCTGCTGTCGAGACCATGCTTGTAGCTTTGGGTGGCCTGGAATAATAATAGAATTGTCATACTTATTGTACTGGCATTGGCAATGTTTAGTGCACGGTGTTTCCTGAGAAGGGCCCTGGCACTTACTTAAAAAACAAAAATAATAACCACTGCAGACCTGAAATGCGTCTCTCCTCTCCGCGAGGTTGAGACTGACTTACTCTAGCCCCACACTCCTACTGTACGGGAGAGGAACTCCCTTTTACCTTAATCTGGTGCCGGGTGTTGGTGAGGGGTTCCGAAAGTACTTTGCTGCTTGAAGCACAGTGACGCGTTGTACCGGGGAGGGGGACGTAGGGTTTATTTTTTATTTATTTATTTATGTGATTTTCTATAGCGCGAATTTTACCCGAAGGTGTCAGAGAGCTTTACATAAGCACTAGTTGAAAAACATAAGGACTTAGGATTACATGCGTTACAAAAAGGATACACACGGAAAAAATTGCAAATGTACAAGATGTAAAGTCACACAAGGAGGAGATACACGTGGATATACTCTAAGAGTCACATAGGAATGGTAGATAGTTTAAAGGTCTACTGGATATACTAGTGATTAGAGTTATCTCTGTATACATAGGGAAGGGATACTTAAGGAGAAACTCTAAGAGTCACATAGGAACGGTAGATGGTACAAAGGTCTACTGCATATACTAGTGATTAGAGTTCTCTATATACAAAGAGGGAAGGGATACGAATGGATATACTCTAAGAGTCACATAGGAATGGTAGATAGTTTAAAGGTCTACTGCATATACTAGTGATTAGAGTTATCTCTATATACATAGGGAAGGGATATGACTGGATATACTCTAAGAGTCACATAGGAACGGTAGATGGTACAAAGGTCTACTGCATATACTAGTGATTAGAGTTATCCCTATATACATTTATATACACACATTGTAGATTTCCTCAGGCAGAGTTCCCTTAAGTGGGGTCGTAGGGGGGGGCGTGGTCACAACACCAAGGAAGGGTGGGAGGGAATCAAGGGTAAGGAGAGAAGGCAAAGCAGAGAAGGGATGTCGCAGGGTTTCCGTTCTCTCACAGAACTGTGCACAGAGATCTAGAACCTGGGTGAGCCAGGGTGACCCACAACTCACCTATGTTTCAGAAATCCCCTTACCTAGCTAGCTACAGTGTCGCATCGGTAGTATATACTTCCCAATGTCTTAGACAATCCAGAACATGAACTTAGAATACCTCGGGTATCGTGGAACACATGAACACTCTTTCGTTATATTATCATTCCAAACCGAAACTGGGAGGCAATGAAAACACGTGCAAGTTTGAAATGTTTATTTTTCAATGCAGCATTCTCAAACGCAGTATCTTGTATAATATCAACATACATATTATAAAAATCAGAGTCAGCAGCATAGTCACTAATTCATAGTAAGCAAAGGGTGATAACATATTATGATGCAAAAATCTATAGAATTCTGTATCACCTATATTTCGCGCACCCTAATTAGCATATTGTATTATATCTAAGAAGGTCTCATCTGGGCTCTTAGCTGGGCGGACCCATACCTCGAATTCTCAGTAGGAGGAGATCACATCAACAGCTACCAGCTCTCAGCATGTCCAGCATCAAGTCTGTGTCTCATTCTCTGTAACTGTATCTTGAACTCACGTAAAGCCAAATGTTGGCACAAACATTATTTGTGTTATGACTAACGTGGTGCGAGGATCAGGCCTGCAGCAACCTTGTGTTAGGTTATTCGGAGAGTGTGCGGTTCTCAGTGTGCAGACAGTTGTACCAAGTGTTCCAGGCACGACTGATACCAGTGCAATAACATATTATTCTCAAATAAATCACATCTTTCGTCTAGGTTAAAAGCTGTAATAACAACTAGGTGTCGTGTGCAAAACCGAAGCAGAAAGAAAATATGGCGTTTAAACATTTAATAAGCACATGCTAACTTAACACAATATATAGAAACGTAATAACCATATGACACCCCCCCAATGATCCGAGGACGGTCAAAAGACAAAAATATAAGCCAATACTTTATGAGAGGCAAGACATGAAAGCAGAGTTCAATGATATTGAGCCAAGCTAAATGTATGTAAATGTATGTAAAAATCAAAAACACAAGATTATATGTATGAATGCCTAAAGTGGCCACACAAAATATAAAAAGTCGAACTTGAGGCCTAACTTTTAATAATAGGCCTAGAACATATGAAAAAATCGAATGTTCGTATTGAAACTGGCACCATTCAGAATTACTAAAAAGTCACGTGCCATAAAGATGGAAGTATTCAGAGTCATTCCCCGTTGAATGAATATGCAAAATAGGTAGCAACAGCTTCCAACATGAAATCACTGCCATCATCTGAAAACAGTTCAGCCATCCAATTAAGCAATGGGAAAGAACATACGTGCTCCTCCAGCACTGAATCCTCTAGCAACATCAGAGGACAACTCAGTGGGTTCTCGAGAACGCTCTGTGCCAGAAAGTCATGTGCCGCCGCGAATATGTCCCACTGACCCATTAGTCCATGCATCGCTGCCACAGCCATAACCCTTTCGCCAGAACAGACCAACTCATGAGCCACTACGGGGGACATCAGCTGATCAAAGTTGACGTCAGGAGAAGTCGGTAAACAGAGACACAAATCAATGGCCCAGTCGAAATCACAGTTCAGGCAATGAAACACAGGCTGGACACAGGTGAAATAGGAAAATCTGAAGGATAATCCAAAAGCCGTGCTTAAGGTCACAAGCGGCAGGGATCCATAATAATCAAGCATCCGGTTGCGAAACTGCATCAGTAGGGGCTGTGCGTTTCCTTGCGCATGATGGGCATCCATGTTTTATGAAATAAAATATCACCAGAACGCCTGCAGCCAAAGCCAGCAAAACAGGAAATCCGCCAAACAGGCTAGCGAATATAGAATGAAAGAACGCAGGGATAATACCAAATACTTTTTCAAATGTAGTCACGAGACCACTGCTAACCATTTTAAAAAAATGAGCCAGGCTCGTCGTGGAGGAGGCATTGAAGATTTGATGAACCAGCTCGCAAAAATGAAACGGCAAATCAGTACTTAAAAGCGCTTGTACTTCTGTGCGTGTGTTTGCTATGTGAAGGACATAAGTTTCGCGGGCAGAGCTCAGGGCCACCTGTTTTTGAGACAAAAGGGCTCTTATACGGCCTAAACCATTGAACTCAGCTCTCAAGGTTGGTATTCTTGGCCAAATTAAAACTTCTGAATTCCCATGCGTGGGTGGATACAACACATTCTTGCAGCAAACGACCCTTTCAGACACGGTAACCACATATGCGATACCGGCCTCTAACCCACAACAAAACTCGTTATTCAAAAGTAAATAACTACCGTTGGACAACAACGTGAACGTGGGAACTATTGCAGGAACTGGTGTCCCTTTCAAAATACAGGCCAAATTTGGTTTGTCCTGATTACAAGAACCATGCAACTGGATGTGTCTGCAAATAAGTGAGCGGTCAGGCGACTGTGTACATTCTTCACCATTCAGATTCACTTCATTCCCCTCCTTAAGGCATCTGTAAGTGTATGGTAAAGAGCATGTCTCATGGAGGAAAGCGCTGCCTAATGGTTCATATCGCCCAATGGCTATATATTTCATACAATTTGTAAATTTATACAAAGCAAAAGGTAATGTTATAACACCATGAATAAGCCATGTTGCTGCAGTCACTTCAGCCACCGAAAATGGCAGGGATTCTAATTTTTCAATATGTAACATAGAAAATGTTGCATCTCTCATTGACAACATGCGCTGTTTTTCAGTCAGATTAAACGGGGCAAATAATGATGAGATGTTCATAAAAGTCCATGGCACTCGACCAGACTTAAGAGTCTGTAGTGTCCATGCAAATTGCATTACAGAACGCAACTGATTTTGACCATGATATAACACGGACACTTCATCATGTACAATGTCAACAACAGAAGACACAATATTATTCAACGTGTAAATTCGGGAAGAAAGCGTGTTAATGCTGTTATCAACTACTGTAAGCACTTTTTCTAAATTAGCTTGATCAATAGCTCTCAGGCGTTTAGCAGCCTCAACCTGGGTAACTTTCCAAATTTCATTGTAAATCGCATACAGCCATCGTTTAGATCTGCCTTTAGCCGGGCCTTTTATAAAATCGTTCAAATCCACATTATCATGTAATTGAGACAGATGTAGTTTAACTGCAGCTAAAGTGGAATGTTGTAACCAATTTTGACACAGCTTCCCCACAGAATAAGTCGTGACAGTATAGTCTTCTTCAAAACGTGGATCGGGCCTCAGTTTTGTGAACCCCTCAGCCAAACCCATAAAACGGCGCTGGCAAGAATCAGCACTCTTTTGTCATACCAGCCAACCCTTGGAATCCAAACTGGAAATGTTAAAGGACGAATTGTGTAAAAGAGTTTGCAACTCTTGAATGGAGGAACCAGTGAAATTACCCCAACCTGTATATTCATATAAATCTGGGATGGTCGGTGTATTTAATTTTTTAGAAGTAGCCAATCCAAAGCATGTTGTCTGGAAAATGGTCGAATTTAAAAACAACATGTGATTCGGGATGAGACATGCACGGTGCAAAGCCTCAGTGCCTTGAACCTGCCAATCTTTGGTACCCCAAACCGATTTAAGGTCAATTGTTCCTTTCCAGAACTCGTAGCCACCTACAGCCAACCTGTCTAAAAAGGACTTCGAATACAGCAATTTTGTATCGGTAAGTCTAACTTTGGAAATGGGCCTTTGTGTCATTTTAAAATAAAATGACTCGGGATTAGACTGATCAAAGTCTGTAAAATAGGTATATTTTTTCAGAAATGTATTGGAACTGCCACTGAATGGAGCAGGGCAATGTTCCCATTGTGTATAATTTACAGCAACCCTCCTGGAATTTGTCTTATGTAAAAAATGATTGCCATAGTGTTGAAAACAAAACAAATCACCATAATTAATAGAATCTGTATACAGATCCTCAGCATCAAAGGCAGCATAATACTTCAAATCCGAGAATAATGCTTCTACGGCCTGAATATCCCAATCATCAGAACGTATATTTTGTTTAATCACATCTCCCATGTTTACTCTAAGCACATTTGGAACATTAATTACTTCAGTAGGCCCATGTATCTGAAATCTAACCGCATCCCACACAATCCCATCAAGGACAGGCCAAGCAGTAATGTTAACTGTATTTAAGTTTCGTTTCAGTCTGTGCGCAGAATGTGAAGAGGAAAGAGGGGCCAATGTTCCATTAAGGTACCGAATTCCTGTTCTTTCTTTAACGTGGTGACCATCAATCAGGCGGAAAAAATAAAACACAAAACCAATTGACATAAAAAGATAGAATGAAAATAGGATTAACCAAATGTATGTCCAAGGCGGAATTAACATTTTTTTTTTAAACAACGTGGCATATCTTGCAATGTTTGTGAGTTTCTTTGAAGTTTCCGAAACAGAGTCAAAAGAGAATCTGGACTGGCCTGCCAAACGGGTCTGTAAATCAGGCATCGATAAATCAGCAGGATAAGTGTAGTTTAGCTCATCAGTGTTAGTATCAGGAATAGTATTTAATAAAGGACTGGATATGGCAGGCATCTCGAGGGACACCTCCTGTTCTGCACCAGATGTGATAGCCAGCACAGAGTGCCTCACCATGGAAGGACAGGATACAGCCGGTGTCATGCTATGAAGAATCGGCCACCCTGTGTGTCTTGACATTGTCAATAGAAATAAATCTGTTTTCCTTACGACCTGGAAGCGGTGGTAAAATGACTGTTCTTGTGCCCTTCACTCCAAGGACTCGAACTGGTGCTCGATATGAGGGACCAAACTCTTTCTTGTTATCGATCTTCTCTCGAACCAGTTCTCCAACTTGGGGTAGCCAGCCAACTACCGGGATCTGCAACGCATCATCCGATGTGGAGGGCAAATGTTCCTTTGCAAGACTGTCTCTGGTCTTTTGTAGATTCTGTAAAACATTGCAATGTTCATCTACGTCAAAGGCCCCGGCCTGGGCCTTGTAGTCCGGCCCATCAAGGTCAGGTACATACATCTTGATACCAAAGAGCATTTCGTATGGGGTCCGCCCACCCAGAGACCTTCTAGGGAGATTATTAAGCGCACGCTGCACGCCTATGAGGTGGGCTAACCAGTTACTGCCAGTGCCTATAACTCGAGCTGTCAAAGATTGCTTTAAGTCGCGGTTCATTCGTTCTACTACACTATTACCCTCAGGTCTGTAGGGACTCGAAAATTTGACTTGGACCCCCATCGAAACCATAGCATCCTTATACGCCTTAGAGGCAAACGCCGGACCCTGATCCGAATGGAAGGTACCACAGGCAAAAATTCCCACAAAGACTCGCAAATCCTTAATGACAGTACGTGAATCAGCGCTCCGATGCGGCCATACCCACACAAAGCGTGTGCATGAATCAACTGCTACTAAGATGTACTTATACGCAGTATCAGAAGAAAATGGACCGCAGTGATCCAAATAAACACATCCAAGTGGTTTATTCGAGATGTACAACTGTGTCTGAGGCGGACGCGCAGCAGTCGAAGGTTTAATCTGCTGGCAAATGTCACATTGAAGAACATATTCACGCGTCTGTTTGTACAGTCCCCGCCACCAGAATCTCTGTTGTAGCTGAGTTACAGTTGCCGAGACGCCCGCATGCGCAGACGCCACACCTTCATGTGCCGCTGTATTCAAAGCAGCTCTGCGGTCCGAGTTGGGAACCAAACGCTCGCCAACTTCAGGGATTTTCACATAAGGAACCTTATCGGGACTTAAGTGGTATGTGTACTTAGAAGGGAATCCCGCAGGATATTTACCTCCCTTCTCCGTTGCAGCTATAGCTGCCAAGATGTCATCATCTATTTTGCTTTTGGACCTCGTGACTGCTGCAACTAAGTATTTTGATACCGCTGACTTCGCTGCTTCATCAGCAAGCGAGTTGCCAACAGCGTGGACCCCCACGCGCTGATGACCGAGAGTATGAATTACAAACACGAGTGGCAGCTTCTCTTTAAGTTCCGCCACTCGGACCCAGATAGTTTTATGTTTTATTGTGCTACCTTTGGAGTCACGAAAATCATTCTGAATCCAAAAGAACAGTTTCATTGTAAGACTGGACACAGTAGTAAGAATCACTTACGATCAAAGTCGTCACACTAGGATCTGCGTACTCTAATGCAAGCATCAGAGCACGAAGCTCTGCTAATTGTGCGGTGCAGTCACCAAGCGTCTGCGTGTGCACGACACTGGACTCGAACTCATCGTTCACCATGGCACCGACCACAATGGCGCAAGCGGAAACGTAGGCATGTTTAGAGCCATGCGCAACCTGCGCCGAACCATCAGTGTAAATGATGCAATGGAAATCCTCCAACGGCACCATTGCTAATGGAGCAGGATGAACAAATTCATACTGTAAATACTCCTGTGACGGTAAAGTGGCGTCAAAAATAAACGTGACATCCTGGGACGTCAAGGACGCAGCCCATTGAATCCACCGAGGGTGCAAAGCTTTGGAATTAGGTACACTGGCTTTCGTAACCGCCTCTAAGGCAGGACACGGGGTAACAACCAACATGCGCTTTCCTTGTGACAGGGCACGTTCTTTAAGAATTGCAATCTGCACAGCCGTTAAAACTTTCTCCACAGTGGAAAAACGCAATTCAGCCGAAGTGTACAAGTGTGACTTGTAAGCAATAGGTACTGTATCTCCATCATTAAAAGTCAGGTACGTGAAACCCACCGCCCCAGGGATAATTCTTATCACCAGGTTGGTTTGGTTATCACGAGTCTGTAAGTATTCAGAAGCGAGCAAATCAGCCTGCAAAGACTGCAGAATGGCCGAATGCTCAGGCAGCCAGCATGATTTGGAAAAATTTGGTTGTATCAAAGCATACAAAGGCTTGATACGCTGGGCATATTCCGGAATGTAAGTCCTCCCGAAATTCAGAAAGCCCAGAAGAGATTGTAATTTTTTCAGTGTTGTCGGAGAGCACAAATGTGCGCATTTCTCCAGGAAATGGGGTGCTAAACCCTTCCCTTCATGGTTAAGCTCGTAACCTAGAAACAACACAGTGTACTCTGCAATGTGCGACTTTGCAAAGTTAAACTTGTAACCCATGTCAGCAAAGTTACAAATTATGCTATTTACTCGACACAGATGCTCCCAAAGATCGTCGTCTGTGAGATAAATGTCATCCACATACGAACAAGCAACTGGGTCGAAGCTCTCCAAAAGAGAGACTATGCGTGCGGAAAAAACTCCAGGACTGTTCTTGTAGCCCATCGGGAGTCGTTTAAACATTTTTTGCACACCGGCGCACGTAAAACTGGTCCATTGGGAACTTAGACCGTCTAATCTATGTGCATAAAAACCATTGGAAATGTCAAGCGTGGTTTTGAACCGTTTACGCTCAAGACTATTCACTAACGCAGAGCCGTGCGTATTCTGTACTGCACAGTTACGGCAATGCGAGTTCAAATGCCTATATGCCTATAATCCAAAACCAAACGATATGAGCCGTCCGGCTTGTTCACAGTAAAAAGGGGGTTATTCATCGGTGACACACACGTTTCAATTACACCTTGATATTCCAATTGTTCAAGGATAGCTGCGACTGAAGCTTTCGCTTCACGCCGTATGGGATATTGAGGTTGAGGCTGTGGCTGTGACCGTAAAGGAATCTCATGGCTTGGTGACAATTTATCCCAGCCACATTGATTGTGGTACACAGCCGGCGCAAGCGCCAGAGCCCACTCTTCTGCAAAATGCAGCGCCTCCACCCTCGGCACAGTGTGCGCGAAGCTGGGTAGGATTACCTCCTCCCCTCGCGGAGCTGCGAGAACAAAAGGTGGGGGCCAGTCAGCCTCCGAAAGCAAAATGTCATACGTAGACGAGAGATTTTCCCAAAATACCCCTTTTACAGTTCGCTGCATGTCACCTTCAATTAACAGGACAATTTCAAAAAGTCGTTCAGGGGGAGCAACATGCGTATCTGCTGTTTCAATCACAACATAAGTGTCAGTCGCTGTCACCTTCAACAGTGGACGGAGGGCCTCTCTCACTATGGTAATCTCTGCTGCGCTGTCTAGCAAGGTCAGAGCCCATGTCAGATTCCGAAGCTGCGTTCTCACTATCTTCGGCATAACGATGCGCGGTCAGGGCAGCGACTTTCTTCGTGGCAAACTGTGGTCTCTTGGGCGTAGAGCCTTCCTGCTGATCTCCACTGGCACGCGGGCGGGGCTGACCACGTCCTTGCTGGCCACCCCGGCGCTTGCCGCCTCCTCCACCACCGGTTGACGGAGCCGATGAGTCCTGAAAGGAACGAGGAGAGCGTTGGTCAGAAGCCTGAAACCTCTCAGGCGATTTAATCATCGCGCGGTCGCGCAAATCATAAACACGATCCGACTGCGCAGGCAATGGAGACGCAGGAGCAGAAACCTGTGTTTGTTGTTGTTGTTGCTTACCCTGATTCTGCTTTTTAGGCCAATTTTGTTTTTTGGACTTTTGTTGACCACTAGTTTCCGATGTCTGACCCTGGGGCTGTTTCTTCTCCTTTTCAGGAAAAGATTTAACCCCCTTCGCATTGCGACCCACCATTTTGTAAGCAGTCACAATAATCTTTGCCAACTGTCGGGGTCGGTCGGCCTCGGGAACCAACGCTAATGCGTTAGCAACTTGAAAGTTCACTGCATCCCCCTTGACATTCGCAAGGATCAGATTGCAAACTACATCAAAGGAGCCACACAGGCGCATGCCCAATTCAACAGCCGCCTCCGGTCCGTGTTCGTCCTGAACACGTTTAAGGACCCCACCTAGATTGGTCACAGACGGGGAGCCATAGCACCTCGAATAGACCGCTGCAAAAGTTTTTCCCCAGGTCTCACAGTCAGCAAGGTCAGGAGCCAGATCTTTCGGCAAACTTAGTGTAAGAATCCGGTGTTTATCACCCGGACTCGTATTGGGAAACACAGCTTCCAGCTGGCCGAATTTCTCAGCAAGCCAGAACGGAAAATCGTCCTTTTCCTGGGGCTTCTTACCCATCACGGAATTAACCATGACCGGGTTGATTTTCAGACCAGCATGTTCTGCTCGAAGCTGTGCGCCTCTAGGGGCCGCGTCCTGAACATTACGGCCAATGTAATGAACAAGCGCTCTAATCACTCCCACCGCGACTTCATGAAGCCGCCGCAGATCAGCCACGTTACAAGTGGCACGTTGAGGGTGAGGAGTAAATCCAGCCAAAGCGGGCCAAGGAGTGCCCGGAATGGACAAAGGACCTAACCTCGGAGCGGTTAAAGCGTGCGGTAGGGCGCCACCAAACCAAACTCCATGCTGCCAAGCGTCAATAGGAACCTCCAGTGCTCTGTACGGAGCGTACGCAGCCGGTACATCTGAAGCAGTGTATGTGTGGAACACACCAGAATTAGCGTCCACTGGCGGAAATGTCACCCACGAATAAAACAATTCGTACGGGTAAGCATGTTCCGCACTCACCACCAGAATCACAGCCAAGCCTTCCACAGGAACATCATACATCCGCAAATGGTCACGCACCGCAATGCGACTATGCTGCGGGATTTCCACGGCTTGAGCCATGTTAGCACAGGAATGAGAAAAAACAAATTATAATTTGTAGCACAACTGGGTAGTAATTCAAAGAAACCGTTTTAGATAGATTCAAGCTTGAGAAGGACCTATTTCAAAAATAGGTAGGTTTTTCCGACACTGCCGCTTTCCGGAAACGGGAATGTAGGCGTTAAGGTTTGAATGATATACTACTCGAGTGTCATGTTATAAGGCCAACCAACGTATGGGCGCCATGTCGCAGGGTTTCCGTTCTCTCACAGAACTGTGCACAGAGATCTAGAACCTGGGTGAGCCAGGGTGACCCACAACTCACCTATGTTTCAGAAATCCCCTTACCTAGCTAGCTACAGTGTCGCATCGGTAGTATATACTTCCCAAAGTCTTAGACAATCCAGAACATGAACTTAGAATACCTCAGGTATCGTGGAACACATGAACACTCTTTCGTTATATTATCATTCCAAACCGAAACTGGGAGGCAATGAAAACACGTGCAAGTTTGAAATGTTTATTTTTCAATGCAGCATTCTCAAACGCAGTATCTTGTATAATATCAACATACGTATTATAAAAATCAGAGTCAGCAGCATAGTCACTAATCCATAGTAAGCAAAGGGTGATAACATATTATGATGCAAAAATCTATAGAATTCTGTATCACCTATATTTCGCGCACCCTAATTAGCATATTGTATTATATCTAAGAAGGTCTCATCTGGGCTCTTAGCTGGGCGGACCCATACCTCGAATTCTCAGTAGGAGGAGATCACATCAACAGCTACCAGCTCTCAGCATGTCCAGCATCAAGTCTGTGTCTCATTCTCTGTAACTGTATCTTGAACTCACGTAAAGCCAAATGTTGGCACAAACATTATTTGTGTTATGACTAACGTGGTGCGAGGATCAGGCCTGCAGCAACCTTGTGTTAGGTTATTTGGAGAGTGTGCAGTTCTCAGTGTGCAGACAGTTGTACCAAGTGTTCCAGGCATGACTGATACCAGTGCAATAACATATTATTCTCAAATAAATCACATCTTTCGTCTAGGTTAAAAGCTGTAATAACAACTAGGTGTCGTGTGCAAAACCGAAGCAGAAAGAAAATATGGCGTTTAAACATTTAATAAGCACATGCTAACTTAACACAATATATAGAAACGTAATAACCATATGACAGGGAAGAAACATTTGAGGAACATCAAGGGGAAAATTAGGGAAAAGGGCAAAAGACGAAGGAATGGACAATAAGACAGCCCGGGGACCAGAGAAAAACGCCTGAGAACAGCAGCAAAATGGCGGGCAGGACAGAAGGAAAAGTAAAAGCGAGGAGTGTGTCGGAGGTAACAGGAGAGACAATAGAAAGGTCGCTAGGACAGAGGTGGAGGTCAGAGATCGCTGAAGTGGCGGAGGAGAAAGGTAGAAGAAGCGAGTCATAAAAAGAAAATGGCGGGGAGCACAAAGGTCCATGTCCAAAAGTCCAGGAAGAGGGCTGCCATAGCCAGCAAGACCGGGGGGAGAAAGGCAGTCCGCAGCAAAATCACAGCCACATCGTCCATGTGGAGCTGGGGCAGAGGAGTTCGAACCGGAGACCAGGGGTCAGGGAAGAAAGACCACAGGCGCCAAGGCAGCTGTTCGCAGAACGGGAGGCAGCAAAGTCAAAAACAAAGTTTAAAGGGTTGGCACAACTGATGCAAGTAGACACGTTAGCGGCCTTAACCTCACTGCCGAATGAGGAAGCAACCCAGGGGTAAGGGGCCTTGTGGGCAGGCTGAAGATCACACAGTGTCAGAGGCCCCAACTGAAGCTCGCAGCTGGCAGGGAATCAGAGTAAAAGTCAGATAATACTAACGGGGACCCGGATGCAGTGTGCCCCGCTAAATATAAATCAGTCACAAACAGTTGTTCCACCTGATCCCCTTGAGCTTCCCGCCTCCAGGGTGAATGTAAGTACCCCAATGGGAGTACAGGGTGTCATCCTCTGATTGACAGGTGGGAACATAGGTGGCAGCCAGCCTGCAGAGTTTATTTATCTATTTTATTTATTTAATGCAATTTTATGTAGCGCAAACATTACCCGAAAGTGTCAGTGCGCTTTATTAAAGAACCAGTTGCGTTACATAAGGACTTTGGATTAGTTGAGTTACATAAGAGATACAAACAGAAAAAATTGCAATTGTACAAGGTGTTAAGTCACTCAAGAAAGAGATAAAAACAAGAAAAAATTGCACATGTACAAGTTGTAAAGTCACTCAAGGAAGAGATACAAACAGATAAACTTCCGGATGCACTACCTGGGCCAGGTGTGCAACACCCATTGGACTCACGGGGCTTCAGCCCCCCATCGTGTGTGGCAGCCCGGGATGAGATAGCTTCCCGGGCACACACAGCCGCACCCGAGCACTTCACAGGTCTTTAAAAGACCATTTGCATATTAATGAGGCTTTGTTGTTGTTTTACCCATTCTAAGAGCCCCTGCAGCTCCACTCTGCCTATTGCTTAAAGATTCAGCAGCACCTGCACATTGCCTGCTTTCCATTCCCAGCAGCAACGTGCAAGCAGCAAGGGAGCCTTTTTTCACCTCCAGCTGGGCCGAAGGTAAGGGGCCATCGGCCTCTTTTTGTTTGACTGGGGTCCGCCTGGAATCTTTCATTTAAATGTAAATGCCACAGAGTGGAAACAAAGGCACACAGATGGCCTTCTCTTCACAGGTACTTAAGAGAGGCATGCTTTTGCCTTTGTTCTGTCCCTGTATATAAATGCGGACACTGTAAGACTGTCAGATGGGTTAGTCTGTCCCAGTATTTACACAAATAATTTAAAAGCCCTATTTTATTTTTATTACAGCGCTATGTCGTGACGTCATGAGGTAATTTGCATATTGCCTTACTTGGTCAGTCCCCCCACTTCTTTTTATAGGACTTGTACCCTGGTGGCATCACAAGACGTGACATCATATCTAAAGCCCTCACATATATGTTTAGCTGGTCTATCATGTATACGTTTGAGCGCAATGTGAGGATAATAGCACTGTGAGCTATGGAAGATGATAGGTGACTTCTACACCCTGCAGTCCCCCAGTTTTATGTAACACATTCTGTAAATTCATTCGCAAACGTATACAATTTATTGTAAATGTAATATGTATGTGTTGTTGTAAAGCGCTCTGACACCCTGCATTGAGATGAATAGGGCTATCCAAGAGAAAAAAGTAGTACTTACATTATTTCAATGCCTCCTCAGGTGTAGTAAAGCTCTATATAAATGCAATTTGCTTTGTCTAAATACTGGGAAAGACAAACACAGCTGACATTCTTACAGTGCATGCATATCTCCTAAAAAGGGACTGAATAAAGTGGAAAGCTGCCTCTCTTAAGTAAGTGTGAAGTGCTAACAAGGTGAGAGCCATTGTATCCCCTCCACTTCATTTGCATCAGCTGTGAGGCTCCTGACTGCTCTCAGCCAAGAGACTCAAACAAAAGGATGTCTGATGATACCACAAATTCGGCCTCAACCTCAACCTTTGTTTTGAACCCAGCCGGAGTCTTAAATAAGAAAGCCCCTTCCCCACCATCACTTGGTTGCTTGTTGCAGATGGAAAGCAGACAACGTGCAGGCGCTGCTGAAAGTGTCCCGGTGTTTGGAAGATACACCGGGACGAGTTCAGTATATTATTTAGTGGGGCCCAAATTATTGGCAGAGTAAACAGCGTTCACCCTGTGAAAATAGTGGCTGGACGCTATTCACCTGCGTGTACCCCCAACTCGTGCCCTGTGCACTACCCAAGACCTGGGTGTTCTGTCAAAGGTGGGTGGCTTATCCCTTCATGGAAGAAGACGGCACACACCCTCAGGAATTCTCTCTGAGTTAAAAGAAGGGAAATAGTTCAGGATGCAAGGGGGGGCAGGGCAGTATATACAGTTAGTATCACTGTCAATACCAGTTGTGTTGTCTGCTGAGGAGTCATGTCCATCAGCCCCACCAGCAGACTGGACACCGCCAGACTGGGAGCACAAGTACGGTCTGGAGCAACGTCTCCATATCCATCAGGGCCACAACTCTCCATCATGTCAGAACTCTACCTCTTGACCTAGTGTATACATTTGCTCAAATTAACTCATATTTCCTTATACTAATCTACCATTAATACTTTCGGGTTCCGGAGTAGCGTGCTACTCGCCAAAAAGTTCTTGGATGCCTCGTCAGGGGTAGTAAGCGCTATATAAATACAATGTACAATTACAAACTACAAAAACTGTAGGTGAGGTGGTGCATTATTGCCTCCAACAGAGAAAGAAGGCGTGTGCTAACAGAATACACAAGCAGAGAGAGTCATACTCATTTGAATGAAGTATTTTCAATCTAAATAAAGCCTTAAAGAATTGCTTGACACTAAACAAATATCATTTTCTACTCCAACTCAGCAGTCCTTAGCCAAATCTCATTGCCACTCAGCCTTGAAATGGTCTCCCATTGTATTCCTTTGCCTTTCATCTCTGTACTGTGCTCTGGTACCTCCAGGTAGGTTTGCAGTATATATGTGCATAGCGGATTGAAGAGGCTGCAGTGGTGTAGCTAGGCTGTAGAATGCTGTTCTAGTCCTTCCCTGAGTTAAAAAGTGCGCACTCCTCTTTCACCAACCACTTAGTGCTATACTAGATACTAAAACATTCCCTTCCTTCACAGATATTTAAACTTTTTCTAACAAAACAGTCTATCCCACAAGAAAATATATCTAGATAAATTAACCAACTGGATGAGCACATTCTTCTTTAAAATAAAAAAGTTAGACTAAATCTTATTTCATACTTCTCTTCTCCAGTGACACTTTCACCCCAAACACAGTCCAAGAACATCTTGAGTCTGTATCTCCACTGTGAATCTCCCCTCCTCTAGTAGCCAATGTTAAATCTCTCCCGATGGCGATATTAACGGCAAACAAACACCCCCTAGGGTCGAACATAATACTGAAACACACCAGAGAAGCGCTGATGAGAGTAGACAGGCGAATGATACAGAAGCTGAGAGGTACAGCATGGGAATCCATCTGGTTCAATACAAAAATAACATATCAAGGGGCAATAATGAACTACGACACATGGATCTAGAAGGGAATCAGCCTCCCCAAACAGATGGAAACTAAGGGGAAGCAGCTGACCTTTTCAAACATACAACAACTATACAATCTCCCCAACAAAGAGCTATACACCTTTCTGAAGATCAGAACTGCTATAACCAGAGCCAACCTACACAGAGAGGAGCCAGGCATCGTCAAGTATGTGCAAACCCTAAACTCGGCAGGCCACCAGACCGCGAAGATCTATAAACTACTCAGCCCCACCACCCTGTCTCTAAATAAGAAGACGACAAACTCATGGGAGATACTTCTAGGCAGACAGCTAAACGAAAAAGAACAGGCACAAATGTGGTGCACAGCTACAAAAAACAAAATAACCCCACAATTGGCGCAAACGAAATACTGGCTCCTCCACACAGCCTACTGGACCCCCTCCAGGCTCCACAAAAGCGGCATTGCAGAATCAAGCGACTGCTGGAATTGCCAGAAGGAGGAGGGCACGCTCGAACACCTCATCTTTGGATGCGTGAAAGTCAAGAAGCTCTGGGCCCAGATAAACGCATTCATAAACGACATGCTCAAAACAGACTTAACAATCAACTACGCCAGCTTGGCGACAGGGCATGTAACGACGAACCTAAACAGCAGGGAAGAAAGAGACCTACTAAACCTGCTGCTCACAGCGGCCCTAAAGATAATCTTAACGAACTGGAAGAACACGGCGAAAGCACTTAAAGAAGGCACAATGAACACCCCCCCCCCCTCTCTTTCCTTCCCTTTCCTTCTTCTCTTCTGCGACAAGCCAAGAAATATAGATAACACAAATGTACTGCATACAATTGCCAATGTATATGCCACTTTTATTTTTCAATAACAATTTATAAAATAAAAAAAAAAAGAATGCCAGTGCCATGTGCCCTGGTGCCTCTGCCTTCTTACCCGACTCCAAAAGCTTCCTGCCTCCCTCCCTTCTTAGCACTGCTTTGTGCATCCTTGCTCTGCCTCCTCCCAAGACATTAACTCAGTGAAAGTCTGAGTTATATGTTTGAATTTTAGACAACACCCACCCTCAGTGCAGCCAGTGCTTAATTTGAAGTGCCAGGGCTCTTGTCAGGAGGCCACTGCAGCTTGCAACACCCATTACCTCTGCCTGCGCAGGCAATAACAACTACTAACCATGACACTCCTACATGTGTGACTATTTGGACTATTCTAGGCCGCCCAAAGCTATAAGAATGGCTTGGTGGCTGGTATTAGTCATTTTTAAAGTAAAATCATTATTAGACAACTGTTGTGTGCTCATTTCAAAATTAGACAAAGAGCGCCACCCTGCGGTGGACTGTCATAAGTACAGGGGCTAACAATTAAGTGTCGGTGCCGAACACCAGAAACCACCAGCTCAAATTAAGCACTGATGAAGACCCATCATGATACAGGCCTTCAGTTGTGCTTAGCAGGGTATTATCCACCATGTGTGTGATGTGATTTGAGGCTATTGCTTTCTTCTGATTTGCAGTTAGTTTAATCTTGCTGATAATCTTTCACACCTGTTAATATATGACTCGTCTGGTTTATGTGGGTTCTCAGATGTCTTGGCTCCAACTGATTCCGTCCCCCTGTCCTTCTTTTCGTGCCTCACCCCTAAGGAAGGGAGCCCTGATGTCCTATAATGTGGCGCTTTCCCTCGGTTTCTACTGTCTCTGCCCCTCTTTCCTTTGTTTTCCAACATTATTTATCCTGTGAAGTGGCAGAGACAACCGCCAGGCACCGACCACGGGATGGGATATTCCCTCCCGTTTGAGTTATGGGAAGATCTTAATGCCCACAGGATGGGGTGTTGTTTGTTTATTTATAGGTACAGTTTTTAAGCTAAGTTGGGGTACATGTGTTCATGGGATAATTCTGCGGCTTTCCAGGAAAAACCTCAAATTTTCTTAGTTTCCAACAGAACTCAAATTTCATATTACCTAAGTCTTTTGTTGAACTGAAGGATTGACATGGTCTGTGGCCCACACTTACATCTTCGTGCTGGAGTAGTACCAGACAATGCATGCCTTCAGAAGCAGGAACGGATAGCAGGATACGCTGAGTCTAGGTGGCCTTGATGGGAGGCTTCACATCCTCCCTGGACGCGCTGTGCAGGACACCGTTCAGTCATGGAAAGTACATGTCTATGACACCAGAGAAGAGTTGCAGCAGTAGCGGCTCGTTTGTGATCATAAAGTGTAAGTTCTTTGTGGCCACAGCATCCTTGCTAGGCAATTAAGGTACATAGTTGCTTCTGCAGAGGGCTTGTTGATAGAACTTTCCAGATTGCTGATAACAGAAGACAACCTGCCTCCTCTTCAGCACCTGTTTAACCAATCTAAATATTTTGAACAACAAATTGAATCATAAGTGCATACATTTAGCATGTTTCTCCTTTATCGTGATCCCTCTGGGGACATCACCAGCACAGCCTACATTGTTAGTATGATCTCTATTAAGGACAGGGACCCAGCATATGCAATGGGGCCAAACTCTCTTAAGGATTCCACTGAACTGGCCCAGTGCAGCAAGAAACAAACCGAGCTGTCCACCTGGGGCACTGGTGTCAGCAGCTCCTTCCACATCTCCAGGGTCCGAAGCACTCGGCTTCTCCTCTAACATTGAACTGAATCCAGTGCTGCAGCGGTCACAGAGTATGGCTGTAGTACGGATGGACCACTACCAGAGCTACTGTGCCAGCTGTGATTACTGGGGGTGCAATTGCACATTGATGTGGTTGTCGTTTTCAATTGATTTTGACACCAGTTGGGATGGTTCCATTTCTCTGAGAAAATATCAGTTATTTGTTCATGTTTTGATATTGAAGAAGATTCAGGAGCGATTTTGAAGACAGTACTATGTATCTGTTTTTAGGTCTCGCCTGGCATTAGCAGTGTGCATGCGCTGCTCTCGCCATGAGAGGGCTTCTTGGAATCAATACAGTTCCAGAAGTCGTGTGCCCGCTCTGCCTTCAATTCTAATTGGCGTGCGTCATTTCTCGTCAGTAATTATGTTAAATAGAATGCAATGATTGCACCAGAGGCATTTTAATCCCTCCTGGTTACCACCCTGTCTGCTTTTGGCCCTGCTCACCTGGATTTTATATTAGTCTCCTAATTAGCCGCTAAGCACTTTCTTATTTTGTTGCATCTCGTCACTGGTGCAACGTTTAAAAATATGGCACTTATGGCGAACGTTTGTGCCAAATATGTCTGTGAAACCTTTACTAAAATTGCAAATGGGAAGGCCACCACCGGCTCAACGTTAAGGTATGGATTTGGCATGTTTTCAGTAAATGGATGTTTAGGCCGATGCAGTCATCTGTTTGACGACAAGGGCAGGTGTGAGTGAGAGTGCAGTAAGACTCGTATATTCGCCTGCTCGCACAAATCCAGAAACATCTTTGTTGCCGTATTGCCACTCATGCACTGTGTCATTGACACTAGTGCAAGAAAACACTCCCCTCAACACCCCCTCCCCCAGCCACTATTGTTTGAAATATAAAATACAGCAACAATCAGGGTTCAGTTGGCCCATCAGGACTCTGGGCTGTGGTGCCGCTGCACCCGCTGTACCAATGGAAGCTATGCTCCTGGTTCTCTATGTTGGACTCGGTGCGGCGAATAGATGACTTGATGTAGTTTTAAAGCAGTAATCTGAATATTCTGGGGGATGTTAGTATAACCAACCCATTGGTACTCGTTACCAACAAGATGAATTGCTGCTTACTTGGCCGTTGCAGACCTGCTTGTTGCATATGTCTCTTCAGCTAGCACAATAACACACTGCATTGCCTTATTTCTTATGGAACCTGTAGCATACAGGTTACATGGATCTCTGCAGCATGTGCATTTACCCTCAGGACTGCTTCACTGGGATTGAAACCTGGGGTGTACATGTTCATATAGAAGGTGAGCACTGCTGCGTTTACCCAGCAAACTGTCATATTGCGAACGGACCCTGTAGCCGCGAGTTGCACACACATCTCATGGGCAGGCTCATTAACCCCACAAACTATCTCACTGGGTTTGGAGTCTTTGTACAGTAGGTTGCGCACAACATCTGTGGCAGTTGAATTAGACCCACGGGCAATTTATTTTAGATTCAAGCCAATAACCTGCAGGTTGCACACAGATCCTTGTGATAGGTGCATTAACCATATGAACTATAGTCGCAGTAATTTAAATAGTGTGGGGCCACACCAGTGGGTATAACCAGGTGCTCTACAAATGCAGAAATATCAAATATCAAATGTGTTAAGAGGGTTTGATTGTGCTTTCTGCTAGCTGCGCAAGGAAATCCGTGGGATGTGGGCTTACCATGTGAAATCACACTGTGACATACGCCTTTGAATCGCAGGCAGCACACGGATCTCTGCAGAAACTGGAACATGCATCAGCCAAAAACCACTAGCAAAAATAGTGAATCGCTATACAGAACCTTAGCGCCCGCAAAACACCAGTTTCCAATGCAGCATACAAATTACCGAAAACGTCAAAAATTCGCAAAAATCCGGTCGCTAAATCTGCGAGAAACAAGATTGCGAATTTTCAAAAAGCGAAACATACAACAGCAACCGCTGATTATGATTAGCAATTTAAAGAATCGCTATCCAATGCATGTAAACTCACAAACAGCAAGTGCAGAAAAAGGGTAATCACAATCAAGTGGTAAAGTTAAAAAAAAGAAAAAAACAAAACACACAGGTGCTAATCATCTGAAACCCCTTAAAATGACTCAGGAGACCCCTGAAGACCATCACTATGGCAGCCCTCTATGTGCTGGCAAGGAGGATGAGGATCAATGCAGCAGCACAGCGCAGGAGGAGGTTACAGGAGAGGATTTTTGGCGTGCGCATCACATTGCTGGGCCAAAATGTGGATGAAATATACGATAAATACAGGCTGACCTGTGCAATGATCATGCACCTAATTGCAAAGTTGGAACCCCTATTGCAGCACCAGACCCATAGGACCCATGCCATACCCCCACATGTACAGGTCCTATGCTGTCTGCACCTACTGGCGTCAGGCAGTTTCCAGGGGGTAGTAGCCGTAGCCGGAGGGGTATCACAAAGCTCACTGTCACGCTTTTTCTGAAACTTCAGAAACTTCCTTGACGCCATGATGACAAGGATCCACACCCATATCACCTTCCCTACAACCCCACATGAGTTGAATAAGACAGAACTTGACCTCTACCATGTAGCCTAATTCCCTCACGTGATTGGATGCATAGACTGTACTCATGTCCCTATCTGTCCCCCAGCATACAATGAATAAATCTACCGGAACAGGAAATCCTAAAATTCAATTAATGTTCAAGTTGTGTGCAATGCTAAGCACAACATTACGGACATCATGGCACAATTTCCAGGAAGCACCCATGACTCCAATATATTTCGGCACAGTGGCATCCACAGGCGTCTGCTCAGGGGTGAATTCGGAGAAGGACATCTACTTGGTACACACATATGCCTATTTGCAACAACATATACAGATGAAATTGCATAACTGTGACTAACCCTATGCTTCAATCCTGTAGGTGACAGCGCATACACCGTGCGTGACTACATACTGACACCATACCTCAACCCAGCCACACTACATGAGCAGAGGTACAATGCTGCACACGGAATGTGATTGAATGTACATTTGGAATCCTGAAAAGTTGCTTCTGTATACTACACAAGACTGGTGAAGCCTTGCAGTACCGCCCAGTGACCTGCTGCAGGATAGTGACTGCATGTGCCATGTTGCACAACATTGCCACCAGAAGAGGCATACACAACGAGATGTCCGACAGTGAGTCTGATGGGGACGACCAACCACCCGCACAGCACCAACAAGCACATGTATCAAACTCAGCAGAAGGCCAAAGTAGACGTGTACACATCACACAACACTAAACACTATTTATGATGCAGGTAATAATGAGCCTTAACAAGTAAATGCTGAACGTAAATGTTTTCTTAACATGAGCCCATGTTAAGTAAATATTAGAACAGTACAAATTGTGAGGATGAATTGAGGCATAAAGTTAACACAAAAAAGTTATAAGCACTGTTTGTCAATCACCACGTCATAAAGGACCATGGTTAAACCACCACGGCCCAGAATTAAGGATATGCATGGCTAGCGCCTCCTGCTTCGTACACCCTGCCTCCTTTCGCGTTCCCCTGCAACATGAACAGGATGTGTGTGTGTGGATGTGGTGCTGCGGGAACTATGCTTCCTGGTAGGGGTCACTGGCACCGACATCCTACTGAGGCTCGGTGTCTCCTCACTCCCCTCTTCCTCTTCCAAGTTGATGGGACTCACTGTCCTGGACTGTATGTGTTCCACCGCTGTGGTCACTTGTCCCAGGGCCCTTGCAACATCCCCACAGACATGACTAAGGTCAACTTGCATTGCAACGGAGCGGCGTGCCAATAGCGCTGTGGTTTTGCAAGGCTTGTTGTTGGCCCTTGTATTTGCTGACGTGTGGATCAGGCTCTGGAGATGCCTTCTACGCTTAAGGCTCTGTCCTGCAAGCACCTTCTGTGTGTTCGCCTGTAGGCTTGCGTTTGTTTGCACTCTGGAACCACTGTTGTTAGGTCACGCACACTGTCCGCCATTGTGCTGATATTCTTTGCCAGCTTGGAGATCTGAAGAGTGATTGTGCCGTTTTGTCTCCCCTACAGGCCCTGCACGCGTAGCTTCTGTGACTCTAAGCTACCATAGACATTTGTCGCCTGCTCATCACGTGCTGCAATACGTGCCCAGGACCTGCGCGGTTGCCCTGGTTGGACCTGTGCTGGTGTTGGAGTTGGTGTGGCAACACGTGGCTCGATGGAGACTGTGGCCTGGAGTTTGATCTGCATACTGTGTTTGCCTAGGGGCATGTGCCTGATCATACATTACACAAGGGATTAACGCTTACATACATCTTACCTTGTGTTGTACTTGATGGGTTGGATGTGTCCAGATGTGTGACTCCCACGACTGCCTCAGACTGGATTGTCGCCCCAACAAAGTCCTCAAGGGCTTTGTTTGTGGGTGCAATCGATGGTCCTCCTCCTGTGACACCTGCTTCCCTCAGCCTTTCGGCAATGTGCTCCTTGGCACATATCCTGAGGTCGTACCACCTTTTCTTCAAGTCATCAGTGCTGCGGTGTGTGATATGTGACTTCCACAGCATTCACTTTAGCCTTGATGCGCAGCCATATTTTTAGTTTTTCAGCTTCAGGAACCTTCAGGGACAATTTTCCGAATAATTTCTCGTGGCTTCTGCGGACCTCCTCAATTAAGTATTCCAACTCCCTCTCTGAGTACTTCATTTTCCTCTTCCTGGGTGTGGCACTCTACCCTACAGTAGTTTTGTCCATCCTGGGTGTGTGTTACAAGGTAGCTGGATACAGAAATGTAAGTGATGCTGGTCAGCTTCAGTACTCTGCCTCTTCCTCTGAGCTCCTCAGGGCACTGAATGAAGCATGGACTGTGTGACTTCCTGGTTGTGATGTCATCAGCCTGCTTCCAAGGCGACCTGCTTTTTGCGATTTCCACTAATAGCGATTTCGCAAATAGCGCGATTAAATAGTGAGATTGCTATTTGGGATAATTAGGTTTTGCGAGTCGCATTTGTGTACTCGCTATAGTTTTTGCGATTAATAGCGAATCGCTAATTAGTCGAGTGGGGCTTCATGCATTGCGGATAGCGATTTGTTAATTGTGATTCCTTATTTTTCGCTATTAAGAAATTGCTATTTCTGATTTTGATGCATGTGCCCGAAAGTACCTTAGACCGGTGAAGTATTCTACGCGCTGTTCTCCGCAGCTGGCGCTTGAACCTCATGGGTCGGACTTTAGCTTGGTCCCGGCAGAGAGAGGCAGATAGATTTTAGTCTGAGCCAGGAGTTTTAAAGCCCGCTGCAGCGAGTGGTGACTCCGGAGTCCTCCTGTCTGTTTTAGCCTCTAATTCTTTTGAACATATACCCCAGTGATGGGAATTAACACAATCCAGGGGTGCATGATTGTCTGAGCTAATACACATACACATATGCAGGGCACAAGTCTTAAACATGCAATAGGTCTCACCTTTCATTAAGTTAAAGCCATTTGTTTGCTATACAATACCATTAGCAAAGAAAATGGCTTTCACTTAATCAAAGGCGAGACCTATTGCATTTTCAATGCTTGTTAGGTCTAGTCTACAACCAGCTCTAGCTATCTGTTGTTAAAGACCTAATGTGGACAATACTTACAGTGTTCTGCCAGCCCATTTCTAACCATTGGTTGACTTCTCTGTCACTCCTACCTGTTTGTTGCTTATTCAATAGCTTTTCTTCCTCTTTTTGTGAATGTGGTTTTGACTTTTCTTTTTAATGCTCCTACGTGTTATGTTGGCGGGCCCTAGGCCCTCATGGTAGGACAATGACAACGCAGACACAGATGGTTACTGTACAGAACTGGCCCCAGGCATGTGTGGCCGGCCTCTTTTATTGACAGGGTCACCCGACTGGTGAAGCCTCTGGTGGGTGGGTGTAAGGTGTGTTACACTTGCGGGCAGAACACTAGAACGTGTCTGGCTAGACACAACACTACAGTACCCAGCTTTCCTGTTACTTTTCCTACCTCATATCTGCTTCTCTGCAATTATTCCACCCCGCCTAGTGCCCACACCGCCAGCGCTCGCTCCACACTGCGCACGTTAACACTTACATACCAAGGAAACTCTTGAGACATATTTTTGGGAAAGCAGTGGTGCAGGTTTATTTCGCACAACAAGTAGCTGATAAGGTGGGTCATCTTACAGGCGATCCAATGCGGCAGCCCCTCGCTGACCCGCATGCCTAAGGAGCCATTCTTGCACGGCAAGTCGATGCTCTGACGGTGCAGTCAATTATCACTTTATTTCGTTCTACTCCCGCCCCCCCTGTCAGGACGGAGCGATGAGGCACACCCCCGGTCGGTTCAGGCCCCCCGACCGCCCGAAGGACTAACGGGGCGCCGACGCTGTTTCCTGGAACCCCCTCGGCTCCAGGTTCTTGGCTCAGGCACCCTTACTGTGCCAGGCAGAGGTATTTAGACTGTATCCTTCTGCCGCAGAGGTACCCCTACTGTCCATCTGCTTCCAGATCGCCCTGTGACTCCGCCTGCAACATAAAACATGACCGTTAAAAGTTCACAACTTTCGCCCTCCGCTCTGCCGCTGGGTCAGGGTTAGGGTGGGAACAGCGCAGAGCAGCCCACGGCACCGACGCGGCAGGAAAGACCGAGCAACGTGCTGGGCCTGCTATAACAAACCCCCGGGCACGCCCCCCGCCTCGGAGCGCCCTCCCATTGGCCGTTAGTGAGGAGGGGGGGATGGTGCGCTGTATGCTCCTCTCGCGCGCCGTGTGGTACTAAGGCGCTGTCTCGCCCATGCTCCCCTCTGTGTCGCGCGGCCAGCGGCATAGTGCCCACACCGCCAGCGCTCGCTCCACACTGCGCACGTTAACACTTACATACCAAGGAAACTCTTGAGACATATTTTTGGGAAAGCAGTGGAGCAGGTTTATTTCGCACAACAAGTAGCTGATAAGGTGGGTCATCTTACAGGCGATCCAATGCGGCAGCCCCTCGCTGACCCGCATGCCTAAGGAGCCATTCTTGCACGGCGAGTCGATGCTCTGACGGTGCAGTAAATTATCACTTTATTTCGTTCTACTCCCGCCCCCCCTGTCAGGGCGGAGCGATGAGGCACACCCCCGGTCGGTTCAGGCCCCCCGACCGCTCGAAGTACTAACGGGGCGCCGACGCTGTTTCCTGGAACCCCCTCGGCTCCAGGTTCTTGGCTCAGGCACCCTTACTGTGCCAGGCAGAGGTATTTAGACTGTATCCTTCTGCCGCAGAGGTACCCCTACTGTCCATCTGCTTCCAGATCGCCCTGTGACTCCGCCACAGCTCTGGAGGAGGCCCCCGTCGATGACAGAGCCCCCCACCCACCTAGCTACTTCACAACGCTGTCTCGTACCACTTGTACATCCAGGAGGGATATGTTCACCCTCAGTTTCTCTTGTACTGGTACCACCCAAACCTCCTTCCAACTAACTTCTGCATGGGACCGTTGCCCATCCTGCGGCATGCTCTATCGCTACCGGTTGTCTGGCCCTACGAGTGCCACCCTCAGACCATGGGAACTCGCTCGCTCTTAACCTACTGCCCACTGCTACCACGTCCTCCTGCACGATACCCTCCTGTTCTTCTTGTAGGAGGTGTCGCGCGGCCAGCGGCATTCCCACTGCATCACCCCCACACCTTGTTCGTTCCCGTTTCTTTTTTTATTCTTTTTTGGAAGGCCTGGCAGCTGCAGATTGGTGTTGGGCTGCTCCTTCAAAAAATAAAATGTGATTGTGTGCCCTTTTACCACTTGAAGATTGACGTCCATCTTGGAACAGTAAATTAAACAAAAAACGACAGCTAGGCGTCTTTTAACCTTTTAGACATTTTTGTTGGAGCTTTTTGGTATCATCAAACAAGCGCTAAGATTTTTGTTGTGGTTTTTTCCAAAAAGCATTAGCAAAGCCAATAAGTCAAAGAGGTACAGTCTTTTGCAGCTTTTTCCAATATGTTTACTGGCCGTGTTGGTAAAATGATGCCAGGTGTCAACCCTACTTTCACTTTATTATGCCTGCACAGTACCTTTCTTGGTTGTTGTAAACAAAGGTCGGAAAGCCAGGAACATCAGAGACAGAGACTCTGGCATCCTCCTTCTGAGTGTTTTGGAGATTGGTACAGAGACTTCACTTAGAGGAAGGAAAAGATCACTGGCATTTTATTTGAGAAAGAAGAAAGGCAAGTGGCACCACATTCACACAAAAGAAAGCCACACCGGCATTTAATCAACACGAAAGGGAAACTAGAGCTGCACAAAAGAAGGGCATACTGGCAGTGCCCTCCAGCAAGAGAAGCTGGTGAGATGATGTGAGCGCAGGAAAGTCACTCTGGCATTGCCCAAAAGCAAGGGACAAGCACACAGAGTGCATTTGAAAGGCCGCCTGGCACTGAATTCGAAGAGAATGAAGGCACGTTGGGACTGCATTTAAAATGAGCATTGGCAAGGCCAATAGGTTTTGTTTATGCAAGATCTATTGTATTTGTCAATGTTTTGTATTAAGTTGACTGCGTCGTAGCACTTTTTTTCCCTTTGAAGCCATGTAGCAGTGCAGCCTGCCTTGCTGTGCAATATGTGTAAAAACAGCATGGGGCGAGTTACGGGTTGGAGGGGCAAGGAACACAAGGAAGGAGGCCGAAGGTGGGAAAGAACAACCCACGGACGACAGGAGGAGGGCGGGAGGAGGCAAGACAACAAAACAAGGGCAGCAAGAGGAGAGCAGGGCGCAAGCCGGAATCCAACCTTGTGTAATGTAACTGGTGCTCCTGTACAAGCGCTCCAATATCTTTAGACTGAAATAGTGCATTATTAAAACAGGAAAATTATTTGAAGAAAATTGCGATTCTTCTATTAACATGCCTAGAGAATCTAGATTTCATTAAAGACACGGAGGCTCACATTATGCAATGACTTTTAATTGCAGATCCAAGCCAGTCGCATCACAATACAAAGGTTCTAATAAGAACACTGAGATAAAGTAATACAAAACATAGCAACCATCAGCCTCTTTTAAATCAGGCGAAAAAAGATGCAGTAGATTCCAGAAGATTCGAAGTAAAAGACAAACGCAAATGAAGAAGACAACCAGTCGGCTTCTCTGTGATGAAACATCCAAAGTAGTTTAAGTAGAAGGATTACCTGAAAGAAAGGAGACAATGAAAATTGTATCCAAATTAAAAAGGTTATCAGAAACAAACAAATCCTGAAAAATGAATTGAGCAACCATAAATAACATTTCAATACAAATATAAAATACATTATATTCAATTTTTTTTTTTTTTTAAATATATTTTTATTGCAGAGTTATAAACCACAGGATACAATTAGTCAGCCAGTTCACTCGTGACATCCCCTCGTTCGATAATAAAACACAAATCGTACACAGCCATTCAGCCCGCATCCCGGAGGCCGGGCGGCATAATACTCCACTCAATAGGAAAACATCACGGTGCACGTCCCATAGGGACCATGGTTGATATGTCGTTTTACGTATCTGCTTTTACCCCCCCCCCACCCTCAACATCGCTCCCGTCAGCCATTCTAGTGGTAATCAGTGGTACCACCCATGTTGGGACCTGCCCCAGGTGCTGTAAGTCTATCGTGCCTGGCCGCTCCCCCCAGCCATTCCTCACTCCACGCAGTACCCCACCATCCTATTAGATTCCAAGGTGCCCTGGCGGGCCACCATCTATTGGCTTCCGACCCACCCCAAACTCCCATTAACCAACCTCCCCAAAGCCCCCCCCCCCCCTGGCAACTGCTAAGGTGTATGCCTCGTCCCGACGAGTTGGATGGATCCACCACAGTGCGTGTTATGATACTTTTGTGTTCGCCCCGCGGTGTCCACTGGCCTAATTCTCACCGTCCTCATCCTCCACCAAAGAATCACGCAAGGCCTGTACCACTAACTCCCATGCACGCGCCGCATCCAATGCCTTCTCAGTCCCCATCTTGACGGCCTGCTTCATCCGGAGCACACTCTCGCAGTCAGACCACCGCAGCAATTCATTCTTCCATCTACGCAGTGAGGGTCCCCCCCTGGACTTCCAATGCCACGATATTTCCCTTTGCGCCAATATCAGGCCCAGATCAATGAATTTGCTCGTCACCTTGGTGCGTTTGGTGTGCGGGAACCAGAGCAGCAGGCATGCCGCCATATCGAATTCCACCTCCCTGTCAGTCACTTCGTTCAGGAGGTCCCCTACCTCCGCCCAGTAGGCCTCCAAGTGCGAGCACCCCCAAAACAAATGGTCCATGTCCGCTCCCAGAGACGAACACCGGGGGCATCGGGCATCCGGTACCTGAAAGTACCGCTGTAATTTCTCAGGGGTTAAGTAGGCCCTATGGAGCACATAGAAATGTACTTGCTGAAAGCACGCATTTCTCATGCCCTTCCACGTGCGCCGCAGGATGTGGCCCCATGCCGTGTCCGGTATGGGCCGGCCCACACTCTCCTCCCATTTAGTCTTGAGCCCCTGGAGCGGTTCCAGTCCCTCATTCAGCATCCTATTATGGAGGCACGTCACAGCTTTGAACGTACCTGCCGCCATCACCACATACTGGCACGCCATAGTCGTTGTCGGTTCCATGAGCCCCCCTTTCCAGTGCTTCTGTATGGCAGCCACCACCGCCGCGTGCAGGAGGAACCCCCCGTCGGGCAGCCCAAACTGGTCCCGGAGCGCTTCGAACGGTGCCAAAGCCCCGTCTATGTATAGGTCGCCTACTACCTGTAGACCCGCCTCTTCCCAGTCCAGCAAAGGGGACCAATCTCCCCCGTGCGGCAAGGCCGTCAGCATGCCGATCGGGATCTCCGGTGCATAAGGCCGCGACGCCTTCGCTCTCCGAAGGCTCCTCTGCCAGCACAGCCGGAGTGTCCGTTCCTCCATAGTGAGGCCCCGCAACTCGAGCCTCTGTTGCATGATAATATAGGACAGTACGTGGCGTTGTATCCCCCGATCCCGGTCCTCCTCTGGACCCTGAAACACCCTAGCCACGTTCTGCGTAAGGACCTGCAACTGCGCCGCCAGATAGTACAGCTCGAAATCGGGCACAGCCATGCCCCCTTCGATCTTGGGGCGAAGTAGCGTGCTCAGGGCCACTCTACGGCGACCATGCCCCCATAGGAAGCCGATAATCATTGACCTCAGGTCTCTAAAGACCCCCTGAGGAATCCAGACAGGCAGCGTCCGGAAATAGTAAAGGAAGCGGGGGAGCGCCACCATTTTTAAAAGTGCGATCCTACCCAGAACCGTCAGCGGGAGGGTCGACCAGAAGGACAAGCTGCCCCTCAGTGCCTGGACACATCGACCAATGTTGCCCTCCAATAGGTCCGCAGTCGCGTGGTAGATGCGGACTCCCAGATAGGTGAAACAAGATGGCTCCCAGCCCACGCCCAAATCGCCGCCGGGGTCAGGCGATCCCGCTCTCAGCGGAAACACACAAGTCTTCGCCCAATTGACCTTAAGGCCCGATAGCCGGCCAAACTCCGACAACAGTTCCATCGCTCCTTCCAATGCCCGCGCCGTGTCAGCGAGGTACAGGAGCAGGTCATCCGCATATAGCGATATATAATGCCACTGCCCGCCGCTGGCTATCCCCGCGTACCTGTCACCCGACCTCGCATGGACCGCCAAAGGTTCCATCGCCAGAGCAAACAATAGGGGGGATAGGGAGCACCCCTGTCGCGTGCCCCTGCCCACCGGGTACGCCGCAGACACCAGACCGCCCAAACGCACCCTCGCCGTCGCTGAGGTATATAAGACCCTCGTCCACCTGCGGAACCCCTCGCCCGTGCCAAACCTCTCTAACACTCCATCCAGGAAAGACCATTCTAAACTATCAAAGGCCTTCTCGATGTCCACGGACAGGACCGCCGGAGCTCCCTCCCCGTCCAAGATGGCGTCCATTATCCCCACTAAGCGGCAAATATTCAGCGCCGTGCTCCTCGTGGGTATAAACCCGGCCTGGTCCCTGTGTACCAAGCCCGTCATGTGTGGGGCCAGCCTGGTGGCTAGGATTCGGCTCAGAATCTTATAATCCACCGTCAGCATGGATAGCGGGCGGTAGGACCTTACATCCGTTGCGTCCCGGCCAGGCTTTAGGAGCGGTACAATCAAGGCCTCTCGCATGGACCCAGGCAATTCCCCAGCCTCAAAAGCTTCCGTATACACCACCAGAAGCCTGGGAGCCAAGCTGTCCACATACTGTTGGTAAAATTCAATCGGCAGTCCGTCCACCCCGGGCGTTTTATTTCGGGCCATATGTTTGATGGCCACCCGTATTTCTGTGAGCGTGATCGGGCCACCCAGCTCCTTCGCATCCTCTTCGTCCAGGACCGGAAGCTGCCTCTCCCCCAGGTATTCCGCAATGTCCTGAACCCCCACTCCCAGCTGGCTCTGGTACAATTCCTCATAGTACCCCCTAAAACATTCCAATACCGCTGCCTGGGAGTACACCATCTCCCCCCGCGCATTACTAATGCTGAGGACCGGGCAGCCCCGAAGTTCCGGGTTAGCTAGTCTGGCCAAGAGGGTGCCCACCTTGTCCCTTTCTGCATGTGCTCTGATGATATACTGCCTGTAGTCGTAACACCTTAAGCGTTCTGTCTCAGTGGCAACCACTTCCTTCGCTTCCAATAACTGAGTCTGCAAATCCGGCCTAGCCGGCCTGCGGCGCTCCAAGTCCCTCAAAGTCTCTTCCGCTTTCATGAGTGCATTCAACACAGTCGTGCGAGCATTCGAAAACCTACCCAAACACACCCCTCTCACCACCACTTTCATTGCATCCCATTCAGTGGACCTACTCGTGGCCGTGCCCTCATTCACTCCGAAATAGCTATCAATGCCTTGCTGGACCGCGTCGCTGAACACAGAATCCTCAAGCGTCTCCGGCCGAAGCCGCCACGTTGGTATCACTGAGCGCTCCCGCTGCCACTGAATGTGTACCAATAAGGGGTTATGATCTGAGATGGTCCTAGCCAGGTACTCCGTATGAGAAATCAATGGGGCTATGGACCCACCACAGAGCACCGAATCAATCCTGACATGCAGGTCATGGAGAGCAGAATAAAAGGAATAATCCCTGGCTTCCCTGTGCCGCTCCCGCCAGACATCCAGCAACCCCCACCTATCCTGCCAGTCCATCCTGTGCGCGGCCAACCTGCGCACCGGGGAGTCCACCAGGGGGGGATGGGACCTATCCAGAGCCACATCCGTAATCGAATTGAAGTCCCCCCCTAATACTATCGGGCCCGCCAGGAAAGAGGCCAAGGACCCCGAGAGGCCATCAAAGTATCGAGCTTGATCAGTGTTCGGCGCATACACACAGCAGAAAACCACATCCCTTCCATATAACCTCCCCTCCACCGCCACAAACCGGCCATCTGGATCCACCACTTGATTCAGCACTTGAAAGGGTATCCCCGCCCTCACCCAGATCAGCACCCCCCTGGCATACGCTGAGTAAGTGGTGCCAAACACCTGGCCCCGCCATCTTTTCTGCAAAGCAGCGCACTCTTTTTTGGTGAGATGAGTCTCCTGTAGCATAGCGATCTGAACCCCCCTACGCACTAGGAATGCATGGACTTTGTGACGTTTCACCATAGTTCGCAGCCCCCGGACATTCCACGTCAGGCATTTCAAATTAGGTAATGTCCCCATTCCAACTTCGAGCAGTCCGATTCAAATAACGAAGGTTCACAGCCCCCCCAATGCAGTTGCCCCCCCCCGAACATACCCAGAACAGAAAAACTCCCCAAACCCCACTCCCCAGGACAGAGCACACGAACCCAATGTCAGCCCCCATCCAAACCTTGAACCAACTTCTCGCACTCTTACCCTGTGGTCTCCACCACAGTCGGCCTTAAGGGCCCAAGGGGGGTGAGTCACCGCCGACCCCAGCTAGCGGAGCCCGCGCCTCCATCCCCTACTAAGCACTCAGCCCCCCCACCCGGCAACCCGCCCTCCACCAACAGGATACCACCCTACCATGAAGTCTCGATCAAGTCCCAAAACAGTCTCAGCCGCAAAATATGCCATCCGATGTCTGTGGGGTCACTATCGGCCCCTTCGAGCTGTCCGCCTCTGAGAGTTCTTCTCCCGTCCTGCTGCCTTCCCCGCCTGAGTCCGATTCAGCCAGTTCACTAGTCTGTTGCGACCCCGTGATGGCCGCCGTCGCTGCGAGTGCGTCCCTCTTCTCCGCCGCCATTTGAGCCTCCCGTTTCTCCCGCTGGCGCCTGTTGCGGGACCTGATGCGCTGTGATTGCCTCACCCGGGGCGGCTTAGGCTGGTCTCGCCTACTTTTATGCGACCTGTCCGTCCCCGCTCTATACGACTCCAGCCATTGCCAAACTTCATCCGGGGTCTGAAAAAAGTGCGTAGTGCCATCCATTATAATCCGCAGCTTGGCCGGGTAGAGCAAGGAGTACTGGATGCCTTCCTCCCTGAGCTCCTTCTTCACCGCTAGGAACGATGCCCTGTTCTTCTGGACCGCTTGGGTGTAGTCCAGGAATATTGTGACCTTGCTGTTCTCCACCTCATATGGGCCCGACATCCTGGCCCGCTGGATGAGGAGATCCTGGTCCTTATAGTGGAGGAGCCACACCACCATCGGTCGGGGGGGGCGGCCAAGCCCCGGCGGACGAGCAGGTACCCGGTGAGCTCGCTCCAGAGTGAAAAAAGGAGTAAGCCCCTCCGGCGCCACCACAGTGCGGAACCAGTTCTCCATATAGGCCACCGCATCCTCCCCCTCAATCCTTTCCGGCAGGCCTACGACCCGCACGTTGTTCCGTCTATTGCGGCCTTTGGCATCCTCCGCCCGTCGCTCCAGCGAGTCCAACCGGGCCAATATATCCGTGATCCTGTGTTCCGCGGTCACCACCGATGGCTTCAGGTCCAGCAACAGTTGGTCATGGTCCTTGACCCTGTCCGCCAGCTTCGCGTGGTCCGCTCGTAGCAGCCCCAGGCCCGTGGCCACTTGGGCGATGTCTTGGTGCAGCGCCTCCTTGGTGGAGGTGATCGCATCGAGTATGGCATCCAAACGCCGGTTCAGCCGCTGTTCCTGGTCCAGCTCCGGGGAGGGAATCTCACCCAGCCGAGTTGATGTCGCCGGGGCCCCCTCAGCACGCTCCTCGGCCATCGGCCCTCCGGTCGCCGCCATGTCAGGGTGCTGCGTCACAGGCCCAGGAGCCCGTTTGACGTCTGCGCTCGTGGTTCAATGCTAGCCCCCTGGCACCGGGCAGTGTTCAGTGTCGCCACCGATGCCCCCGGGAGCAATGACCAGCTTGACGAACTCCGTTCAGCTGACCCCCTCGGAAGCCTGAGGGGGGAAGGATGGGTCTCGGGACGGCGGCCAGCGAGGGTCCCCAAGGTCCCGGCGAGGCAAGTCAGCGTCCCCTGGTCTCTAGACACAGCACCACCGATCCTAGTGCCTCGAACAACCGATTGCAGGATCTCCTGCCAGTCGGCGACAACTCGGCTCAAAGCTGAAGTTCGGGGCCGCCCGACCTCCTCGCCGCCATTTTCTTCGCACTCTCGGTAACACCTCTGTCGTCTCCTCGACCCGGTTTCCTCGGGGCCAGCAGTCCCCCAACAACTCTCCGATCGTGCCCGGCTGTCCCCTTACACTTCAGAGGGCAGGAGCGTCGTCTCCGGGTCGCCCAGGGTACCGAAAACAGGAGAATTAGCGGGATTCCGCGCGGAGCTGCGAGCTCACGCCGCCATCCCGATCGGCGTCCAAGCCACGCCCCAAAATACATTATATTCAAGTGACACTCAGAATATAAATGGGATGGGTGGGATAATGTGAGCCTCTGTGTCTTTAATAAAATCTAGATTCTCTAGGCATGTTAATACGAGAATCGCAATTTCATTACAAGAATGGAGGCTACATTATGCATGTTGGTAGCCCTGTAAAACTACATTAGACATGTGTTCAATAGGTTTACAATAATGTCTTGCAAAGGTATTAGCGTTAGACCAGTCAGCAGCTTTAAGGATATCATCCAATTTACCTCCGGACCAAAGAGACTTACTTGCCATGGCACCTCTAACAGAATGAGCTTGAAATTTGGATATATCAATACCAGCTAGAGACATAGCAGATTTAACCCATCTGGCAATCGAGGTGGAGGAAATAGCCTTATGAGGTTTAACAAAGGAAATGAGAAGCTGATTCTCATTAAGTGGTCGAAGGTTAGACATTGTCACGTCATAAGCTTTCATACATTCAACTACACAAAGTTTTGGACAAGGGTCGAAACGAGGATAGAAGATTGAGTCAGACATGGTTTTGGTTCTTCTATAGACCTCAAAGTTTACTCCAAACAAATTATAGGACCTATTAGAGATCTCCAGAGCTTTAACATCAGAAACTCTACGACAGGAGATAAGGCAAAGAAGAGTTGCGAGTTTAAAAGATAGAAATTTTCTGTTCAAAAACAAATGATCAGGCCAGGAAGTGAAGAGATCTAGAATCAAATTCGCATGCCAGAGTGTATCATATTTCGGTTTCGGGGGTCTTTTAATATGAATACTCTTCATAACTCTACAAACAATTACGTTTTTCCCGACCATTTTGCCGTTAACGAGAATATGACCCGCAGAGATTGCGGATCTATAACAATTGATTGATCTATAACTCAATCCTCTGTCAATCAATCAATCAATCAATCAATCAAGAAATTTATAGAGCGCACTACTTACCCGGAGGGGCTCAAGGCGCGGGGGGGGGGGGGCTGCTACTGCTCGAAGAGCCAGGTCTTCAGCTTCTTCCTGAAGGAGAGGTGGTCCTGGGTCAGGCGCAGGTCGGTCGGGAGGAAGTTCCAGGTCTTGGCTGCCAGGTAGGAGAAGGACCTTCCTCCTGTTGTCGTTCTTCGGATGCGGGGGACGGCGGCGAGGGCGTGACTGGCTGATCGGAGATGGCGTTTGGGAGTGTAGAAGTTGACGCGGTTGTTGAGGTAGCTCGGGCCTTGATCGTGTAGGGCTTTGTGTGCGTGGGTGAGGAGACGGAAGGTGATTCTTTTGTTGACGGGGAGCCAATGCAGGTCTCTCAGATGTCCGGAGATGTGGCTGTGTCGTGGGATGTCGAGGATGAGTCTGGCTGAGGCGTTCTGGATCCGCTGGAGTCTCTTCTGGAGCTTGGCGGTGGTTCCGGCGTAGAGGGCGTTGCCGTAGTCCAGTCGGCTGGTGACGAGGGCCTGGGTGACCGTCTTCCTGGTCTCGGTGGGGATCCACCGGAAGATCTTCCGTAGCATGCGCAGGATGTTGAAGCATGACGAGGAGACGGCGTTGACTTGTCTGGTCATGGTGAGGGAGGAGTCCAAGACGAAGCCCAGGTTGCGTGCATGGTCTGTCGGTTTGGGTGCGTTGCCCAGGGCGGGGGGCCACCAGGAGTCGTCCCAGGCGGAGGGTGAGGATCCCAGGATGAGGACTTCCGTCTTGTCTGAGTACGTCTTTCATCCCTTCGTGGAGGTTGGCTCTGGCGGCGGCGGGGTCGGCGGGGTCGGCGGGGTCGTTGGTCAGGGAGAGGATCAGCTGGGTGTCGTCAGCGTAGGAGATGATGTTGTCAAAGAGTTCAGCTAAAAAATTTACAACATCAACGATAGGTGTCTGTATGGGATCCAAATCCCTTTCCATGCACCAACGAAACCAAGATTTCCAGATATTGTTGTTTCTGTAATGGGTTCCCGGAGCCCAAAACAAGGGCAGCAAGAGGAGAGCAGGGCGCAAGCCGGAATCCAACCTTGTGTAATGTAACTGGTGCTCCTGTACAAGCGCTCCAATATCTTTAGACTGAAATAGTGCATTATTAAAACAGGAAAATTATTTGAAGAAAATTAGGACAGACAGCGGATGGGTGGCACGGGGCAGGCAGGAATCCTACTTTGTATAATGTAACTGGTGCTCCTGTAAAAGCACTCCAATACCTTTGGGGTGAGTTGGCGCTGTATAAAACACCCCAAAAAAACAGAGCACAGACAGCGGGAGGAAGGTGTGAGGGGTCAAACGGGAATCCAACATTTTGTAATGCAACTGGTGCTCCTTTAAAAGCGCCCCAATACCTTCAGGTCGAGTTGGCGCTGCATAAAATGGAAAAAAATTCAAACACAGGACAGTAGGAGGATGGTGGGACAAGCAACATGGAGGAGGGAAGCAGGGGAGGGTGGCTTGGGCAAGAGATTGGACAATGGGAAGGAGACAGGAGGGAGCAAGTAAACAAATGTACCGCTGTTAGATGGGGACACATGCACTCTTAAAGAGTGCATGAAGTAAATAAAAAAAAAGTACCTGCAGAAGCCTACAGCCAGTGGAAGGACACTGGCCACAGACAGGAAGCTATACCTGGTTCATGCTCCACATCAGGGACATACTCAAAGCCTCAGGAGGAACCGGAGGTGAAGAGGAGGCTCTGATCAATAAGAATCAAAGAAACAAGAGTGACATCGGAGCCAACCAATGGTAGGTAATGGTAAGTAATGGATGGGCTCTAAGTCCCTCTTAAGCTTTTTTTTAACTTTGCTCCAAAGAGATTTTGCAAGCACAGTGCAAGCACTGTGCAGGAAAAAACCTAAAAAGTAAAAGAACGCTGGCACTGGATTTGAGCAAAGTCAAATCTTCATGGATACTGCATTAGAGCATAAAAAGCCTACTTGCACTGCATTCTAATAATGAAGTCCACACTGGCACTGCATGCAAAGAAATGAAAATCACACTGGCACTTCATGTGAAAAGGAAAGACATTCTTACACTACATTCAAATAAATGAAAGGTACACTGGCATTGCATTCAAGCAAACTCAAGGCACCCTGGTACCGCACTGAGGCAAAGGGAAGGAAAACTGGCAGTAGACTTGAACAAAGGAAATTTGCTTGAATGCATTAGTGGTGAATTTGAGCAATGGAAAGGTATAGTGGCATTGCATTCAAGTACAATACAGGAAAACTGACTTTTGGGTGGAGGTAAGGTGTAGACAGGGACTTCATTCTATCAGAGGAAAGGGATGGACCTTAGGAGGTACAATGCCTGAAAAGAGCTGCAGTTTGGACACGGTATGGATACAAGCATGGGCAAAGTGACATGCACACGGACTGTGCATCTATGCAATCTGCCTTTTCTTGTTCTTCCTTTGTCTGTGTCTTATAATTTTTCCTTCCACAAGCCTGCGGTGCTGCAATCAGTGGGTAAGAAAGTAGCAATCTTGTAGTAGGCTGTGACTGATAGGAAGGATTTGAATAGGGATGTATTGATGGCTTTATCTCCTTCCCAGGGGATGTGAATGAATCCTTTCAGTCCTGTTAACAGCTTTTGGGAGGCCATGGTCACTGACTATGTGATGTATAAATGCGTTTGGCAGAGTCCCCGTAAAGAGCGGGACCTGAGGCAAACAGTCCTGGCTGATCCTCCTTTGGGGTGGCCCCTCTCCCAGGTAAACATTATTACAAGAAGATAGGGGTTGATCAGTACTATAATCATGGAAGTCAAACCCCCTTTTTGCTGCCAGGTGGGTAGTATAGAACGTTAGGCATTTTTCAAGGAGGCGCCAAGACACTTTCAGCTGTTAACGCTCTATACAAAACTGAATACTATACCATAACATAGCATAGGCATCGTTGTTTTGTTGTGTTTATAAACTCATTAGTGAGGCTTTGGATTGAGAAGGTGTTTATTGAGGTAATGACTTTGCTGTGAAGGGATGTGGATGAGGGCAGTCTCCCACCAGCTATTTAAGCTCTATTGAGGTGGGGATGCTATAGAACAGAGGTAGGATAGCATGAAATAGTGGTATGGAAGATTAGAAGAACAGGGATTCCATGAGCACAAAAATCTCATGGTGTCATTCTTTTACAAGGGCGCAGATGGAAGTTGGATCTGAGACTGCTGCCCTGCAGTTCAGGATGGAGCATTGATGTATGTGTAGGGGGTTGATGATTGGACTAAAAGGTGATTCATCTGCAGTTGCTTGGGCAGACTGATCTTTGTGTTGAAGGATGAGGTGAGCGAACCGGGCCGGAACCAAACCCCTGTAATTGGCCCACCGCTGTCAAATTTGGGGGTGTTTTTGGGGACAGCCCTGTGCTTTGTACTCAGCTACTTCAAGACCCATGCTATAATCCACCCCGTTTTGCAGGCCTCAACGGATGGAAGTGTGTCAGCTTTGCAGAGCTTAGCTATGTCTCTTTTCGCCACTGTGAGCCCCAGGAATAACAACTGTCTTTTATATCTATTTCCCCCTATGCCCTCCCTACTGTGGAGGAGATGAGCTTAGGGTCAAGAGCAACCACCCAGGAGAGGACCTCCCCAAGACAGGATGTCACCCCCACCAAAAGCGATTCAGCGCCATACACCTCCACACTGTGTGGAGAAAGGTACCTTTATCCGCCGTATCGTGGAGACATATGGGGAAATCAATAATTCCCATTCACCAGGGTCTCACGTATTAAGCCCTATGTAGGTATTTATGTTGTAAGAGGCAGAGACGGCTGGTACCTCCACAACATAAGGAGCCCCAAGGGCCTCCGCTGAATCGTCATCATCTAAATTGTCAATGTCAGCCTCCCATGCTCTCCTTAGTGCAGGTATAGTGTTGGAGCTGTTTGTAATCAAGGACTGACAAAGCTGTGTGATCTTGTGGGTACTCAAGTCTCCCAGTAGTAATGTGCCATCTAAAGGACTAAACTCCATTAACTACTGGAAGTCTCGGAGATATGGGGACTTGGCATGGTGAAACTGAGAATATTGGTAGAATTGGCTACGATTTAGCTGATAATCACTTGGCAGTTTCTGGAATGATTTTAACAAAGTTGCAAAGATGCACAAACTCTGAATTCGGAACATAGCAAAGAGGTTGGGGTTCTACCCAAAGCAACCTTTTTTAGCAACATCAGACTAATGAAAGACTGGGAAAAACATAACTTTCTAACCTGTACCATGCAGTTTGCATACAGCACTTTGATGGCAGTTCATAGCTCACTGTGCTACATTACGATTGTAACTTATGAACTGTACAGTAACAAAAGAAATTCTGTGACAAAAACAGTAAACAGCTCAGCTATGGAGATAAAATACTGTTCTGTGATCTGCCTGGCACATGTTCTTTGGAGCAGGCACATTGACCATCTGTGCTACCTTAGATAAGTCAAAACTGCCACTAGACAAAACCCCCATCTCTCTCCAGAAGGTACATTAATCACCAGAGTTATCTTGACTGCTGTATATACAAGAATTTTGCAGTGCTTTTAAAACTGCTGCACTGCTACAAAAATGGCCCCCACTAACAAAACCGACCTCCCACCCTTCCAGCCTCCTGGGGAATTGTTTGATGCCCAGTCTGGCCTTGGTACTTACAGCTCTCATGTGATTAATGTTGATTGGTGAATGATCAAATCCTTCTGTGGGGAGTCATTTTTTGTGGTGGTTCTTGGTGTGGCTGGATTAGACTGGGACGTTGGTTCACAGAGGGAGGCTGCATCGAGGGGCAGTGATGGCTCGGGAGGGCTGAGTGTTTGGTCCTTGACAATGTTTTAGTCTGTGTCAGGGTAGGAGTCCTTAGATATATCTAAACCACACAATCCAAATAAATGTATTTACCTTAGGTGTCGCCTAACAGCAGTTGTTTACCTTTGGTGCGGTTTTCTTACTAGTCCTACTGTATTATCTTCCAGGATATTGATACTTCTGTCCCGATTCCATGGCATCGAACACGGACAAGTGAGGCCCATGAAGTGCAGTGTGGCACGCGACGCCAGGCTTCCAAGCACCTGTAGCACAGAGGTACTGCAGCGCGAGCTTCTGGAGGTCGGTGTGCAGCTGCAGCTCTCAGGAGTGTCACGGGGCACAGGGTGCAATGAAGACGCAGGCAGTTCTCTAGCAATATGAAGACGTTTAATATTACTTTAGCAGCTCTCTAAAGTGGTGCCTTCTGCACCAGTCATCGGATAACTGCCAGTGTGAGGGACTGCAACGCTCGACACAATTTACACGGAGTGTCACTGGGTAAACATTCCTTCATTAAAGTTACATTACAAAAGGAGATCACAACACACAATTTCATCAATGGGCACTGTTAAATAATAGTTGCCCTCCTCAAGATGGCCGCCGAGATTTAGAAGTCTTGTGAGATGTTGATCGAAATAAAATGCTGTAAAAACCTGTGAGGTTAACCGTGTCCAGCCATTTCCAGTTGGAATGTCAGATGGCAGGTTTTCTGCATCATTATTATCAGATGGTTCATTCTGTAAAGTACCTGTAACGCCCATGGGATGGTTCCTGACAATTATGATGCTTTTCTGCAGAGCCAGTTAAAGGTTAATGGAGAATGAGAAAGACTGTTGGAATTGTATTGGTGGCTGATTACTAGTATGCATCCGGCGGTTATCTTTCATTTAAAACTGGTGGAAAAAAATCCAAGCAATGGCCCACGACCTTCTCTGCTGAAAGGCCGGCCATGGCATAAAGTTAGCTCTGACCCACTAAATGCTTTCTGGCGGCCAATCTGTTCCAGAAATAAATAGGAATCTTGACAAAGCTGTCCAAGATTACTAGCACTGGATTATCGCCGCTCTTAATTATATAGCTCCATTGAAAGCTCAAAATAATCATAGAAGGTCCCCCTCAGAACCTTAGCTTGACGATAGTCTTAAGATGGAAAAACTAGTCTATCGTAGACTAGAGAAGAAATGGCGTATAGACTACAACACCCCAGATAAAAATGCTTATAAACTTACCATTTTATCTTACAGAATGATGCATGTGAAAGTAAAATTCAGCTATTTCACTACAAAAATTCAAAACTCCTTAAATTCTTACAAGGAACTTTATGACTTAGTAAAACATCTAACCAAGCTTCCGAAGCCAAAAATAATTCCATTGATCAGGCCTTCTGTAACTCCAAATCCTCCTTTTTCAAGAATAAGGTTGATCCTATTTATAACTTGCTTTCCTTTAATACTTATTCCATCCACTCTGTAGATGGGATGGACTACCCAATGATGCAGGAGTCAAAGGTTAACATTGCTTCAAATGACCCGGCCAGGATAGAAAATGTCACAGGTTCTTCCTCCGTCCATCATCCCCTTTGATTTTGCTTTGTTCGCCCTAAGTTGGCAGGGTATGCCCAGACGTGGGTCCCTTGGTCACTTTGCCACTGGATTCAAGCTAGCCTGGCTGATGGTGGCTGATTAGCCAGAAACCGGTCCCAGGATGCTTGTTTCCGGTCCAGGGAAGACATTGCTTGGCAGTTCGGGCTGGACTGTTCCCATGAGGCACAGGGTCAGACTGATTTGCATATGCCATGTCCGAACTGGGGTGGCGGAGTGAGCTAAAGAAGGATGATGGATTAAACCCAGATCAGTTGACTGGGGGTGAGTGCTTGCAATGTTCAACACTCCGTCCGTCATCCTCTTTGGATTTGATTTGTTCGCCCTAAGTTGGCAGGGTATGCCTAGACGTGAGTCCCTTGCTCACTTTGCCACTGGATTCAAGCTAGCCTGGCTGATGACTGCTGATTAGCCAGAAACTGGTCCCAGGATGCTTGTTTCCGGTCAGGGAAGACATGGCTTGGCAGTTCGGGCTGAACGGTTCCCACGAGTCACAGGGTCAGACTGATTTGCATATGGCCATGTCTGAATTGGGGTGGCGGAGTGAGCTAAAGAATGATGATGAATTAAACCCAGATCAGTTGACTGGGGGTGAGTGCTTGCAATGTTCAACACTCCGTCCATCATCCCCTTTGGTTTTGTCAGTTTCTTCCTTCAGCACTTCTGATAAGATTGCTTCATTGCATAAACCCATATTGACATCCTTCTCGCATATGTCTATGGAAGCTGTTCAATAACTATTCAGCCAAATTAAGTCTGAATTACACAAAACTGTAGTTTCCACTCTCATCATGTCTGAGCTGGGTTATTGCAATGCCTTATTCACCAACATCCAGAAGAGATGCTTACATAAACGTCAAGTCCTTCAGAATGCGGCTGTGTGCCTAATCCTGGGAATTCCCAAGTATCCATCTGTTGCTCAAGGACTTGCCCAGCTTCATTGCCTCCCAATTAGGAAATAAAATAGATTTTAAGGCACTCTGCATTGCCTTCAACGGATAGTAAACCGCTTTATAAATCTTCATTTCATTTCATTTCAATGAATAGAGCAATATATAACTCAAAGTATATTGAGATTGAAGACATTTACATACGGTCAGTAGGAGAAAAACGGGGCTGCTCGGGGCAGTGCTCACAGAGTAGTGGGAGCGCTGTGGCAGATTGGAGCGTGGTAGGTTTTCTCCAGACCCATTGGTATAAAGCAGTGCCCCTTTCGCCATTGTGTTGTGGAAGGATGGACATTGCCCCAGAACAGGGTCTTAATGTGTGCTGCGGTGCCTGCTCTATAATTGAGGGGGAGTCTCTGGTGTTAAAACTAGAAGGGGGCAGTGAAAGAGAAAGAGAGAAGACTATATATTTGCCCGCGCTGCCGGCCCCAGCACTGTTTGCTAAGAACAGATATCAGCTGCGTTCTAATTCCGACCTTCAAAAGACTGGTCTGTTTCCACCACAGGTTCCTGTGGGTCTTGAGGTGGTGACTCCTCTTACCCCTCGGCGGAGAAAGAAAGAAAAGAAAGAGAGGAAAGAGAAAATCCCAAAGACAGGGGAATCCAAAAAGCACAAGCTACCAAAAAATTGTCCCCCCTCGTTAAAACTTACTCCTTCATTAAAATCCTATTTTAAAATCATGGAGCAAGTGACTGTCGTCAAGGGGGGAAAGCTTTCTTCACCATCCCTCTCTCCACAGGCCACGGCCACTGTGCATACAGTTCCTCATGTCCCTATTGAAAACAGATATTCTCCTTTAGTTTGTGACCCAGACGTAGAGCACCTGGCCGCTCCCGATTTAGAGATACCCTATGATGGCGATTGAATCGGAACCTAATATCTCAGCTACAACTCGACGTCTAACTATAGATCTAGATCTAGATCAAGCAGCCAAGGCAAGAACGGAAATCTGCGTAGTTGTTTCTCCCCTATTAGCATCTTGCCTCTCATCTTCTATTGATGTTGAAACAGATGTAAGGGTTAACTGTAGCCCTTTGGAGACAGCTTCGGGAGACTCAAACAGCAGCAGTGACCTCCTACAGTTAGGGTCACTCTTACAGTCCCTAAGAGGCGACCTATTATCTAAATTTGAGATCTCCGAGGCCAATCAAAGGGGTATTCATGAGAAATGTTCCAATTTGGAAGCCAAACTTGGCGATGTCTGTAAACGGACGGGGGTGCTGGAAGAGAAGGTGGCTATACTCTCAGATGTAACGCGAATACATGCAAGGGATATAAGAGCTCTTAAAGCTCAGAACAGAACGCTTCAGATTGATATCTTAAGACTGGAGATTCAGTCCAGAAGAAATAATTTTAAAAATTTGAAGATCCCAGAGGGGGCCGAGAATGGGGATATCAAATCACTTGTATGTAAACTTCTGAGAGAAGGAGTCTTAAAGGACAGGCTGCACATAGATCTCGAAACGGAAATTCAGAGGGCCCATAGAGATCCTTTCAGGCAGCACCCCAACAGGAAAGCTCCCAGGAAAGTTCTAGTTAACTTTCACACCTACGCCATTAAGGAGCTGATATTAGGAAGAGCATTGACTGATACTACACTTCAGATTGACTCCACAAAATATCTAATTCGCTCTGATGTAGGTAAGTATACAGCACAAAGGCAGTGGGAGCTAGGGACTAGGATGCCTGATTTGAGGAGCATGGGGGCGCAGGTGCAAATGAAATTCCCGGCTTCTTTAAAGATAATGTGGAGGAATAAAACTTACAACTTTGTCTCTCCCTAAGAAGTCGATACTTTTCTAATCCAAATGAAATAAAGCTCGCAGTAGAGTGTCTTCTTTTTTTCCCTCTCTTTCTTTACTTGATTTTGCATAGCGGAATCTTGCAACTTATAGCGATATAAGGTCACATCACATATAGGACGGTAGGGGGGGGTTCCTCGTGGGAGGTGGGTAGTTCTTAGGAGTGTCAGGGGTAAAAAGGGAAAAAATCAATCCTCATATAACCATGAAAATAAAGAAAACCACCATTTTTGGGCGGGAGTTGAATCTGGTCTATTCAAAGAAATATTAAGATGAGCCGCTTTTCCAATAAGATTAAGATCATTAGCTGGAATGTCGATGGATTGAGGGACAGGAGAAAGTTGTCTAGAGTGAGTGAATTCTTGAATAACTCCGGGGCTCATATCTGTCTACTTGAAGAAACTCACTCAGAAACACAAGAGTGCAAGTTACCATTTGGTAAACTTCGGTGGGTCCAAGATCTTCTCTGCTCTGACCAGAGCGGTAATACAAGAGGAGTAGCCATAGTGATTAGAACTAATGCTGGGATCAGAGTGGAGAAGTTTGAGACAGATCACTCTGGGAGGTGGCTGGTGGCCTCATTATTAATGGGTAACACTCCATTTGCATGTGCAGTCTATTATGGGCCCAATCAAGATGCTTCAGGGGCTCTTTTGAAGCTAAAAGCTAGCCTTTCCGTAATGGTAATACCTGTTATCCTAGGGGGGGATTTCAACATGATTTAAGATGAAAAATTAGACCGCACTTCGAGGGTTAAATTTACACCCCCTCGTAAATCTCGAATTGAGTTGAAGAACATTATTAAAGATTTCAATCTAATTGATATATGGAGAGCAAAAAACGGCAGTAGAAGAGATCCCTCTTTTCTGCAGTAGAATCCATTATATATATTCCAGCTCTGCTGTCTGACCACTCTGTTGTGGAGCTGGTTGTCCACTTTAAGCAGAAGGAGCATCATAGAAGGTGGACCCTGGATAGATATTTACTAGTTAAGGATGAAGCAAATCAGGCAGAGGAGTACTTCAGTTATAATTATGGCTCCGCTAGTGATCAGGTGGTACAGGAGGTTTTTAAAGCCTGTCTTAGAGGTCTATTAAGTACCCTGATGATCAGTAGGAATAAACTTAGGAGGAAGATGGAGGAAGAGCGCCTCTTAAAGCTTAAGTTAAAAGAGCAGGAGCTCCAGAGGGCATCGGCGGATCAGTCGAAAATAGTACCACGGCTACAAACTGAGTTAGACGGCTTACGGGCAGAGTATCAAGAAAGCCTCGATAAGATCTTAAAAGACAGGTGGGGCACCAGCAAGCTTCAAAATTTTTCCTATGGGGAAAAATGTGGTCGCCTTCTAGCCTGGAAAACCAGGGCAGATAGGACTAGAAATCAGATCAATAGTTTATTTCTGCGTAGCACAGGAATTGTTACTCATGATGAAGATCGAATCAAATTCAAATTTCAAAGCTTTAATCGACATTTGTCATAAAAGCATCCTTCCTAACCCTATTACAATAAATACTACAGCTAAAAATACTTTCTAAAACACATATTAAACATTGACAGTCGAATGCTATACATGTTAAAAATGCAAAAAAAGTTTTTCCAATATTCATAAAAGTTATTTTTCTTTTAAAAAGACAATTCATACAACGGAATGATTAAATTATAGCAGCCATATTTCATGTTGTGATTATATTTGACATTAAAGTGCAAGTGCGGATTGCCCATGCCCAAGCGAGAAATTTAGCTACAGCAACTACAAATGGTGTGGAACAATCGGATTCTAGTATTCTGAGGGCTGTCGATTGACTACGGGTACCAATATTTGAGCACACTGGCTTTAGCCATTTGCGCCTAGGGCTGGCATACAATGGGCAACAGAACAACAAATGGGAAATGTGCTCTATTTGATCCTTACAATAATAGCAATGTTCATCCCACATTGGAGACCAGTGTTTTTTAAAGGCATTCACTGGTAATGTTCCTATACGAAATTGGAAGTATAGTTTCCTGTCATGTGGTCGTTCAATTATATCCCAATATGTTTCGCATGACGGGTACATTTTTATATCACAAAAGCGAGTTGTCAATTTTGATTGGGATCCTTTACAGAACATTGTTACATACACCATCTCCCAATATAGTTCTTTCAATTTTGCTTTCGAAGGAAAACTAGCCACATCATTAGTGCCCCATAGGTGTTCCAGCTTTAACTTTACAAGAAGTCCCCGTAGTTCTTTTAGCCGTTCAATACAGTGAAAACGATCAAACTTAACAACATCTGCCAGAGCTGCAGGATTATGGCTTAGCTCTGGAGTCACCATCAGGCGTCTCCAATACAAAAGTGGCCGTAATCTAGCTATGTCCTCAATGTTTTTTCTGCCAAGGTCCAGTTTCAGAGGAGTTATGGGTGTGCTTTGGGGGACCATTACAAGCCCTCGTAAAAATCTGTTTTCTGCACGTCCCAACTCTCCCAAGTTTGAAACCCCCCATAATTCGGATCCATATAAGCAGGCGCCCAGTACTTTCATATTATAGATTTCAAGTGCACAGTTTACCGGCTTTGTTAGCGAGGCTCGATGTTTTAAAGCAACTGCGCCTGCGAGCTGGCTAAACTTCAATACTGTCGTGTTAATGTGCGATTTCCACTTCATGTTTCCTTGTAAAATGATGCCTAGGTAAGAAAAAACATCCACTTTCTCTAGAGGGGTGCCTTTGTATTTTTTTACACCTTTGAAAGTGGACTGATAATTTAGGCACATGAATTTAGTTTTGGTGGTATTCAGTTCAAGGCCCCTACTATCACAAAATTCACCAAAGGCACCAACTGCTTTTTGGAGACCGCTCGGCGTGCGTGAAAGTAAAAGCGTGTCGTCCGCAAACATTAGGACGGGGACGTGGGAGCCTGCTATAATTGGAGCGTCACTTGGGGATTTCTTTAGATGGTCAACAATACCATTTATATAGATTGAAAATAGTGTTGGCGCTAGGACGCACCCTTGCCTTACTCCTCGTTCTACTGGGAAGGGGTCTGTTACTTCTCCCTGCTTGCCCCACCTGATTTTAGCAAAATTGTATTCGTGGAGGCGGACTAGGAGAGTAAGGAGTTCCTGGCTTAATCCTACATCAGCCAAGGTCTGCCACAATTTTTCTCTAGGGACTAGGTCGAAAGCTGCTTTTAAGTCCACAAAAACGGCATACAATGAACCCTTTTTTAGTGTGACATTTCTCCAATAGATAGTTATGAAGTAAAGGACTTGGTCAACACTACTAGTCAGGGGGCGAAACCCTGCCTGGTAGGGTGACAGTATGTTCTTTTCGTCAATCCATTGTTGCAACTTGTTCTGGACTAGGCGCCCCATCAGTTTTTGTGCTGTGTCAATGAGACTGATGGGTCTGTAGTTTTGAGCTAGAGTTTTATCGCCTTTTTTAAATATAGGGATGATTTCTGCTCCCTTCCATGAAGCGGGCACTTCCGCTCCCATCGCCACTGCATTAGCCAACATTTTAAAGTAAGTACACCAGGAATTCCGGTCCGATAAAAATACGTCAGCCGGGATTCCATCCATGCCCGGAGCTTTTCCACCCGCTATGCAATCCAATGCTTTGCTAACATCCTTTTCATTAAATATTTGGTGTTTGAAGAAGATGGATGGGGGGGGGGGTTGATCAGAAATATAGGCTGGATTTCGGGCATACTGTGGTTTGAAAAACTCAGTCCATTTATTTATAGCAACATAATTTTGTGGTTGGGCAGCTATCCCTCCCCTCTCCCATTTTACTGTGGCCCAAAATCGCTTGGAATCCTTGGCAGCACAGGCCTCCTTCAATTCATACCAGCATTCCTCATCCCAGCGTTTCCTGGCCTGTTTTTGGGTCTGTCTATAGTTGTCTCTCGCCCTCCTAATTGCTATGGCATTGCCTGTTCTCAGTTCCGTACTCAGGTTGAGTCGTGCCAACCTACAGCTCTTGTCATACCAACCTTGTCTTGGTTGTTCTTTTTTTGCTTTGTAGGGATCTACTGTTTTAATGAAGAAGCTTTGTATTTTGCAAAATAGGTTTTCATGGGCCTCCATCATGTAATCTTGGAAGTTAAGCTTCCCATGATGGGACTTGATGTTGTTTACTTCATCGACTACTATTTTTTTGAGGACCTCTAATTTTGCTACATCTTCTATTAGCATTCTCCATTTCAAGTGGCGTTGGTTATTCGAGCATGCAACATCTTGCGTCACCATTCCATTTTTATTGGTGTACACTGTAGACTCATGATGGGAATAAAGGGTCAATCGTAAGGGGTTGTGATCACTTTCTAGTCTTTCTTCCACAACCATGTCTAGCGTTTTATTCCAGACCCTTACATCCAATAATAAATAGTCAATTCTACTAGCTGATCGGCCATTATCAAACGTGTTGTTCCCTTTTAAATCAGAGGGCGAGCGCCCATTTACCGCTCTCAATCCTCTTGCTAAGCAGAGACTCTTTAGCTGGATTGCCACTGCACTCCATTTTTTAATGGCCGGCAACTCCAACTGGGGTATTCCCCACTTGGCATCCTCCTCCTCAGACAAGATCCTATCCTCAACACCCAAGGGTTCAAAGGTGGCATTAAAATCCCCGCCCACTATTATGTGAGTTTTTGGTGTTAACATTTCGATATTCTGCTCTAAAATTGCTACAACCTCTGAGGATTTGCCACTACCCACTCCCCTGGCATAAACATTAAACAGGACAAGTTCTTGGCCATTTTCCCATCTAATATTAAGTGCCATGATGTCATTAGATGGTACAGGACGTTGTTTTATTGTGCAATTCAGGGACTGGCGTATCCAGATTAACAAGCCTCCAGAGGGACGTCCCAAACGATTTCTAGTTGCTGGCATGTAAAAATTTAGATACCCCTGCCGAAAGGTTGGAGTCAATGACCAAGTTTCTTGCAACATAATAATGTCATGTTGATCAATGAAATCAACCCATTCCGGTGTAGTTGCCTTATTTACTATGCCTGCTATGTTCCAAGATACAAGGGACAGTAATGGAGTTTCTTGTTGTTGCAGTGGCTGGCCCTTTTCAACATTATTTACAGATACTTCACTTTCTGCTGTTATTATTTCTCCATCCGCCAATGTAATCTTACTCCCTTTCGCCTCTCTAATTCTGGTTGAGCCCTCTATATCTATCTTTGGCTCTCCGGATACAGAGGTTTGGGATTCCCTGGGACCTGTTATCTGTTTGCCTATTATCTGCTTGCTCAAATGTGTACATGTCATGTTTTCTACCCTTCCATTCTTTTGTATCATCTGCCTTTTGGGAGAGACTGGTTCACGGCTTGCGAGTCAATCGCATTCGTTTAAATCAGATAAAGCCGAAAAACGATTTTCCAGATTTAGCCCCCAGTCACAGATGGGGCCACCCCTAGACCTTCTATTTCCCACTACTGACCACTTAGTCCATAGTATGCTTGGCTTTGCCACAAGTCCTCTTCTGCTATAAAAGAAGTCCAACGTAAGTGGAATTATTTCTGCCGTTCTGCGTTGTGGAGGGAAAATATTAAGCAGAATGTCTGGTAATACATCAGGGCCCTTAAAATTTAGTACCACACAATCTCCTGCGAATTTCTTGGCTTTAATCCCTATCCACTTTACTCTTCTTGCTGTTAGCAAGTCTTCTGTCAGCTTTTCTTTGCCCCAGGGAGATATGTGCATATTATTACTTAACCACTGCAATGCTTTATTTAATAGGGAATCTGGAGTCTCGATCTGGCCTATTTTCAGTGGTGGCACGTTGGCAAGTACTAGAATCAGGGGTGAGGCTTCCACTATTAACTCCACAGGGCTTGTTTCTGTATTAAGATCAGGAATTATAGCATTCCCGTCGCTTGTTTTTCATCAAGTTTACCTATGATCAAATTCGGTATTTCCCCCACACTATCATTTGTTATTTTTAAAAGGGTCTCCAGTTTGTGAACATTATCAGAAAGATGGTCTATTTTAGATAGGAGAGGTTTAATTAACCGAGATATCTTAGATTCTAACATGCCCATAAACTTATTCGATATCATATCATCCCATCCTGTACTGCCATTCCCTTCCTCCCTTATTTCTTCTGTGACACTTTTATTTTTAATTTTAGGGGGGGTTGCTGGTCTTTTCCTACTAGACCACAGTCCTGGTCTTTTAGGGGGAACCTTGGTGGACCCTTTTGCTGCTCTTGGTGCGGGGACTGGCGTTGGTGGAGTGATGCTCTCTTCACCTATCTCTAAATCATTGCAGAGCGTATTTATCTCATCCCCCATTAATAGGTCGGCATTTGTATCTAGTTGTGGGGCGATAGATGCCGTAGAAACATTTAGCACTGAGCAATCATTATTTTCTTCAGTATGTAAATCTATTACATTCATTGCATCAGAGTCCGATTGAGTCAAGCCTAACAATTCTCTTTGTGCACATGGTGGAGAGTCGCTGAGCCCCAGGGAAGAGCTCCGTTCACTATTTATTTTTGCCACCACATGGACTAAATAATTGTCCATGGTGTTGGCAGGGGTAATGGGAGTTTTCTGTCTCGACATATGGGAGCCAGACAATCCTAATACAATAAGGCTAGATTGTGAGATATTACCAATACCAAGATATTAGGCCTTGAGTCTTTGGGCAGTCAATAACAGCGGGGCGAAAATGCGAGTAACTCACAGTACTGATGTTATTAGAGTCCTGGTCCAGTCCAGTCGTGGCCAGTCTTGGACTGTCTTAGACTGTCCGCCCTTTGTCCGGGCTTCGTCCGGGTGTCCCGCTCGCGTCCCGCGACGCGGAGAGTGCAGGCAATTTGTAGCGCCTCCGGGCGCGGTAACCCCTGTGATGACTTCCGGGTTTGGTCGCAGGGCAGGCTGGGAGGTGTAGTCTCCCTCCGCTCTGCGGCCGCGAGATGTACTACAGCGGCGGCGGGAGGGAGACCGTAGTGCAGCCAAAGGTCAGGATTAGCAGGTGAGCAAGATTTCGCCAGGTAAGCTTCCCCTCAGTAAATTCGGCAGAGCACCCGCTCCACCGAGAGTGTAGGCAATCGTAGCGCCTCCGGGCGCGGTAACCCCTGTGATGACTTCCGGGTTTGGTCGCAGGGCAGGCTGGGAGGTGTAGTCTCCCTCCGCTCTGCGGCCGCGAGATGTACTACAGCGGCGGCGGGAGGGAGACCGTAGTGTAGCCAAAGGTCAGGATTAGCAGGTGAGCAAGATTTCGCCAGGTAAGCTTCCCCTCAGTAAATTCGGCAGAGCACCCGCTCCACCGAGAGTGCAGGCAATTTGTAGCGCCTCCGGGCACGGTAACCCCTGTGATGACTTCCGAGTTTGGTCGCAGGGCAGGCTGGGAGGTGTAGTCTCCCTCCGCTCTGCGGCCGCGAGATGTACTACAGCGGCGGCGGGAGGGAGACCGTAGTGCAGCCAAAGGTCAGGATTAGCAGGTGAGCAAGTTTTCGCCAGGTAAGCTTCCCCTCAGTAAGATCGAATCAGAGTGGAGGCTAGTCTATTTATTCAGGGCTTCTATAAGGAAGACACTTGCTCCACTCCACAGAGAGCTGAAGACTGGTTGAACCAGTTAGAGCTCTCTCATATATCTGAGGCTGATAGAGCCCTCCTTAGTGTTAGTATAAGTGAGAGCGAAGTCAGAATTCAGATTAAGAGAATGACCAGGGGAAAAGCAGCCGGTCCAGACGGACCTCCAATAGAGCTATATCAGATAGTTCTCGACAAAGTTGTGTCTGTTTTAACTATTCTGTTTAATAAGATCCTCTTAGCAGGTGAGACTGCTCCAAAGTCATGGTCTGAAGCTACTGTTACCTTATTATTAAAGCCCATTAAAGATCCATTAAAAATTGAGTCTTACAGACAAATTTCATTATTGAACTCGGACTACAAGACCTTTGCGGGGGTCTTGGCAGCTAGAATGGCAAGAGTTATCAAAACCATTGTACACCAAGATCAGAGGGGCTTTATTCCTGATAGGCAACTAAATGAGTTAACGTTTCAAGCTATTGCGGCAATAGATGTTGCAACGCTGACCCTTGTAGCCATAGATGCCGCTAAGGCTTTTGATCAAGTGAACTGGTCATATTTGTGGAAGGCCTTATCGGGGTTTGGATTCCCAATTAATTTTGTTACAGCAGTTAGGTCCCTTTATTCCACTCCGCGAGCAAAAATTTTAGTTAATGGATTTCTCCCGGACTGGGTAACAATCTCTCGCGGTACCAGGCAAGGGTGCCCTCTGTCACCCTTATTGTTTAATTTATACATTGAACCCTTCTTTTGTCAGCTCAGGTCGGATCCCGTAATTAAGCCTTTTAAAATCACTGATTTAGAATTAAAGTTTGCCTTATATGCCGACGATTTACTTATGTTTACTTCTAATCCAGCTGAAGCCATTCCAAGATTAATAGATCAGGCTGAATCATTTGGGGAAATCTCAGGATACAGTACAACACCATTGCTGCTGATGGTATTCCCCTCCTGTGCTGAGGATCAATGATTATGGGTGTGTTCATGACGAGCTCAGCTCGTCATCAGCACAGCTCAACAGTGCCTCATGACGAGCTGAGCTCGTCATGAGCATCGAAAGGGGTTAAACAAAGACAAAACTGAGATTCTGGAGTGGAATCAAGATACGGGGACGCCAGGAGCTAAGCCGCGAATTAGGTATTTGGGGATACATCTGGCCCAAAAAATTAATGATATACCAAAAATAAATTTAGCTAGAGTCTGTAAGGACGTTTGTGGCCTGCTCCAACAGTGGTCAAGCCTCCCTTTAAACATCTTTGGGAGGGTTAACTTGATAAAGATGATCATCCTGACAAAAATAACTTTCCTATTTAATTCTATTCCTTTATCCTTTAACACGCCGGATATTGCGAAACTACAGAGAAAAATTGGCTCCTTTATTTGGAATACTAAGTCCCCAAGAATCTCCTGGAAAAAACTAAGGAGAAGTTTAAATACAGGCGGGCTGGCTCTGCCAGACTTACTTATCGACTGTCATTCATTCCATTTTAAGAACTTCAGGATATTGGCTAATAGAATAGATACATCTTCACTAGGTATACTCTTTAAGCCCTATTGCAGGATATACCTCAGGGACAAGTATTCTTTCTTTTTAAATTCAGGGATCCGAAGTTTAAAAAAAAAAGTGAGGCTTAAGATTCTGGGTGCAGCTTTGAAAAACTGGCTATATATTAGGAAAAGCCTAAACATTCCCTATTACTCATTCCAGGCTCCGATTTGGGATTCTCCGGGTACACCAGTTTGTCTTAATGATCAACTGTCCCGGCCCCTGAGAATGGCAGATTTAAATTGTTGGGGGGATCTCCAAAAAGATTTGCAGCTGTTAAGTTGGGAGTCCCTTTCTAGTATGACCGGTGGGACACTCACTAGATTTAAGAATTACCAGCTGTCAGGATGGTGGGCAACCCTATCTTGGGACTCTGAAGAATTGAACTCAAAGTTTGACTCAGTATCAAGGCGGGGTAGATGGAAGCATGAGGTCTCTTTTTGGTACTGGGCTATGTTAGAGGCTGAGCGTATTACATATTTTGAGTTACAAAAACTTTGGGGTAATGCCACTAGTTTAAACACTGACAACATTAGGGACCTATGGAGTGATTCCTTTTCCATCTTACAGGCAGTCGTTAAGCCTGCTGCTCTAAAAAGAAACCATCTATACACCATGCATAGGGTATATACAACTCCTAAAAAACTAGTTAAAATCACTAGCCTAGAGTATCAGTGCCCAAGGTGTAGGCATCCGGCTGCGGATGATCTCCATATGTTTGCCGACTGTCCCGAGATAAAAAATAACTGGATTAAGATACAGGAATTCCTGGAAGATGTCCTCCAACTACAATTGGGAATCTCCCCGAGGAAAAACATTTCTGGACTGAGGACAGATTATCACCTCAATGAACTTTCTACAAAATTAATTTTTTATGTTATCATCCTGGCAAGGCGCGAAATATGCAGAGCCTGGAAAGATGCAAACCCTCCAACCTTTTTAGAATGCCTAAAATATATAATTTCTATAAGTGAATCTGATACGGAATGTGACAGTACAAGTTATCACAAGATCTGGGTGGCCCTCGCGGCGTGGCGTAACTGGTAAATGGTCTTCCAATGATTCTCCCGGGCACTCTTGGTTCTTTCTCTCCAAAGTAACACAGGGCCCTCGTTGTGGTGCGAAATGGAGTGGACTAAGAAAACAGTAGCGACTTGAGGGATCTAACCCCTTTCCATATATTGGTCTATAACACCGGGGTCGGAATAGGATGACCAATTTTGAAAGGTTGTGTAGTTTCCCGTCAAGAATACCCATCATCGTATATGAGGAAAACCCAAAAAAATGTTTTAAAAAAAAGATTAATCTTCCGGGGATTAACTGAGGAATTGTTTCTGAAAGTGCCAGGTGTTTGCTAGCCTCTAGTGCCCACCCGGATCCAATCTCATGGCACTGAGGAGCCGTAACACTGAGAAACGGGCGATTCTCCTCTCGGCTCGCGTACCGCTTCAATCGTGCACAAAATGGCGGCCGCGGCTCGCCGAAGAGACCCTTGCTGGTGAGAAGACCTGACAAGCTGGATCTGCCTTCTGGCCTGCGAAGAAGTGTAAGAGGCCAGCACAATAACAGGGACCCACCCGTGAGGTGGCAGAAGGGCTGGGGCAGAAGTAGGGTGAGGCGCGCTCCGCTGAGACTGCCTGACCCCAAGATGGCGGCGAGGGGGACACTGAATGGGGTGCGGCGGTGATCGTGGCCGCCTCTGAAGCGGGCCTGCCCCCCCTGCGCCTTCACCCTGCAAACTGTTCCCGGGGCCAGATATCCTGCCCTAATAGAGGAGGACTGGTCCCGGTAAGGGACTACAGGAGCGGCAGAGGCGAGTGACCGGAAGAGTGCGAAACTGCGTGAGCCAGGAATGGAAAGTAATTGTGGAGCCCAGAAACTGTTACTGCCGCTGAGAGATCCCGGGAGAGACGCTGACTGAGGGCCGCTGCTCTGAGGGGACCAAGAGACGTGTAAGACACACAACATGCAACACCCCGACACTGCGGCCTGCTGATTGGGGTGCCTCGGACCTTACCCATGAATAGGCCATAGATAGGAGCCAATAGGACGGCAACAACACGAAAGCAGCACCCAACAGAGCCCGGAGAGATGCGGCGCTGGAAGCCCCGTGCAGCAGGCGGAGGCAGTCCGAGACTTGCCCCCTCCTCGCCCTAGAGAGCTGGGCTCTGGCTGCAGGGGGTGCCGGCCGGCCGAGAATGATCCGTGAGCACTGCTCTGTGCGCCTGGGCACCCCATGGGTTTGGGAGAACCCAGCTGACCCTCCACCCAGGCGTGAGGACACAGACTGCAGCAACCCCTGTGTGCCCCCTCTCCAACAACTTCTGTTGTAGTCAAACAAAGTGCTGCTGCAGCTGGGCAAGAGTGAGGAACCAGTGAACTTTTCCCAGGTATTGGGGCGAGGGAGCCATGACCGGCTGATTGTCTTCGAAGTTACTCCAGTGGACCCGAGCCTTCACGCCTCCTCTCCCTTCCGGACTTTGATTTCTGAATTTTGTACCCTCCCGGACTTCTCCTGGCACTCTAATTCATTCTCACTGGGTCACTCTAATGGACTTCTTTACGTTTTTTCTTTTGTCCTGGCCGCCATTTTGCTGCTGTTCTCGGCCGCTTTTCTCTGAACCCGCCATCTTGTCCATTCCCTCATCCTTTCCCCTTTTCCCTCGTTTCCCCCGTAACGATCCTTAAATGTTTCTTCCTTTTTCTGATTTGCCTTTTCTCCGTACCCTTGTATCCCTCCCACCCACCCTTGGTGTTGTGACTGTGTCCCCCCTCCGACTCCACTTAATGGAACTCTGCTCTCCAGTTTTTTTGAGTGTAGACCTGAGAAAATCTACTATTTGTATATATATATGTATATAGAGATTACTCTAATCATTAGTATATACAGTAGACCTTTGTACTCTCTACCATTCCTATGTGACTCTTAGAGTATATCCATTCATATCCCTTCCTTGAATGTCTTTACTACCTTTACATTTGCAATGTTTTTTGTATCTCTTCCTTGTGTGACTTTATAACTTGTACATTTGCAATTTTTTTTTTTTTTTTGTATCTTTTATGTAACGCATGAAATCCTAAGTCCTTATGTATAGCAACTGGTTCTTATGTAAAGCGCTCTGACACCATCGGGTATTGTCCGCGCTATATGAAATCACATTAAATAAAAAAAATTAAAAATACGCTCTGAGAATGGTCAGTATCTGTCATCAATGACATTAGATACATTTAAGATGACAGAAATCATGATGTAAATCTCTTTAATACAGACCAGGATTATATAAAAACAAAAAGTGCATTTTTATTTGGCTATTAAAGAAAGAATGGAAATGGAACCATTTTATTTTGAAGTTCCTAGTCCAAACCTTTCTCTGACACCCAGGACATTATGTAAGCCAATGAAAGGTACATCTCTTTGGCGCAGCCAATTACTTTAGCCGTTTAGACTGAAGGGAATCCCTGTATGTGCTGCTTAACGAAGACTCCTTCTCAGCTGATCCATTGTATTCCTCCATGGCCTCATTTTATCGAGGAAAGGAGAACGTACTTAAGGCTGTTGCTTAAGAAGGATGTATATACAGCAAGCGCTACTTTTGATTACAAGTTTAAACTGAAAGCATCACTATAAAAGTAGCTATAATTATTAATGTAGTTAGCGAGACGATGTGTACTGAAAAATGACTTTTTTATTTAAGGGCTTGTACTGTGTTATCCGCACTTTTATAGACATTGGATTTTATTCAATTTGTGGGTAGTAATGATGTTTGTATGGGAAAAAAATCCCGAATAAATAATGTTGTTGTTGTTATTATTTATGGCAATTCCTCTCTGCCTATGAGGAAGGGAACACACCAGAATAGTAGTATCAAAACTGTTTTGTCATGCAATCACTGCACCCAGGAGGTGGAACAACATCTCTGTCTCCATCAGGCCCACCCTGACCCAGCTTCATTCCAGGGAAGAGGTAAAGATGCAGCTCTTTAAAGAACACTACATTGTGAGGCAGTGACTTACAACAGTCTTGCTACCCTCAAATCACTCCTTGCCTGTACCATTGCCACTGATCATGTATGGTGCTCTGCTGCCTTTCGTTAGGTCTGCACTACACACATACCACCTACATGCATGCATTGCACGTTGAGCTTAACATGCACAAGGAACAAAACTTGCTTTGGGTTTGGATGGGTATGTGGAGTGACCAGCCCCAGGGTCTCGTAACCTGGGAAGTTCATTCCTGCCATGCTGGGGTCTGTGACGTCACTTACCATCCGCGGGAGTACAACATGGCCTTACCTGTGAACCGGGGAATCATTTCCGTGTTAGGGAGGCTGACAGCAGAGGGTCCATTCCATTATATCCACACATCAGATTTTAGGTAATGAAGTCCTGTCTGTTGACCCTTGTAGAATGAGCCCTCCCACCTTAAACTGGCACCTCGCTCCCTGGAAACTGGTGTAATTCCTTCACTGCACTGGATATCCGTGTTCTGGGGCAGGGTGTGCTGACTGAAACCCGCCAGACGTCAGTCAGCATCTTGTGGGACTTGTAATCTTATCAGCAGCCTCCTGACAATCCCTCATGGAGCAATAGTCATTCTTGAGGCAGACATGGTTTTGTCTCAATCTGTAAGTCTGGCTTGAATGTAAATCAGTCTCGGACAGAGAATAGGTCTCTCGTTAAACAGCCGCCTTCTCTTCCTAAACTAAGGGTGTGCCAAAGAACAACTCCCAAACCCTTCCTCTGTGACTCTTCTGACAATATGTCCACAAACCTGAGGCATGGTGTCTGTTTCCATTGCTTGCTTGGCTTTGAGAAATGGTAACACTTCTCTTTAGGTCAATACAAACTCCTCCCTGAAATGGATGGTTCACTTTCCTTGGAGTGCATTTCTCAGGGTGAAAGTTGGCACCTAGTGGCACTTGCACAATTCATGCTACATTAGTGTGATCTATAGGGAGAGGGAGGGGGCTGAACAGGTGGTGGTGTCAGTCACAAATCAGTCAGCCCACATCCATCTGCCACTCGATGACTGTAACTGTGACTCATGATATATTGTGCAGACAGATGCGTGTCATCATAACGAAGATTACACTTTTTATTATTTAAACTCCCTTATGCCATGCATATGTTGATGGGCATCGCGCTGGCAGAATGCAGGGCACCTCACCAGCAGTACAGTGTAGTACCCACTGAGGCAGCCTGCACACCAGGCACCCTCTCACTGACCTGCTGTCCACTCTCCTCAGATAGCCCAGGAATGAATGGCTACAGTTCCTGCTCCAGCAAGAGCTGGGCTTCTCTGGCCTCTGAGGCAACCAATGAGCATTGCTACCTGGGGCATTACCTTCCATTCCTCCTTGCCATTGAGGCTCATTGCCAGGGGTGGGCGTAACTCGTCTAAATCAGTGAAGGACAATCACAAGAAATGACCCCAAAATTCGGCGAGATGACGCATAATTACGCACGAGGATTCTGCATTTAGTTTTATTTCTTAGCGCAATAATGCCTCCTTACATCCAAAATGGGCGCAAGAATGCCTTTTACACAGAAATAGCGCTAAATGCAACAGAACACGAATAACGAGCGCAAGTGCTCTTGGGGTAGGGTTTTCCCACAACTTTCTCCTGCCATTTAGTGCTATTTTCTTAGCGCAAAATGCCCCTGCATGTCCAAATGGGGTCGATTATGCCTTTTGCGCCAAGAAATAGCGTCTTGGGGTGCGATTAATGTCAATGAGCTCATGGATATTGTACGTCAGCGTGCTAGGACTTTATTGGCTTTGCCAATGCTTGTACAGTAGGCAGGAACGTAAGTGTCACTCTGGGTTTCCTCTGGCCGCGGTCAGCAGTGAATAGCATCATGCAGCTCTGCTATGAACGCAGAAGCTTGAAGTCGAAAATCCTTCTTCCATCTCCTTGGAGAAGTGTTTTTCGAAGGCATCCTAACGTTATAGATTGCATTTATCATCATACTAATGCAAGAATTATTACTGATTATCTATTTCCTTTCTGTTTGTGATAAAAGGTATGTTAGTCACCATGTGCTTTGTAGAAGATAGTAATTGTGTGATCTGCGCGGACACTAGTGCTGTGTTCAAGGTATTGACTGTACTTTTGCCTGTTGGGGCCTAAGGTGTCAGAAGGGCTCTCACACTACCAGCTGCAAGCTGGATTCTGGGTAGCTACATTGACAGGTGCATTATATCAATTTACAGTCCTGTGTGTCAAGGTATTTCCATTCCCTATATGTCTAACCATCAATCTGTGCAACATCTCTGCATTGTCCTTCCTGGCCCAGAGGTGATTCTGACGTCACCACAGAGGAGCCTAGGGCTGAGTGAGCAAGCAGCAGACGTCAGCAGAGCTCAGCCTGGGGAAACCCTGAGGAATGCAAGATGTGCTGAATGTAAGATAAAACCTTAGTACAACCAAACTAGTCCTGCCTGGTGCACGCCCCTTGGTAACAGAGAGCACCCTGGTCATGTGTGCAGCATGAAAGCTAGAGCTTCTGTCTGCTGTATAGAAAGTCGTGAATGTGCTGTAGATAACCTGGTGATCATGTGTGCGGTATAGGTATGGTGCCTGCTTGCAGTATCTAGACTAGAATCTGTGTCTACTAGGGACTGTTCTGACTGTAAGCTAGTGCCTGTGTGCTGTATGTAATAAATTGCATACATGCTGAATGCTGCTACTGCCAGTGTGCTCAATGTAAACTACTACCTATGAGCTCTAAATAAGCTACTGCCTGTGCGTGCTATATAATCTGCTGCCTGTGTGCTATATGTAAGCGACTGCCTTTGTGCTGAATACAGTTACTGCCTGTGAACTTTATGTAAGCTACTGCCTATGTGCTGTGCGTAAGCTACTGCCTGTGTGCGCTTTATAATCTGCTGCTCGTGTGCTGTACATAAGCTACTGCCTGTGTGCTGTACTTAAGCCACTGCCTGTGTACTCTATGTAAGCTGTTGACTCTGCCTGGGTGCCGTACGTAAACCACTGCATCAGTGCTCTATGGTTTCTACAGCCTCTGTGCTGTACGTAAGCTTCTGCCTGTGTGCTCTATGTAAGCCTCTGCCTGTGTGTTGTGCGTAAACTACTGTCTGTGTGCTGTATGTAAGCTACTGCATGTGCACTGTATCCAGGTAGTGCACGTGTGCTGTTTACAGCTACAGCCTGTATGGTGTATGTAAGCTGCTTCCTGTGTGCTATATGTAAACTACTGCCTGTGGCTGTATTTAAGCTACTGCCTGTGTGATGTATGTAAGCTACTGCTAGTGTGTTGAATGGAAGCTACTGCCTGTATACTCTATGTAAATTACTGCCTCTGCCTGTGTGTTATGCATAAGCTACTGCCTGTGCGTTGTACATAAGCCACTACCTTTGTGGTGTATGCAAGCTACTGCCTCTACCTGTGTGCTGTACGTAAGCTTCTGCCTGTGTGCTCTATGTAAGCCTCTGCCTGTGTGTTGTGCGTAAACTACTGTCTGTGTGCTGTATGTAAGCTACTGCATGTGCACTGTATCCAGGTAGTGCACGTGTGCTGTTTACAGCTACAGCCTGTATGGTGTATGTAAGCTGCTTCCTGTGTGCTATATGTAAACTACTGCCTGTGGCTGTATTTAAGCTACTGCCTGTGTGATGTATGTAAGCTACTGCTAGTGTGTTGAATGGAAGCTACTGCCTGTATACTCTATGTAAATTACTGCCTCTGCCTGTGTGTTATGCATAAGCTACTGCCTGTGCGTTGTACATAAGCCACTACCTTTGTGGTGTATGCAAGCTACTGCCTCTACCTGTGTGCTATACGTAAGCAACTGACTCTGTGATGTACATACAATTCTGCCTGTGTGTTGTATGTAAACTACTGCCTTGGTACTGTATATAAACTACTGCGTGTGTGCTGTACGTAAGCTACTGCCTGTGTGCTGTATACAGGTAGTGCCCATGTGCTTTTAACAAATACTGCCTGTATGCTATATGTAAGCTAGTGCCTGTGTGCTGGATGTAACCACGGCCACCTTTCCCAGCACCTGGAAACACACTGAGGTCAGACCTCTCCTCAAATAACCCTCCGCAGACCCCAGCGAACTCCAGAACTACAGTCCCATCTCACTGCTCCCGTTCCCCGTCAAAGTTCTGGAGAAGGCCACCCTGGAGAGAAACAACCTACTGGACCCCTCCCAAACAGGTTTCAGAGCCAACCACAGCACCGAGACAACTCTGATTGTAGCAATGGATGACAGCTGCACCCTACTCGACAGAGGAGAATCAGCCGCTGTGATCCTGCTTCACCTCTTTACAGCCTTCAACATGGTTTCCTACAACACACTCATCGATCGCCTACGCCAGATTGGTATCACAGACGATGCACTCAGGTGGATAGCATCCTTTTTCACGAGACCCGCCCGAGAGTCCTTCTTCCGCCCTTCACATCACAAGCCAAATGCACCATCTGTGATGACCCCCAAGGCTCATCCCACAGCCCAAACCTCTTCAACATCTATATGGCTCCACTCGCAGACATCGTCAGATTGCACAACATCAACATCATCTCCTACACCGATGACACCCAGCTCATTCTCTAACTCTCAGCCAACCACACCTCAACTAAGACCGAGTGGAAGAACGAGGCAGAAGCACGACTACAGCTCAATCCCGAACATATCCAGTTCTGGAATAGACCAGTGACACTGTATGCCCGTTCAAAGAACGTTTTAAACTACATAAGATACACGGAAAATCGGAAATATCCCTGAGAACTTTAAAGGAAGAAACCCCAAGACAAGGAGCTCCTAGTTCAGGAGAGAGAAAGCTTCGAGAACAAGCCTTGCCGAAATAAAGTGTGATAGCAAGCAGACCCCATCTTGGTACATCTACCACATGACTTTGAGGATATGGTGCAACCATCCGTTCCTTGAAACCCCAGAAAAAGAAGTCCTGAGGAAGGTGCCACAGAATCAATTGTACAGCACCGAAACGCGTCGACGCACTGTTTTTGGTTCAAAAGAATCCAATCAGGGCCGGGTAAAACTTTAGATGGGCACTGTATTTTTCCACTAAAGCTTTAGAGTGACTAAATTGTTGTCAGGCCTTTAGATCTAGTTAAAAGCAGTGGCAAAGGTATCTTGTGAGCCACATTGATACTAGGGGTTTTTGTGATTATTTGTAGTTTGTTGTTAATTCACTGTCAACATGTTTTAGTGATGTCTCTACTGAGTGCGTATTGTAATATTGTGTTTGTTGAATACCACTGTGTGTGTGTAATATTGTGTAGTATTTAATTTTTATCCCTCCAAGGTATCTTCTACTTGGATTTTAAACTGTATTTCAAAAATTGTATGAATTTGCTCTGTTTTTTTATTGCCTGCTTGATTGTATTTTTAATAAATATAGATTGTTAACGATTTTATTTCTTTGTGGAAACCCATTCTTTATTCTTTAAATCACTCTCAGTATTTTGTGACCTTTTCTTCCCCAATAAGAAAGGTTAGTTGTTATCGGTTGACTAGTTGACCCCAGGGATTCCCCCCTTTGACTAACTGAGATGTTCTTTATACAGTTGTGGAAATTGGTCTTAGTTGAGGTGTGGTTGGCTGAGAGTTAGAGAATGAGCTGGGTGTCATCGGTGTAGGAGATGATGTTGATGTTGTGCAATCTGACGATTTTGACTAACTGTCTTCCTACCCTGTTCCCTGGTGAAAGTGGGGTACCCTCTCCTTTTTGAAACCTAAAGAACATCTCAGCCTGGATGAAGGACAATTGCCTGAAGCTCAATCTGACAAGTCCTGATCTTTGGCAACACACTGCCCTCTGGAACAACTCCTGGTGGCCATCAGAACTCGGACCCGCCCTGACACCGAAAGACCATGCCCTCAACCTCAGCATCATCCTCCATGAAACGTCAAGTCAACACCATCTCCTCAGCCTGCTTCCACACGTTCAGGAAAATCTTCAAGTGACTCCCCATCAACACTCGGAAGACGGTAACGCAGGCCATCATCACCAGCTGACTGGACTATGGGAATGCACTCACTGCCGGCACCGCCACCAAACTCATGCAAAGACTACAGACAATCCAGAACGCAGCAGCAAGACTAATCCTCAACCTGCCCAAGAGAACCCATATGAAACAAAACCTGAAAGACCTTCACTGGCCATCGGTCCAGAAGAGATGCCATTTCAAGCTCCTGATCAATTTCAAAAAATATATCTTATGCGTTTATACAGAAAAAAGGATACTTATCATTTAGAATTGCAGCATTCAAAATATATTTTTTATGTACATATAAATTGATACATCAATTAATTCATAAAATACAATCCATGTCATCAAGAAGACTGGCTATTACTCACATATATCTATGCATACAGATACTCTTCGTATACCCAACAAACAAAAATGCATAAAGATGGATGGTTATTATTATTATTATTATAATTACATTTGATTAAGCGCACAGCTACCCGGAGGTTTCCCGGCGCTAGAGCAGACTAAATGTAAATGTGGCGTATTTGTATAGCGCGAACAGTGACCCGGAGGCATCCCGGCGCTTGTACTCCTACCACAAGGGAACCCCTCCTGGCTTTTCCTTGTGGGGTGTCCAATCCTGGGCATCCCATGGTGAAACCAGGCATCCCTTGTGTATCAGGGGGCCTTTGTGGAGACTAAGCAAGCTATTGCCCAGAGTTGCAGCGTGGGACCCATGCTTAGAATCGGCACTGAGGCGAGAATATCCGGTCAGAGGAATTTAAGCCCGAAACCCGCCGAGGCGGGAATCGAACCCTGGTCCTTGGCCAGCGCTCTGCATCAAGGTCTGCCGCTCTAAGCATTGAGCCACACTTCTCCACAAGATAAGAGGGTGAGAGGAACAAAGCAACCGAGGGTTAAGAGTTAAAAAGCCAGGTCTTAATTCCTTTACTGAATGTCATGTAGCACGTTTCAGAGTGCAGAAATTGGGGTAAAGAATTCCACAGGGAGGGAGCTAACACAGAGAATGAGCGTCCGCCCATTTTGGCTCTATTTACACGAGGTACCCTGAACTTGTGCTGAGTTGAGGACCTCAGGGTGCGCGGGGGAACATATTGCTGAACCAACGAGGACAGGTAGTTCGGGGCTTTGCTAGTCTTGATCCGGTGCATTAAGCAGAGTGCTTTGAATTTAACACAGCTCTCAATTCGTAACCAATGCAGTTTGCGTAAATGAGAAGCAGTCGAGGTTCTGGCAGGCAGATTACATATGAGGCGAACTGCCATGTTCTGTACCACCTGATACTTCTTGGTTACCTCCTTACAGGTGCCCAGGAGTAGAATGTTCCCGTAGTCCAGGCGAGAGGTGACAAGAGCCTGGACTACAGTCCTCAGGGTGTCCTCCGGGAGCATCTGGGTTATATTATGATATGCACCTGCATCAAATATACCAAATGGAATATTTCTTTCTAACACAGCAACTATACTTTTTTAACGATTGTGGCTACAATTATTATTTTAATTTGAGAACCGCCTTGTTCAGGAAGCCACGTAATGAGTGTATCAGTGCTGTATCTACGGACAACAGAGAATCCAAAATATAAAATATGAATATACATGTTCTTGCACTGTATTTTAATGTATTTAATATTATAGAAGGTAACCAAAGTAAAACAAGCATTGGCATAGCCAATATGTCTCGCCTTTGGGACCTTATAAGCACAATATTGTTTTTTTGAAGGGTTGGTAGGGCTAGGATTAAATCGGGCATTTGTTTGACATGTTAATGTATTCAAAGTATCTGTGTATTATCACAGCAGCTAAACATGTAGTACAACATCTGTAGCTAGCGACATGAACAGTTCCCCACTTTCCAAGGTCCAGCATGCTCTCCCCATGCCAACCACCCCTAAAATAAACTAGAAATGAAGCGCACTACGAAATGAGCCAGTGGACTACAACATATTCAATACATTAGGCAAATTAAAAAAATAGTACTCATTTTATTTTTGATTGGTTTCAAGAAGCTTTCTTTTGTAAAACACATGAACACCTTTTTTAACCCCTTCGATGCTCATGACGAGCTCAGCTCGTCATGGGTTACGCCTCTCGTACACTCATGACGAGCTAAGCTCGTAATGTTACTCAGGATGTTCGAAAACCCAGCACACAGCGGGAAAACCTCTAGCACTTAAGGTGTTAAACCCTTGTCAGTGCATAATGTTCCAACAATGTTGCATCACATTATTTTTGACTTTGAATACATTCCTAAAACTATTAACAGAATGGCAATTACTTGTGTGTAATTACCAATGCATTTCGGATTATTTCACCCTTCTTCAGGCGCAGCTGTAAACCCAAAAATATGCTGATTTCCACATTGTAAGGAACTTGACTAGTTTCTAAAATAATCCAGTTCTATCAATGGCATGAAAGAGGGAAATGCCAGGAACAGTGTAGTAAACCAACTCTGCAAATCAGTCATCATGCACTGTAAATATTCAGCACACCACCAGTATGTGCTTAGAACCATGTGCTCAGACACAAATGTTATAGTGCCGCTCCTTGTTTGAGTACCCCAAAAACACTGTAATGACTAAAAAAGGAAGAAACAGAAAACAAAACCCTTGCTACCAATGCTAATAATTTTATAAAAAAATAAATGTCTTTCTGATACGGGCTGCAGCATACTACAAGATCCAGCATGCATCAGTAATCTTACTTGTGCAATGAATCATGCTTCCTAAATCTCAGCGCAAAAACTCTGTGTGTCCTCGTGCATTACAAGCATACATTGACAGCCTATGGCCATCAGCCATTATTAGGCACTTCACGCCTCTCTTCCCCCAGGGTCTCGCCTGCTGCTAGTTGGTATGCAGTGCGCATGCTCCAGGGACAGAATGAGTGATTAGATCTGTGTCCTCTCTGTTTACCAACCAGGCGCTAAGATCTAAAGCCATGTGATCACAGCAGGAATAACCTTTGAACACAGCCTTTGGCTCAGTCCTGAACACATCATCATCACTAATGCACTCCTTCAAGGCGCTAGGCATGTTTTAGCCCCCTTCTTGCCCTCTGACAGATTGCTTACTTTATTTGCACAGGATTTAAAGGCTAGAGCGTTTCTTCCGTCCATTCATTTACAGTGCTTCGTGGCTGCCGCGGTGCTGTTAGACACTGGGCGCTGCAGCAGGGGGCTGTGACGCCGTCAGACTTCAAATTTAAGATCTGGATGGGCCCCCCTCAGACAAATGTGGTCAAGGGTTCCAGTATTATCCTGCGATATCGTAATTGCATGATATAGCGCTTAGTACCCCTGACGTGGATTCAGCTGTGTCCTCATTTTCTGGGCTCTTGGAAGAGGTTTGTTGCCTGCATCTCGGATATCAGATATGCCCTGGTCAGGTGCTCATCTTAAAAACCCAAGTATTCTCACCAATGTTAAAGTATGGGCGCAAAATCCGTTCCGCTCGCGAAAATTGCAAATTTTCTTTAATTTCGCGATCCGCGAATCTCGCAAATTGCCGAAAAATTCGCACATTTGCTTGCGGACAGATTATTATTATTTTTTTAACCCGCATAGAAGCCCCATTCGTTTGGCCCCACCACACACACACTAGAGTATGCAACGTCTTCCCGCCCTTTCTCACTATGATGGACAGCTTATTCGAGGGACCTCGGCGCCTGTCAGCGCGGTGGCAAAGTTACAGACACACGTCACTGGAGACAACTCTTCTGGGCCTTTACGCAGCTGTAGTGTAGCAAAAGCACTATACATTTACCCAACGAGGTAGCACTTGCTGATTAGCCAGTAGAAAGTACTCCAGTTGAGTAGAGGTATGGCAAAACCGGTGGCATCATCGTGGATAAATATGCAGGCAGGATTCATTCTTGCACAATGCTTCTGTCGCAAAAATTAAACCTCTACAGGAAGCACTTACAGATATGAGCAGGTGCCCGAGTTGAAGCTCTAATTCAGTCGCGCATTATAATCCGCCCAAAAAACTAGTGAGCACGGTCCAGGTGTGCTTCCTCCCCATATCTACCGCCTACAATTAGATGTAATCCTTGATGGAGGTCTTTGCATCCACGAGTTTCTCGAGCACAATCCCCGTGTACTTCCTGTGACCAGGGGGCTGCTTTCTTCTCATCTGCTGCTCTGATCGGTTTCTGACCCTTTATAAACAAGAGGCATGTGAACTCGCATAGAAGCCCCGCCCGTTTGGCCCCGCCACACACACACTAGGGTATGCAACGTCTTCCCGCCCTTTCCTCACTATGATGGACAGCTCACTCGAGGGACCTCGGTGCCTTTCGGTGCGGTGGCAAAGTTACAGATACACATGTCACATTATTTGTGCAAATGGCAAAAAAATCCGCGAGTTCACGGGAAAATCCGTGAACTCGCTGACTTTTTTGCCGTTTATTTTTGACGCCACTTTACGGTCGCAGGAGTATTTACAGTATGAATTTGTTCATCCTGCTCCTTTAGCAATGCGGCCTTTGGAGGATTTCCATTGCATCATTTACACTGATGGTTCGGCGCAGGTTGCTCATGGCTCTAAAGATGCCTACGTTTCCGCGTGCGCCATTGTCGTCGGTGCCATGGTGAACGATGATTTCAAGTCCAGTGTCGTGCACACGCAGACGCTTGGGGACTGCACCGCACAATTAGAAGAACTTCGTGCTCTGATGCTTGCATTGGAGTACGCAGATCCTAGTGTGACGACTTTGATCGTAAGTGACTCTTACTACTGTGTCCAGTCTTACAATGAAAACTTGTTCTTTTGGATTCAGAATGAATTTCGTGATTCCAAAGGTAGCACAATAAAACATAAAAGGATCTGGGTCCGGGTGGCGAACTTAAAGAAAAGTTGCCACTCGTGTTTGTGATTCTTACTCTTGGCCATCAGAGCGTGGGAGTCCACGCTGTCGGTAATTCGCTTGCTGATGAAGCAGTATCAAAATACTTAGTTGCAGCAGTCACGCGGTCCAAAAGTAAGATAGATGATGACATCTTGGCAGCTGTTGCTGCCACTGAGAAGGGAGGTAAATATCCTGCGGGGTTCCCTTCGAAGTACACATACCACTTAAGTCCCGATAAGGTTCCTTATGTGAAAATTACTGATGTTGGCGAACGTTTAATTCCCAACTCGGATCGCAGGGCTACTTTGATTACAGCGGCTCATGAAAGTGTGGCGTCTGCGCATGCGGGCGTCTCAGCCACTGTAACACAGCTACAACAGAGGTTCTGGTGGCGGAGACTGTACAAACAGACGCGCGATTATGTCCTTCAATGTGACATTTGCCAGCAGATTAAGCCTTCAACTGCTGCCCGTCCGCCTCAGACACAGTTGTACATTTCTAATAAAGCACTGGGGTGCGTTTATTTAGATCACTGCGGTCCTTTTTCTTCTGATACTGCGTATAAATACATCTTAGTAGCAGTTGATTCATGCACACACTTTGTGTGGGTATGGCCCCATCGGAGCGCTGATTCACGGACTGTCATTAAGGATTTGCGAGTCTTTATAGGGATTTTTGCCTGTGGTACCTTCCATTCGGATCAGGGTCCGGATTTCGCCTCTAAGGCGTATAAGGATGCTATGGTTTCGTTGGGGGTCCAAGTCAAGTTTTCGTCTCCGTACAGACCTGAGGGTAACAGTGTAGTGGAACGAATGAACCGTGACTTAAAGCAATCTTTGACAGCTCGAGTTATAGGCACTGGCAGAAACTGGTTGGCCCACCTCAATGGCATGCAGCGTGCGCTTAATAATCTCCCTAGAAGGTCTCTGGGTGGGCGGACCCCATACGAAATGCTCTTTGGTATCAAGATGTATGTCCCTGACCTCGACGGTCTAGACTGCAAGGCCCAAGCCGCGGCCTTTGACGTAGATGAACATTGCAATGTTTTACAGGATCTACAAAAGACCAGAGACAGTCTAGCTAAGGAACATTTGCCCTCCACATCGGATGATGCGTTGCAGATCCCGGTAGTTGGCTGGCTACCCCAAGTTGGAGAACTGGTTCGAGAGAAGATCGATAACAAGAAAGAGTTTGGTCCCTCATATCGTGCACCGGTTCGAGTTCTTGGAGTGAAGGGCACGAGAACAGTCATATTACCACCACTTCCAGGTCGAAAGAAAAACAGATTTATTTCAATTGACAATGTCAAGACACACAGGGTGGCCGATTCTTCATAGCATGACACCGGCTGTATCCTGTCCTTCCATGGTGAGGCACTCTGTGCTGGCTATTACTTCTGGTGCAGAACCGGAGGTGTCCCTCGAGATGCCTGCTATTTCCAGTCCTTTATTAAATACTATTCCTGTTACTAACATTGATGAGCTGAACTATACCTATCCAACTGATTTATCAATGCCAGATTTGCAGACACGTTTGGCCGACCAGTCCAGATTCTCTTTTGACTCTGTTTCGGAACATTCAAAGAAACCCTCAACTATTGCAAAATATGCCACTTTATTTAAAAAACATTTTTTAATTCCCCCTTGGACATACATTTGGTTGATTCTATTTTCATTTTATCTTTTTATGTCAACTGGTTTTGTGTTTTATTTTTTCTGCCTGATCGATGGTCACTATGTCAAAGAAAGAACAGGAATTCGGTACCTTAATGGAACATTGGCCCCTCTTTCATCTTCACATTCAGCACACAGACTGAAACGAGACTTGAATACAGTCAACATTACTGCTTGGCCTGTCCTTGATGGGATTGTGTGGGATGCGGTTAGATTTCAGATACATGGCCCCACTGAAGTGATTAATGTTCCGAATGTGCTTAGAGTAAACATGGGGGATGTGATTAAACAAAATATACGTTCTGATGATTGGGATATTCAGGCCGTAGAAGCATTATTCTCTGATTTGAAATATTATGCTGCTTTTGATGCTGAGGATTTATACTTAGATTCTATTAATTATGGTGATTTGTTTTGCTTCCAACATTATGGTAATCATTTTCTGCATAAGACAAATTCCAGGAGGGTTGCTGTAAATTACACGCAGTGGGAACATTGCCCAGCTCCATTGGGAGGCAGCTCAAATACATTTCTGAAAAAATACAATTATCTTACAGACTTTAATCAATCAAATCCTGAGTCATTTTATTTCAAAATGACACAAAAGTCCATGTCCAAAGTTAGACTTACCGATACAAAATTGCTGTATTCGAAGTAATTTCTAGACAAATTAGCTGTAGATGGCTACGAGTTATGGAAAGGAACAATTGACCTTAAATCGGTTTGGGGTACCAAGGATTGGCAGGTACAAGGCACTGATGCTTTGCACCGTGCATGTCTCATCCCGAATCACATGTTGTTTCTAAATTCTACTATTTCCCAAACAACATGCTTTGGATTGGCGACTTCTAAAAAATTAAATACACCAATTATCCCCGAATTGGAAGAATATTCAGGATGGGGTAATTATACTGAATTGTCCATTCGTGAGTTACAGACTCTATTGCACAATTCGTCCTTTAATGTATCCAGTTTGGATCCGAAGGGTTGGCTGATGTGGCATAGAAGTGCTGATTCTTGCCAACGTCGTTTTCTGGGTTTGGCTGAAGGGTTCACACAAGTCAGACCTGATCCCCGTTTTGAAACTGATTATACTGTCACTACTTACTCTGTGGGGAAACTGTGTCAGAATTGGTTACAACATTCCACGTTAGCTGCAGTTAAACTACATCTGTCTCAGTTAAATGATAATGTGGACTTAAATGATTTTATAAAAGGCTCAGCTAATGTTAGGTCTAAACAGTGGATTTATGCGGTTTACAATGAAATTTGGAAATTTTCACAAATTGAGGCTGCTAAGCGCCTAAGGGCGATTGACCAAGCAAATTTGGAAAAAGTGCTTGCAGTTGTCGATAACAGTATTAACATGCTTTCTTCCCGAATTTACACGTTGAATAATATTGTCTCTTCTGTAGTTGACATTGTGAATGATGAGGTGTCTGTATTGTACCATGGTCAAAATCAATTGCGTTCTGTGATGCAGTTTGCGTGGACACTACAGACTCTTAAGGCGGGCCGCGTGCCCTGGAGTTACATGAACGTGTCCTCCCTATTTGCCCCATTTAATTTGACTGACAAGCAGCGCATGCTTTCCATGCGAGATGCATCATTTTCTATGTTACACATTGAAAAGTTAGAATCTTTGCCCTTTTCTGTAGCTGAGGCAGCTGCTGCAACATGGCTTATCCATGGAATTATTACATTACCATTTGCTTTGTACAAATTTACTAATTTTATGCTGTATATTGCAATAGGGCGATATGAACCACTAGGCAGTGCTTTTCTCCATGAGGCATGGTCTTTACTTTACACATACAGATGTCTAAAGGATGGAAAGGGAGTGAATCTGAATGGTGAAGAATGCACACATTCGCCTGACCGTTCACTGATATGCAGACACATCCAGCTGCATGGTTCTTGTAATCAGGACCGGCCTAATTTAGCCTGTGTTTTGAAAGGCACGCCAGTTCCAACAATAGTTCCCACATTTACAATATTGACAAACGGTAGTTATTTACTTTTGAATAACGAGGAGTGTTGTGGGTTAATGGTCGGTATCGCTTATGTGGTTACTGTATCAGAACGTGTGGTGTGTTGCAAGAACATGCTATATCCACCCACGCATGGGAATTCAGATGTTTCCATCTGGCCGCGCATCCCAACCTTGAAAGCGGAGTTCAATTGTATGAGCAGAATAAGGACTCTTTTGTCTCAAAAGGAAGTGGCCCTGAGCTCGGCCCGTGAAACTTATGTCCTTCACATAGCTAACACACGGACTGAGGTGCAGGCACTTTTAAATACTGACTTGCCGTTTCATTTCTGCGAATTAGTCATCAAATCTTTAATGCCTCCTCCACGTCTGGCTTAGCTCATATTTTAAATTGGTTAGCAGTGGTCTCGTGACTACGTTTGAAAAGATTTTTGGTGTCATCCCCGCTTTCTTCCATTCTATATTTTCAAGTCTGTTTGGCGGATTCCCTGTTTTGCTGGCTTTAGCTGCAGGCGTTTTGATATTATTCTGCTTCCTAAAACATGGATGCCCATCCTGCGCAAGAAGCCGCTCAGCTCCTGCTGACATTGTTTCGGCATTTGGATTATCGTTTCGATTTTACTATTTCACATGTGTCCAGCCTGTGTTTCATTGCCTGAGCTGCGATTTTGACTGGGCCATTGATTTGTGTCTCTGCTTGCCGTTATCTCCTGACGTCGATTTTAATCACCTGATGGGCCCCGTAGTTGCTCACGAGTTGGTTTGTTCTGGCGAAAGGATTATGGCCTTGGCAGCGATGCATGGACTAATGGGTCAGTGGGACATACCCGCAGCGGCGCATGAGTTTCTGGCACATAGCGTTCTTGAGAACCCACCGAGTTGTCCTCTGATGTTAATAGAGGGTCCGGTGCTGAAAGAGCACGTATGTTCTTTCCCATTGCTTAATTGGATGGCTGAACGGTTTTCGGATGATGACAGTGATTTCATGTTGGAAGCTGTTGCTACCTATTTTGCATATTCTATCCACCCATGAGTGGCTTTGGAGACTTTCATTTTAATGGCACGTGACTTTTTAGTAATTCTGAATGGTGCCTTTTTCTTACGAACTTTCATTATGATCTAGGCCTATGATTTTATGTTTGGCCTCAAGTTCAAGACTTATATTACATTTTGTTTGGCCACAATAGGCATTCATACATATTTTTATATACATTTTATATACATTTTTAGCTTAGCTCAATATTGTTGAACTCTGCTTTCATGTTATGCCTTTATTTTAGTATTGGCTTATATATTTTTTTGACCGTCCTTGGATCATTGGGGGGGGTGTCATATAGATGCTGATTTTCTATATACTGTGTTAAGTTAGCATGAGTTAATTAAATGTTTAAACAACATATTTTCCTTTGGCTTCAGTTTGCACACAACACATAATTGTTATTGTAGCTTTCAACCTAGACGAAAGATGTGATTTATTTGAGAATAATATGTTATTGCTCTGATATCAGTCGTTCTTGGTACAATGTCTGAACAGTGGGTGCTGAACGCTCTATGAATAACCTAACATAAGGTTGCTGGGAGCTCTGATCCTCGCACCACTAGACATAACACAAATACAGTTGCTGCCAACATTGGGCTCTAAGCGGGTTTAAGATAGAGTTACTGAGAACGCAAAAACACACTTGATGGTGCTTCGCATGCAGAGAGCTGGTAGCTGATGATGTGATCTTCTCCTACTGACATTTAGAGGTATGGGCCCGCCCTGCTAAAACCCAACTGAGACCTTCTTAGATATAATATAGTATGCTAAATAGGGTGCGCGAAATATAGGTGATACAGATTTCAATTGATTTTTGCATTATAATATGCTATCACCGTTTGCTTACTATGGATTAGTGACTATGCTGATAACTCTGATTTTTATAATATGTATTCTGGTATTATATAAGATACTGCGTTTAAGAACCTTGCATTGAAAAATAAATATTTCAAACTTGCAAATGTCTTCTTTTACTCCCCGTTTTGGTTTGAAATGATTATAGAGCGAAAGAGTGTTCATGTGTTCCACGATACCTGAGGTAACCTAAGTTCATGTTCTGGTTTGTCTAAGTCATTGGTAGTTTGTTATGACCAATGAGACACATTAGCTAGCTCGGTAAGGGGATTTTGGATACTAAGGTGAGTTCTGGGTCACCCTAATTCACTGAGGTTCCTGATCTTTATGCACAGTTCTGTAAGAGAACGAATCCCTGCTACAGGTAGACTACATTCAGATACCCGATGTAGATTTAGGGGCAGTGATTACAACAGATCCCCTTCGAATATGGCGGCCTACCTCGCCAGAAGCGAACATCATCATCGCTAATGCGCGCCTTCAAGGCGCTAGGCATGTTTTAGCCCCCCCTCTCGTCCTCTTACAGATTGCTTATTTTATTTGCACAGGATTTAAAGTCTAGAGCTTACTTCCATCCGTTCATTTACATCGCTTTGTGGTTGTTGCAGTGCTGTTAAACACTGGGCACTGCAGAAGGGGGCTGTGATGCCGTCAGACTTCAGATTTAACGTCATGATCGCCCCCCCTGACAAATGCGGTTGATGGTTCCAGTATTATCCTGCTATATCGTGGTTGCATGATATATCGCTTAGTACCCCTGAGGATGATTCAGCTGTGTCCTCATTTTCTGGGCTCACGGAAGAGGTTTGTGGCCTGCATCTCGGATATCAGATATGCCCTAGTCAGGTGCTCGTCTTAAAAACCCAAGTTTTCTCGCCAATGTTTGCCCTTTTCAACATTTTTTTTGCAGTTTTATGTATCGGGAACTCGACCCGAAGGTATTGCATCACTTTACATGAGCGTCAGTTATGTTACACAAGGACGCATTCATTTTGTTAGGCGCAGGGAGACTACATTCAGATACCCGATGTAAACTTAGGGGCAGTGATTACAACAGATCCCCTTTGAATATGGCAGCCTACCTCACCAGAAGCGAACATCATCGTCGCTAATGCCTCCTTCAAGGTGCTGGGTATTGTTTGCCCCCCCTCTCGCCCTCTGACAGAATGCCTATTTTATTTGCACGAGATTTAAAGGCTAGAGCGTTTCTACCATCCGTTCATTTACAGCACTTTGTGCAAAACGCAAGGGTAGATTATTTCCAACGTGGGGAGCCCAATGAATAGCATGGATTTATAGCAGCAAACTTAACAAGCCCACGAGTGGGGTGCACGCTCGCTTGCGAGCAGCAGCCGATCTGTTTCCAATTATCGCACCCGCGTCTGGGCATGATAATTGGCAACAGATGCCGCTGCTGCGCGAAACCGCAAGCCCTATGCCATGGGCGTCAATATTGCCTCAAAAAGCTGGGACAAAAAGACACCTTTAGCCAATTGTGTGCTGTCTTTTTACAAAGACACACACAAAGGCCTATGGCATATCAGGACTTTGAGCAGGAGCTTGCTCTCTCGTGCGCGAAGTGCTGGTCAGCTCCAAGAGGCACTTTCCTTAGCGTAGCGCATGTGCTGCGCTAATGCTCGACCTAAAAAATGGTTTGTGTGCCTTACCAAAGTACCTCGGAATGCTTTATAATTTCATGCATTCATGCAAACCAGTTGAAAAGCAATTACCATGACATACCATAGATCAGTAGTTATGTGACCATGTATTCATAAAAAAAAACAGCGAAATCACATAGGAAGAAAATAGTGGTGTTGTCATGATGCATGTGCAGGTTACATAATCGCTTTATGTGTTATGCTAACAAAGAAACTGCCGCCGGTGCAAATATGCGGTACAAAAGGGGGTGGTGATGGACGGAGCATCTGAATCAATCAAACACTCACACCCAGTCAAAAGATCTGGGTTTAATCCATCACCGTTCTTTAGCCCACTCTGCCACCCCAGTTCAGACATGGCTATATGCAAATCAGTCTGACCCTGTGCCTCATGGGAACAGTCCAGCCCGAACTGCCAAGCCATGTCTTCCCTGGACCGGAAACAAGCTTCCGAGGACCGGTTTCTGGCATTCCAGCCGTCTTCAGCCGGCTTGCTTGAATCCAGTGGCAAAGTGAGCAAGGGACTCATGTCTGAGCATACCCTTTTGTTTCACTTTGTTCACCCTAAGTTGGCAGGGTATGCTCAGACGTGAGTCCCTTGCTCACTTGGCCACTGGATTCAAGATAGCCTGGCTGATGAGGATTATGAATCCGAAACCGGTCCCAGGATGCTTGTTTCCGGTCTAGGGAAGACATGGCTTGGCAGTTCGGGCTGGACTGTTCCCAAGGATCAAGCACCTCAGATGGCCGAAACTTGCATCTCGCCGCAATCGGCTACAAAACTGAGGCTGGCGTGGAAATGCTATTATATCAGAAATATTGCAATGGAAGTTATGTGGTAGCTGGATGCCACTAGACTGAATGAGAGGAAAGAAAGCTATTGAGAGCATGCGCCATGTTTGCACGGTGTGCGTACGGTATTTTACTTAGTAAATCACACACGTACATACTCAGCTAGCTATGCTGCAAGATTACTGAAAACAAAGAAGAATAAGAGTTCATTTCGGTGTAGCTGGTTTTTACTCAATAAATCTCACTCATGCTTAAGTGGCCAACTTGGCTGGCTGTGTTACAAAATAAATCACAAGAATGAGAGTGTATCACTATTTTAGAGTGGGTCTACAATATCCTATGTGCACATTGAGGACGGCATGTTAAATAATATAGCCTATCCTTTAGGTCGTATGAGTGTACCATGTACCTAAAATGAATGGCAAATGCCACTCCTTCTTGTGTGCATTTCTGCCTTTGTGCTGTATCCAGGTAGTGCCTGGGTGCTTTTTACAGCTACTGCCTTTATGCTCTATGTTAGATACAGCTTGTGTTCCTCGATGCCTGCAACTGCCTATGTGTTGAATACAACTACTGCCTGTGTGCTCTCCGTAAACTAGTGCATGTGTACTCTTTGCAAGCTACTGCCTGTATCCTCTATGTAAGCTTCTACTTGTGTGCTGTATGTAAGCCACTGCGGGTGCTCTCCATATAGGCTACTGTGGGTGTGTTGTACGTAAACTGCTGCCTGTGTACCTTATTTTAGCCTCTAGTTGTGTGCAATATGTAAGCTACTGCCTGTGTGCTATTCGTAAGCTCAGGGTTTTGTGTGGCATAAAAAACTGGGGGGTCTTTCAAAGGGGCGTTACAGATGTAATTAAGGGTGTGGCTTAAAAGCACCTTAGCTGAAAATCTATGCTTAGCTTAGTGTGCCACCCCACTGGTATTTTACTACTTCTTTCATTACATCCAGATATATATAATACAGCAATTAACATTACACTTACAACAAGCCAGTACTATTGGCTTTTTCAATGGGTGTTAGTTGCATAACATGAATAAGTAAAAACCATGGATCCGTAGATTCACATATTGTAAATGCTTCAGTTCTAAAATGGTGAGACTGTTAAAGAACCATAACAAGTCTCTTTGAAGTTACATTAAATGCAGGGACGTGTGGTTCTGCTGCAGGGTTTAGATTTATTTTTTCCATCCTGAGGGTGAGGGTAAAAATGGACAGTCCTATAGGGATCCGTCTCAGCACCTGCTTTTTAGGTCTCGCCTAGCGACACAGCGCATGCGCTGCTTGTTTGGGAGATCAATTGTTGTTGATTTCTCTTCCGAAGCAGGGGTGGAAGCTCCACCCATGTTTCTAATTGGCACGGGCCCTAAATGCATGATTTTCATTGGGAGGGAGGCATGTTTTGTTGCCTCCCTGTCTCCTGCTCGCCGTGCCCCCCCGGACAGGCAATGTGCACGCATAGTGCTCGCTTCGTTTCAGCAAAGCGCGTGCATTGCGCGCTTTCACTTTCTATACCTCCCACCGTCGGCTCCAGATCATCTCGGAAGCTCCCGGTGACCCTGCACGACGTCAGCAGTCTCGGAGTCGACTCACCGTTCTTTAATTGTGGGCAAGTCTCTAATACCCGTCTCGTCCGCTTTGTTTATGTCACTTAACGAGAGGCTATTTACTACATTTCTGCAAACTCAAAACACGGAAGACAGCGAGGACAGTACACAGCGCGTGAAGTGTAAATGAGAAAGGGGGTTCCCTCTGGGTGAGGGTACGCACCATGCGGTCCCACCACACACAAAGTGTTAAGGAGCTTAAGCACAAACCCAACAGCATCACTTTGTTACTTACTGTGTCACTTCTGGAGTTGAAATGCTGGAACACAAAAGCCCCAAATACAAACCCGGAGAACACGGTGCTAGTGGTCTTCCCTTCCATCATCTTTCAGCAGCTATGACCTGGGTGCTCTGTCTGTTCATCAGGGCCGGACTGGTATTTCCGGGCACCGGGCAATCCCCCGGTAGGCTGGCTGGGGTGGGGGCCGGTTTTTGCACAGGGGGCCGGTTTTGTTGTGGGGCCGATTTTCGGTCTGTGAGTCACGGATCGAAAATCGGCCCCACAACAAAACCGGCACCCTGTGCATGAGTTAGTCAGTAGTCTGTCTGTCTGTGTGACCTGACCTCCACTGCGGGCTGCGGAGTAGCACCAGCAGAGATTAGAAAGACACCATACCGGGCCACTCCGCTGCATGCGGCCAAAAAGCTCAACTGTCTGGTACTCTGGGGCACTCTAAGCAGCACCCGGTGCAGTCTGGCCAGGCGGATATAGGGTGCGCAGCGCAGGCTGCGCAGATGTCTCCGGGGCAGTGCACCCTTAGGGTGGGGCTGGCGATCTGTCATGCGCATTGTTGCTCGCACATTAAAAAGAGCTCGTGACTGGTGAGGCAAGGACGCAAAGGCATCCCAGAGGCCCCTGCTAGAGAAACGAGTCGACTGAGACAGGGAGAGGCAAGGCACCGCACCGACTTGTGCGAACATAATTTAATTATTTTGAGCCCCCTGTCTACCGTCCACAGCCCGGTGAGTCTGTCCAGCCTTTGCAATCATCATGGGCAGTGTGAGCTTTGCTGTGCGGGTGTCACGACCGGGCCGGTATTATAAAAAGCAAAAGGTATAATTAGGACCGGTAGCTTTAGTTTTCATGTAAATGCACTTTAGCTGCGACATAATGTCCATTAAATTCTCGTTTGGGCGTCCAGCAGAGAATTCCTCACCCTCCGTGTAATCTTAAGGAGAGATCTCATAAAGATCACACAAGATGTCAGGGGTGTATTTCTGTATGAGTGCTGGGCGCGTAGATGCGCAATCACACATTCATCAGGCGCTTTGCATACTTTGTAAACTTAAAATATGCCCTCCCTTTCCTATTACAGTAAATTCACATGACAAATCATTATGTATAGCAATCCTGCTGGCTGCTGCATAATTTTCAACGTTTCCTTTGTATTCGATGTTTCTCCTTTCTTCTGTACACCTGTGGCCAGTATCTGCCAGTAATTTCATGCCCGGGCCCGGTTCTGCGCAGTAGATTTAAATTGTAAGCAGGGTGGACAAGGTGGTGGCTGGAGTTGCGCACCGTCGTGGGCCTGGCTGTGGCTGGCTGCAGCCTGCAAGCAATAAATAAAATACTTTAATCGTGATGATTGTTTGTCAGGGTCAGCGATAGTGAGTGACAATCGTCATAGTTAACATTTTTGATTTGCATAGCTGCATTGCCAAAGTTTCAGATTGCTGTGTGTGACATTTTCATAATTACAGTGTAATTATGAGTGACGTTTCACTTACAATGAGTATGAATGATATTTTCTTGCAGGCAAAAATCAAGCAATGAAGGCGAGGGAAACATATAAATACAAAAATTAGACCCATGATATGAGCAACAAGAAACTCTAAGAAGATCTGCGGCAGCTGACTCATATTTACAATGAAATTATGAAAATGTCAAACATAGCAATCTGAAAAATTGGCAGCTATGGCACTGATTTAACTATTCTGTGCTTTCTGGGAGTTGTGGTCTTGATATGCCCCTCAGTGGACCACTTTGTATGAATACACTTGCAAATAAAGATACCTAAAACGAAAGCCTTGGATTGCGTAAACATGGTGTCCTACTGACAAGGGCCTGACAGTAGATCTGGCTGACATCCTAAATATCCAGCGTCTCATTTGTCCAGGTTGTGGTGTCTTGCGATCTTTTTTAACGGAATGGGACACATTTTTCATTATTCAGACTTTACCCAGAGTAAAAGAGATAAAGGCAGAGAAAGGAAAAAGGAGAGATAGGAAAAGAGTAAAAAAGGGGAAAGCATGGACGAAAAAGAACCTGTAAGAGAATAAAGCTAAAGCAGTGTGGGGGTGGTGCAAAATGGCATTAGTTATTCACAAGTCTAGGCACCCCAGCTTTCAGCTACTCCTGAAGTGGGTCTCTAAGAAAACTTTGAACCCCCTGTGCTTATTATTTTTTTAAATTAGGCACTGCCTCTATCTTTACCTCATTTTCAAGAGTTGACAGGCCATGTCTCCCTAGTTCAGGGCGTCCCTGGGAGGCTTGGCTTTCACAGGTGCTCTGTGTTAAGAGCTTCACGACTCCTTCCCTTCCTGAGATTATATCGGGCTCCCCTGTCACAGTCTTTGTCTGCTGATCTTTTAGGTACGATGTGATACGCCTGCGAGTTTTGTGTCCCCTGGGCCCTGGGATTATCGCCCGGTTTTGAAAGGCCTCGTTCCCTGGCCTTTATGCAGCGGCCAACTCAGTCCCCTGCTTTGGGGAACACAGTGTGGAGCTCGTGGCATCGCTGGTGCCGTGTACAGAACCACAGTAAATACCCCATCAAAGTCAAGTCACGTGCAATGCCTCAGCAGGACACGTCCTCAACGTGGCACATAGCCCATGACAGTGACATATTTCACCAGGCCTGCATTTCACAGTCAGTGATTGTGCTGCCTGGCATGACTGAGACTGCAGCGTCACAAGACTTCTAAAGTAGAAAGTGAATGATCCCATAATAATGCAGCACATTCCAGGAAGGCGACAGGGGCTGCCCTTCTAGCAATAGATCAAGCACCCGCTTGGCGGCCTGATATATAAAGTCAACAAAATAGCAAAAGCTGCATTCAGTGCCATGGAAGTATTCAGTCAGAATTGGGACTCTTAATGTTACATCAGGGCTCTTGGCCACAATGGTGGACTCCTCCGAAAAAGAGCACAATATTTGTGTGGCCTGTTTTGTGCTGCACCACATTGCATTATATCACATTGGCCTTTGCACTGGAGTGTAGGCACACACAGAATTTAAAGCAGTGTCAGTGATCGAGCGACGGGACTGGAGGTGGGCCCGAAGAATAGAGTGCTGGTGTGCTCTTTCTTCTGAGTGCCCTGGCTGGGAGCCAAATTGGTAGAACTGGCAGTTGTTAGTTACTGATGAGCCGTGGTTTGTGTAACTCTCCCGGTAATATAAATCTGAGACCCCATATCAGCCTGTCACTGCACTAGACTAAATATTCATTTGCCGCCCTCAGTGCTATCCATGAGCATGCATAGCTGGGTAATGCTACACCACCTCACCCACATTTTTCCAGCAGAGCATTTCATAGTCATGTGAGGCAATCATGCCAGTCACCCTCCCTTTTGCACAACGTCAAAGTCCTGCCAAGCCCATGCTATGATGTCATAGCGCATGCTCTGAAGCCTCACATGTGCGCCAATTGTGCTGCATAAATATTTACAGTAAGTCTGATTGTATGACTTTAAAAGTCTGCACGTGCTCTTCAGTACAGTCAACAGCGACACAGGGACATGCTTACAGCGCCACTAGCAATAGAAGTGGAAGCCGTGAATAGAGAGCATACTGTCTAGTGCCGGATAGTAAATCTGAACATCTGCGTTTTGAGAAAACATGAAGTTACTTTGCTGCACAGGGAACCTCCAAGTTGATTGTGCAGTGGAAGTACTATGCAGCTTAAGCCATAACGTCTCTCACTCGTGTGCCATCCTGCTACTGGGGGAACATTCTCATCAGGAAACATACCGATTTAGGGAAGCAAGAGGGAACCTATTTTTATTATGTAATAGGAGGTGGCCTTTGCGGCGAGAGGGGGCCTTGAGAAGGAACCCTAGTTCTACAGTGATAACCCTGTCGGGTCAAACTCTTACAATGTCCTTCGCAGACATCTTCATCAAAGCTCATTCATCTATCGATCTATCCATTCATTCATCCATTTATCCATATATCCATCCATTTAAATGGGATCACTCGCCGTAGTCACCTCCGTGTTCTTTCGAGATTCAAAAGGCTGCGCACATGCGATGCACATGTAGTTAAGTCATGGATATTTATTGAGCTCATGCCTGGCATAAAGTGTCCTACAAGTTGTCACACAAGTCACGTAAATTGTCACATAAGTGCCCTTGAGGACAACCTATGCTTCATGTTCATGGTTGGGCTAAATGATTGGTGGTAGGGTCTGTAACTATTTGCTGCTGATACAATGGCAGTGAGAAATGCCAATTATTAACTCCTCAAAGTAAATGTACATACATATCTGCTAATCTGCTTCACATAGCACTCAGCACATGTCCTGTGTCTTCTCTGTGTGGATTCTGGGACACACAGCAGAAGCTGAGTGTAGGCACAGGCTACCTTCAGCCAGTCAATGGCTACTAAGCGCTACTACTAGAGGGCACATCTGGCCCTTTGAAGCCTTGTCTATAGCTAAACACTGCTAGATGGAGTTACCATATGATATAACAGGCAATATTAAATCAGCCCAATAAGGTGTGGAGCAATAGAGCCCTTGCCAGCGGGGCAAGCCCTCTTAATTCCAGTGGAAATAGCTATGCTCAGAAAAGTGCAACAATGAATAGTGATACACTACACTAGCCATACACTTACAGAAGTAGTTGCACTCACAGCACTTTAAAGAATATGAATCCGTAAACTCTCCTGTGTTAAACATTCAAAATGATACTGGGACATGGTGGGGAGATGCTCTTCAAGGATGGTGAGCTGTAGCTCTAGTCTTCCACAGGCCTCCCTTGTGGGGTGTTTTTTACATACAAATTGTTCATAATGACTGCTGAGACATGGTTAGATAAGTCCCTGTCGGCCTCAGATTCCGCCAAATTAAATTCAGTTCATTTACTATGCTTTAAAAGTTAATAAAATCTAATATGTAATGAAAAATGTGTTGAAAAATGCTTTGTTTTGGCCTTTCTGTCTCCCAAATTTTTTTTGTGGGAGAACTCCCCAAACTCCCCCTAATAGTTCCTGCTCACTACACACCATATAGGGGCTGGTCTCACTTTTACTTTGTTCTCTTTGATTCACTACTCGTGTCTATTTTTGGTGCTCTCTGTAAGAATGTCTAGGGGTACATATGACTGGGTGTGTAACCTGGTGCTCTTAAGGTTATCATCTACTATTTACTGTGCTTTGAAAGTTGAAATAATTGAATATGTAATGAAAAATGTGCTGTAAAATTCAACATTTTGGCCTGTCTTTTTCCAAAATTTTCTTGGAGAAAACCCCCCCAAAACCCCTTGCTAGTGGGCGGGCTCGCAACGCGCCGAACGGGGGCTGGTCTGGCAAAATTTGCCAGGGCTGCTTTCAGTTGCCAGTCCGGCCCTGCTGTTCATCCTGGTACGGTTTCCTACGTGCTAATCTCTCGGTGACCCCGGTCGGCTATGGAAGAGTTGCGCTGGCAGTGGCACTCGCACGTCGCACCGTCCTGCTAGGGGCGTGCAAGTCAGAGCAGCAGGGCGGCACCTGACAGACAAATGACAGCAGAAGCGCTCACCAGGACGCTTGCAATACGGAAGGCTACCAAATTGCCCATTCTCTGGGGGAGTGCGCTAAAGGACATTAAATACCACGTGCGTAGACTCAGTTTACTAGAACTGCTGAGGATTATTTTGCATTGACACGAAGTCAAGCCTTATTTTTAAGTCTGGCTTTGCTTCGGAAATAAAATACTTAGTATGCTTACTCACAGGGACCTTTGGTCAGCGGGCTTCATCAGTTGGTCTGTTAAATTGTCGTTTACATTTTGCTTCCCCAATTAGAGCATGAGGCAGTGGATCATTCCACTTTAACCATTGGCTTTCTTTCCATATAGTAACTCCACTACGTCTGTGCGCATTGTTCACATTCACCAACATTTGGTCTCAGGAGACTTCTTAATATATATTTTTATATGAACTTTAAATAATGGGTATTCATTTTGCCTGCACGTTGTGTATACGCTTAAAGTGTGATTTATTTTCTGTCTCCTTTTTGTAGTTTTTAATTGACATTGTAGTACCCTGTGGCTTGAGTGCCTGGATGAGTGTCGATTTCTCCTTTCATCTTTCCCAAATAACAAAAATAAAAAGAGAACCGAACGGCTTTATATGGAAAATATAACTTGTTTAAATGACCACAACACTGATTTTTTTTTTCAAACTGAAATTTTTTCAAAGCAAAAAAATGGTGTTTTTTTCTTGTAGTAAAAAAAAGAAACTAACCAGCTTACCAAGGCCAGACCTCTTGGCTTTGCGAATGCTTCTTTTTATAGCATTGCAGGACAACTGGTTTGAAATCTTTTACTGGGAGGGGAACGTTGCCATGGATGTAATGTTAAATTCATGATTCCTCTTGCCAGAAATGTAAAAAAAAAAAATCAGGATAGTGCTAAAAAATGTCTTCGAAAAAGATAATGAATCTTCGTGCACACTAGCAGGCAGTACATATAAATAACTAGAAACATTGATTCTCTAAATAAACGAAACAACATTTTAAAAGTGCAGTTTAAAAATCTAAAAAAAAAAGAGGCATAAATTACACATAAGGGAATAATACAATGTAATTTCAGTTTGGACTGTCTGTACTGTATTATTCTGCAGAACGCCTCACATCACAGCACATCCCCTGGAGTGTTCACAGGCACTACTTCTCAGGTGATCCTGCTTGTATAATGTGTTAGGTACACGTCTTCTCTGGATATTCCAACTCAACTGGGTAGGTGTCTGTGTCATCCTTTAGCGCAGCAAGTCCTGTGCAACACGGGACTCAGCAATAACGATGAGGCTCAGGAACGGCCCCACCAGCTGCTATGCACTTGATAATGTTTTCTCAGAACCACGGTGCTGCAGCTTCAGCTCCATGTTTCCCCCCTCCCCAGGAGCATCCCATGCTGTCCCGGGGTTGTCAGTGGGGTATAGGACGCAGTGACACAAGGCCTGTCCCAGGGCGGGAATTCTGCTCGACTAGGCCGTGAAAGTAATCGGGCCAGTCACAAACAGTCTCTGTTTTAGCACCTGCCTGCTTGTAAACACTACCTGCAGAAAGCACCTAGCACTGCCGCCTGGAGCAAGGTTTATTAGGTCTCGTCCTATTCCATTCCGCAAGGAATGAATAGGATGAGACTATTGGGGCTAAACTAAGAGCTAAACTAAGCTCTGAAAAATGTGGATTTCCAGAAGTGCATGTGGTCTCGGGAACGCGCTTCTATCCGCCTGCCTCGGATCACCGCATGAAAGCCATTTGTTGCTTGTTCACACTTCTTTCACTGCCGCGAGGCCGTGCGTGCTTTAAAGGGATCCGCTCACTTCTCCTCTCCCCTCGCCGAGAGCTTCACATTTCAAAGAGCTCTCCCTTGCCTCCTCTCCCCCGCCCCACTCTGACTACACATTCGAATCATGCTAAATCTCCTTTCATTCACTGTGCATTTAAAAATCGAGCCTAAATGTTACCAGCAGTTTTTGGAGTGGCTTCTTCCCTAGTTAATTCTGGCATTGCATCGCGGCTTAACTTATTTCAAATATGGCATTGCATCGCGTCTTAACTATTATTTCAGTCAGCAGCAGTCTTTTTTCTCGTTTAATTGTGCCCTGATTCTGAGCATGCTTTTGGAAATGAGCACAATTACACTTTATTTTACCTAAAACGAGTCCGCTGTTTCATTTTTCTGATGGCTTTCATTGTCTTCAGTCTGCCAGATCCGCCCTTGTTGTTTTGTCGTGTTTATAAGATGACGCGCCTTGAGTCATGCAGGCTGAGTATGGTAAATGAATATGGCGTGTTATTTCTTGTTTATTCGGCTTACAGCTGCCTTTGTCACTCATTGTTTGGAGAACATACCACATCTAACTTATACGTAAACCACACAGCAGAGTTTCTATCTAAGTTGAGGACAGGGACTGTATATATGCTGACAAGTTGCTCTCTGCAAAAGGCTAGCAAAACCCCGGGCTGCGCAACGCCCAGCATCACTCAGCACCACCACAACATCACTCAGCACCACCACAGCACCACTCAGCACCACCACAGTACCACTCAGCACCACCACATTATCACTCAACACCACCACATTATCACTCAGCACCACCACATCACCACTCAGCACCACCACATCACCACTCAGCACCACCACAGCATCACTCAGCACCACCACAGCATCACTCAGCACCACCACAGCATCACTCTGGGCCTCCACAGCATCACTCAGGGCCTCCACAGCATCACTCACGGCCTCCACAGCATCACTCAGGGCCACCACAGCATCACTCAGGGGCACCACAACATCACTATGCCCTATTACAGCATCACTGAACGCCACAGCATCACTCGTCACCACCACATCACTCCGCGTCATCACAGCATCAATCTGTGCAACCATTCAACAACAACTGGTTCAAATATGTTCTCTCAATGTTTCAAGCTTTATTACAAATGTCACAAAAAGATGTTAATATTTCACTTCTGTTCTTGGATTTTCGTCACAATAAAATACACTGAACATAATCTTCACAAAAGTTATTTACAAAAGTTTAAGCTATTGCCATTATAAATTACAATCACTTTTATTTAAGTATTAATTATTTAAAAAAATTAAAAGCCATTGTTATTTGTAATATCAATACATCTAAGTCACGTAAATACAAAACAACTTGCATTACAAATGCTATAGGTGTCACATTTGCGAAAGTTATAACTATTGGCATTGTAAATGACAAAGCTATTAATTTAGCTATTTTCAAAAACAACACATAAATAAAAAAATTGTCATTTACAAGACCAATAGCTCAAACTTTCCTAATGCGAGACCTATTGCATTGCAAATGCTTGTTCTCTTGGCAGGGTAAAAACAAGCCTTTGCAATGCAATAGGTCTCGCATTTACGCGAGTTTTAGCTATTAACATTGCAAATAACAATGCCTTTTATTATATTTTTTTAAACATAAATAATAGGCAGTGTCATTCACAATGCCAATAGGTTAAACTTGCGTAACTGCGAGACCTATTGCATTGCAAATACTTGTTATAACTGCTGGTGGTGAGCACTGGCAAGACCTTGATCGTTTAAAGCCCTGCGCAAGCTACCACCTGTGTGATGTATGTAAGTTACTGCATGTGTGCTGTACGTAAGCTACTGCCTGTGTGTTGTACGTAAGCTACTGCCTGTGTGCTGTATGTAAGCTGCTGCCTGTGTGCTGTATGTAAGCTACTGCCTGTGTCCTGTATGTAAGCTACTGCCGGTGTGCTGTACGAAAGCTACTACCTGTGTGCTGTATGTAAGCTACTGCCTTTGTGCTGTATGTAAGCTACTGCCTGTGTGTTGTACGTAAGCTATTGCCTGTGTGCTGTACATAAGCTACTGCCTGTGTGCTGTACATAAGCTACTGCATGTGTGCTGTACGTAAACTACTGTGTGTGTGCTGTACATAAGCTACTGCTTGTGTAATCTTCATAAGCTATTGCCTTTGTGCTGTATGTAAGCTACTGCCTGGGTGCTGCATGTAAGCTACTGCCTGTGTGCTGTACGTGAGCTAGCGAGAATGGGTGGGGACCTTGTGTGCACTTGTGATCTCAACTATTGGGGCCCTTTTCAACTTGTGTCACTAGAATCACTTTCACAACCATTAGGGTTCAAGTACCGACGCGACGCGAGGAAGAGGCCAATCCAAGCCTGATCCAATAAGACCTGCTGAGCTGTGGTGGCTACAGTGGCGTGGTGCCAAGACTGGAAGAGGACCACCCACCCCTCTCCCGGTCGGTATGTAGGTAGGGAGCCCGGAGGCAGCTGAGGTGGCCAACTTAAATACTGGTGCAGCTTTGGGCTTGGGCTAGTCACCCACTCCCCCTCCCTACTCCCACCTCCTGCACGTCAGCTGGTCTGGTCGAACTAGACAATTCACAGGAAAATTGGTAAAACCTGGTAATCTATTCTTTTCACTTATCCATATGTGCCAATGTATTTATTTATTTATAAAGTTTTATATAGCCTTAGCATGGCTGTATGTCCTCATCAGTACTTGTGATAGATTTGCCTTGTCGCTTTTACCTAACCTGCCCTGATGGCAAAAATCTGCTTTTGAAATCCTGCACCACACACTTAACACAGTTAGAAGAACAGAGTGCTCCAGTCGGTGACACAGATATTGTTATGGTTAGCCTGACTTTGGGTGTCCGTGCTGTGACCTGGGCTATTGCAATCTCCAGCCTCCTCTCCACCATCACTTGTAAGTTGTGGTAAGTACTGTAAGTGACTTCTCATTCCCAAAACTTCCTCACTCATCACAAGATGAGGCAGAATGAGGTCTGCAGTTGGGGTACTGTTGTGCAAAGTCCAGCTGAATGGGACTGGAGGGAGAAAATGTTTAGAATTAGCCCAAGGTTGACCGGCAGCTCAATTTAAAGAAGCAGCTTCAGAACTATCTTTCAGACTTAGTTGCCAATAGCGGTTGTGGTTCCTGCACCTATTCAAGGGATATTAGGAAGTCGGAGAGACTTTGCAGGGACAAGGGCTTTGGGAGGGGCGGCCAACCAGCGGGAGGCCTGCTCCTCCCGGGGTTTTTTGGGCCTGGGGGTGGAGCAGCCAGCACCTCAGTTGGGCTGGTTGTGCTGGTAATATAGTTTTGGGATGTGTGGGCTACTTTTGGGCTATCTTTGGGCTGGGTCATTATTTGAACGGCCATTTTAGGGTACTATCCACCATTTGGTGGTAGTGACCCAGCAGCCGTTTGTGGGTGGTCCTGTGGGCGCTTTCTTTTCCCTCCCACCCTCCCTAGGTTTGGTTTCTGTCTAGTTGCTTGGGGGTTATCTAAGTATTGCATTTATTGAGCGATGGCATATTGAGGGGGCTCTGTTGGGAGCGGGTGCATCGGGAAAACTTTTATTGTAAGGGGATTTGTCACTGGAACAGGTGCTGGCGTGTTGTCAGGCCTTTGGGGGGAGGTTTTTCTAAGTGCTGGGAGATTTTAGGAGGTCTGGTTTTACCGCTGGGGTAGGTACAAGAAGTTATTTAGTTAGGTAGATAGGAAAGTTGGCAATTTCATGTTTGTGTTTATAAATGTTGCAGGGGGGAACCATGTTTAGGGGAGGGGGTGGGGGATAAGTTAGGAAAAATATATTTAGTGAGGTTTAGTTTTGTACGGCACAGGCCAAGGGATTTATTTGTAAGGTGCACTGTGTAGGAAAGTGGAATCTGACTATATGGTTACCCCACTTTTTTTTCCTGATCTTTTGCTGGTTTTCGACTTAGTTGGCCTGGGACCCTGCTATTCAGGGCCCCAGACTATCTGCTTTCTCTATAAAATGGACTCCATGTACTTTAGGTACATACCAGATTGGTTACTGGGTCGCCTCTGTGATCCCCTGTATAGTGTAACATAGGTACCCAGGGCATAGGTGTACCCTAGGCCTACCAGGGGCTGCAGCATGTATTGTGCCACCCCTGGTTTGCCCTCCAAACTGACACCACAGGTCTGTTTACACAGCCTGGATAAGGTGGTGTAATCACCCCTTACTTAGATATAGTATACCGATATCTACCTTTATATATAGACACATATACACCCATAAGCCACTCCTATGGTAGGCCTCGACAATCCTGGAGGCAGAGTGTTTGTTTTTATGTGAGAGGGTGCCCTAGCATGAGCTGAGCCCCTCTGCAGTTTTCGGAACCATCTCCTTTTAGCTGTTCTATGATATATCCATACCATATACTCTTAAGTGCATTATAATCCTCGTGGTTAATACTAACGTTGGTTTGGCTTTATCAAAATATGTCGTATAAGGTGTCAAACACTTTGGAATACCCCCTCCCCCCCACCAATTCTGGTGGCGGGTGTAGCATTCCACCCTTCTAGAGGGAAAAGACATGTAGCTTACTGCTTTACCCGGTTAAAGTTAAACAGAGCCTCAGCATCACAAAATGGATGCTGCTGCCACAGACACGAGTCTGACCTCCTGTTGCTGGAGGAAACTCCGGCAGGGGAGGCCTGGGTTTTGTGTATTGGGGCAGGGAGGGTTGCATTCAGTGAATGCATCTAGACACTGTCTGGGGCACACACGGTGTTCCATGCATAGCCCGGTTCAAACCCGTTGCTGGGGCACTCCAGCCCCAGCTCTGGCGTGAAACTGGACAAAGGGAAAGGGGTGTTTCCACCCCCTTCTCAGGTCCACCCATAGGAGGGACCTAGTCAGGTAATCCAGCCCCCATTCTTAGTATACGTATAGGAGCTGTGTCCCTGGGACTTTAGATTATCCTGGACGAATCTTTGAAAGACATATCTTGGACCTTCGACATTCCATTCTGACTAGAAGATGGAAGACATCTCCCTTGTGGTCAAGGAGTGACCACCCTGTGCAAACAGGCACCAACAGCAGCTTGGCTGGTCTGCAGTTTTAAGGCTCCCGTCAGAACCCGAAGACTCTGTGACTCAGTCAGTCAGTCAGTCAAAAGTACTTTATTCGGTTCATAGCAAAAACCATAAAAGTATACAAACATCAAGAGTCAGTCCCATGATAAAATACAGTATTTAAAAATACAAATACAGACAACATATTAACATTCTAAAATTTATCCTAACTTGATCGCTTTTGAGGTAGGTGAGCACAGTAATTCCCATGAAAAAGAGGACCCACTACACACATTTCTTCCAATTGATTTTTTTGCTCAATCTCATTACTATAGTCAAAAAGTTCGACACATTAAAAATTTCCCAAATATTCGACAACAGCTGAAGGTACAGAAGGGCCAGTTTCACTTGTCTAAAACCTTTATCTTTGATTAAGGGTAAAATAATTTTTTGCCGTATTAAGATAAAATATTTACAGAAAAACATAAAGTGCGTGGTATCCATGATTGAGAATCCATCACATGGACAGATCTCTAGATCTTTCGCCTTAGTCCAGCCTGGGCGTCCTGTAAGAAGGAGATGGAATTTATTTAACCTGAACGTGGTCAACAAAGACTCTGTGACTCAAGAACTGGACTTCCAGACTTCTCTGACCCGATCCACATCCACAGCAAAACTGAGACCCGTGGCGGACACGAGAAACGTGGGACCGGACATCTTGGACATCCTGCATTTTGCTACCTGTACTCCTTTCCTGAAGCCTCAGTAAGTTGTGCATTGGGGTACGAGAAGCCCCAGCCCTGAGCACTATTTGTACTGAAGCACAGGTCCCCACATTCCACGAGTGTCCCGTGTGCCCCACCTAAGCATTTGAGCTCGATGCATCTTCCCGGTTTCTTGCCCATTGGCTAGTGAGCCCCCTGAAGATGCCATCTTGAATTTACTTTGCTTTCCTGGTTGCTCCAGGGTTGCTTCAGCTTCCCTGAAAAGGAAAAGCGCTACAGACCTTGCTGGTCTGCAACAGAGCCAGTCTCGACATCCTGCGTGGGTTGCAGTTGGCAGGGACAGCTTGAATCCAGCACCTGGTCATCGTCGATGCCTCCTGGACCTCATGGCTGAAGAGACAAACTCACCTTCTTCACCTTCAAGCACCCAACATCGCCTGGTTCCTTCCTGGTACCTTTCTGGTCACTGGCTAGTGACCCAGACTCTGTCCCCTCAGCTTTCAGGTTCTTCACATCTCTCATCCACCCTTGGATCCACCCGGACACTTTTCCTCTGGTCGCCTGCAGCACGTCTTTGCAGCTCTCCATAGAAAACGAAGACGAAACCCGATACGAAAAGTCATCTATGCACCCGGCTTCCCTGGGTGAGGTAACACGAGTACTCCGGTGTTCCCATGGGTCTTGACTCTCGAAGTGTCCTAGTTTAAAAGGGTTCCATCCTAGTCCATCCGGAAGTGTCCTTAAATTGTAACTTTGTATCTTTTACGATCACCATAGAAAGTCAATGGGAACCCGCGCCTGTGTTTAGACACTGCACGCGGCTCCCGTGGGTCTCCTACTTCCTAACCCTTGGTTGTTTAGTGTAGCCCCCAGCGATTCTACAGGCCCTAGGCCTGCTTTCTAACTCTCACTTGATACTTCTACCACTTTCTTAGTATATGGTTTGTGAGGCACCTAGGTCATAACGTATATTGTGCAACTTATCGTATATTTAACTGTGTGATTTGTATTGTATTTTTATCTCTGACCTCATAACGAGTGCAGAGAGGTTGTGTTTAAATTAAATACATATATATTTGATATATACCTTGTGTGGTGTCCTTTCATTTGGTATTCAAGGGGTTATATATGGTAAAACAATTTTCTTAACTCGCCTACTGAAGTCTTAGCCTGAAGACTGCTGGTTCATGCTACCACTAGGGTAGCTTTCTATAAGGTTAACTTTACAACCACCATCAATAAGGGTCGATTAGACTGGTGCAAGGTGCCCAGTAGAACTAGTGGACATCATATGCCATGCTAACTTCTCACATTGGTGTGCAGCGGTTGGGATAAGAGCTTGCAATTTGTTTTACCAAATAATCTTGAAATATCATCTGAAAGATCATATCAAGGTACCTGTAGGTAAATATAAATCAAGTCTTATATACATAAGTTCTCCTGAACTATTTTAGTAGTTGTAGGTGGTAAGGGCTTAGCACACCCTGACTACAACTCCTAGAGAGGTTCTAGTAGGAAACCAAATAGTGTAGGCATGTGCACACACCACACCTCACTAGAAATGTCCTTGGAAGCAGGGCCTAGTGTGCCTCTGCCAGAAGACAACCTAAGGTTAACTTCTAAATATGACACATTTACTTTTCAAGAACTAAGAAGTTTGTGTTCAGTCAGAACAAGGACAGAGTCCAACCTTTAACCACCTGGTAGATATCTTAGTGGCTTATGATGTAGAGAATGCATCAGACCCAGGTAACCAAGGTAGTAGAGAGGGGGCCATCCATCAACAGAAGAGAATACTGGGGATGATCCAGTAGTCTCTGATGATGAAGTGGATGCTGACCAGGATGAGGTAATGAACCTGACCTGGGCATCACAGGACTATCTGGAGGTGGAGAGGGCCGTGGTAGGCCCCCCTCTAACCTTCCAAGTTGGTATAACCAAGGAAACAGAAGGCACAGATCACACTCCAGTGGTTCTGAGTATTCTGATTCCTCAGTAGGGTCCAATGCCTCTGCTCTGAGGAGGATGTCTTCCCCTCAGAGAAGAGAGCATAAAGCTAGGATGAGAGAGGCCAAGCTTAGGATCAAGAGGCAAGAAGTTGCCCTTGCAAAAGAGATCCAAGCTCTTGAGAGAGAGAAGAAATTGAGTGGGCTAGAGCCCACCTGTGGCAGCATAATTCCTAGAGATAGGAAAAGGCCTCATGACCATAGAAACCTGAACAAGATTGTCCCTCCCTATCAGATTGGGGATGACATCCACAAATGAATAACTGCTTTGGAAAGGGCCTGCAAAGTACAGAAGGTCCCCAAAAAGCAGTGGGCAGCATTCTTGTGGCTCTCCTTTTCAGATAAAGGCAGAGATACGCTCATAACAGTTAACGAATAGGATGCTGACAACTACTATGTCCTGAAGAGTGCTCTGATAGATGGGTTTGGCTTAACCACTGAGCAGTATAGATTGCAGTTCAGAGACACCCAGAAGACACAGACTCAGGACTGGACTGATTTCGTAGATTGTGCTACTAAGGCTCTGGAGGGTTGGTTACTGGGCAGCAAAGTACAAGACTATACAGGATTGTACAATTTGATTATGAGGGAGGAGATCCTTAATAATTGTCAAAAACAGCTTCTACATCAGCACCTGGTGGACTCTAATCTGACCTCTCCCCGAGAATTGGGAAAGAAGGCAGACAAATGGGTCAGAACCAGGGTGAGGCCTAGAAATCAGGGTGGTGACCAGAAGAAAGATTCTACCAACCCTCAAGAGAAAGGTGGGGATAAATCTAAGGACAAATCCACTACAGGGTCCCAAAAATCCTCTGAGGGGAGTGGTTCCCAAACTCCTTCCTCTAATGTTAAGAAACCTTATTGCCATATATGTAAGCAACCTGGCCACTAGAAAACTGACAGCAGTTGCCCAAAAGCCAACAATAAGGAAAATATTCCTCCAGGTAATACTCCAAAACCTCCTGTTACTACTAGTAGTAATCCGTCAGGTGGTGGGAGTGCCCCCAAAAATTTGGCTGGGTATACTTGGGGAACTCAGGGGGACTCTGGCCTAACCAGGTCCCCTACCACAGCAACTCTAGTCTGTGATGGTGGCATGGGGTTTACCAACTTCACTACTTGTCCAAATACCTTGGGAACGTACAGACATGAGCCCCATATCAATGACCAGACAGTTGTGGGCTATAGGGACACAGGGGCTAGTATCACCATGATGACAGCGCATCTAGTACCCTCAGAGCAACTGTTACCTGGGTTTAGCTAATAGGTGGTCAATATTGATGGAGTGAAGAAAGATCATGCCATGTCAGTAGTAAATCTCAGCTGGGAAGGTGTCACTGGCCCAAAGAGAGTGGCAGTGTCTATAAACTTGCCTGTAGATTGATTGCTTTCTGGGCAATGATCTAGAAATCTCAGATTGGGCTGAGGTAGAGAAACAGGCCCTTTCCAAAATGATAGGCCTACTTGAAAAGGTTAGTAGGGTTGTGATGGTCACAGCCCAAACCCAAACAGATTTGTGTGTTGTGAAGCCTGAAACTATGGATCAATCCACACAGACAGAGAGCATTGGGGAGGAAGAAAAGTCTCCCTCCCACCAGACTTTAGGTGAGGGTCAGCCTACTCAGGGAACTGGCCCTACCCCTTGTGAAGGAACTGCCCCAGAGGTAGTCAGGCCTGGCCTGGCGGAGCCCCTTGTTGTATTTCTATCTAGGACCCTAATTCGATATTCCAGATTCATGCCCTTATGTGGCTATAATTAATAATATGCTTATAAAGGCATAAGAATCATATCCATATTCAGTAATAGCCCATGCAGTCCAAAGCACAGCACGGCTACTCCCATCGACTCCTAGAAAGCACAACGCGTTCTTTAAACAAACCAAGCCTCCAGCAGCCCGGGAAATTCCCCCCTGCTTTTGTTTTGATTTGAACAAGAACTTCCGGAGTCCAGAAAGAACTGTTAGTTCTTAGGGACGTCTTATGTCCAACCTTACGTCAAACCCGGCACCTTTCAGGTATAAAATACCAACAGTTGCCTTAAGCAAACACACGGCGGTTTGGAGCAGATCGGCTATCTACTTGCCCGCGAGCCCAGCTGATGCGAGAGCCCACGGAAGCCGCCCCTCTCCTTTGACGTGCTGGAGAAGCTACTTTTTCTCACGCCGAGAAAATCCATCTCTGGTGTTCCCGAGTCACCCTTGTGGGTTGCTGGGAGATCGAGTCCTCAAGAAAGAGATACCAGACCTCCCACATTCTATTACCAAGGTACGGAGCTGACTAAAACCTTAAGAGAATTCTTGATTCAGATCCTAGGCAAAAAACAATCTTAACCAACTTAACTTCAACTGCTACTTACTTACTCCTTCCCAAGTATTAGACTTAGGTCAGGTACATCGGGGTAGGCGTAGTTAGAAGCACCAGTTGAGTAGGTTAGTCAATGGTTTTATGTATGTATATATTTTATCTATTTTAAAGTATCATATGGCTAAGAAACCATGTCTATGCTTTTACGGTATTATTTCATAATACTACTTTTACTGTACGCTCTTTACTTCATAATAAGTATTGCAATTGTGGCAATCCATTTCTCTTGCATGAGAAAGAAGACTGCTCAATAAAATAACACCTTTTATTGAAAAACGCCCGTCTCTCTATTTCTCTGCACTCTGTTGAAACTAAGTATGCACGATTGACTGAGTGAAATAGCTGCCTATTGTTTTCACACAACTCTAGAGATTTACTCTATTCTGAGGGAGAAGAGTTGTCATGTTTGTATGGTTGTCAGAAGCTAATCCCTTCTTGTCTAATCCGGAGAGTTAACTCTTTCCTGAACATTTGAGAAAGTTTCTAGTGACCTCTGAGCTAGCTGGCGAAACTAATTAAGTCTAATATAGTCAGTAGAGACCTAGTCTACCTCAGTCCTACGTCTACACTGCTGTTTATATTATTCCAATGCGCAGAGCCTATTGGGAATATAGGAACTACACTACATGGCGCCCAACGTTTGGTAAGGCGATAATCTAACGCAAGACACTAGAGTAACTCAGTCGTGCTTTTTCACACAGACCCCTTTTTCCGTAAAAACCCCAAAAGACGTCTGGAGTGGGTGAAAGGTTAATATCCGCCGGAACTTAGTAGGAAGAGAATCCTATGTATTAGTTTTTGGTTTAGTCAACGTTGAAGGATACAGTGTTCCAAAATATTGTGCACCTAAACTTCGTTTCCTTGAAACTTGATCTGCAACAAAAAGCTTTCTGTCAGTAAAAATGGTGGAAAGTGACGATGAAGCAGAGAGATCTAGAATAGCAGCTCAACTCATAGAGGATGACACAACCATCCAAGAAAATGACCCGAGTGCTATACTCATTCCGGTCAACGTAAGGAGAACTATAACTCTTAAACTTATAGAAAATGGACTGACATCACGTGGTGGTACAGTCATATTCGTGGTAGAGGCCCATGAATATCGGCAGACAGAGGTATTCTATTCATGGATACACTTTCCAGCAGCACATGCTATAACAAAAGAATTCCACTATTACAAAATAGAGGAACCTCCGGATGAATACACTCCTTTCGAGGACGTTGAAATCCCACTAAATTACCAAGAGCATCTGCTCTGGTTTAATGGCGCCCTAAAACATCAAAATCACATCACAGACACGGTCCACTAGGTAGACCAGGAACAACGTGGCCGGTTCTAGCCAGCTACACACCACACCCAGACATTGAAACAATGTCAAGCAAAGAACTCCTAGTTAAACTAAAAGAATTAACAAAGGCATATAGAGAATTAGTTCAATTGGCAAGGGACGATATAGCGATCCACCAGAAATTGAAGGAGACAGATATAGCAGACCAACCATTTGAACTTGCCAGAATCATAGAAAAATCCTATGAAGAACTAGGAAGAGATAGTTTGGGTGGGAAACCGGTAAAACCCCAACTAACTGAAAATCCTGAAAAAACCTTTATTAAAAATAATCTGAATACTCCAAAAAGGAGCTGGGAGGGTAATAAACACTACTCGAGCTCGGCGGAGAAGGGTAGGTCGATCTGCGCGGACACGGGAGAATAGAGCATACACCTTGGGCTCTTCCCTGATGTCTAGTCCCGTCGACCCCTCATGTGGCATGTAGTCCTCAACCTTTAGGCATAGGAGTACCCACAGAGGTAACATAAGACACACATGACACTAGCATGTTTGCCCCTGCACATTTATACGGTCCTGATGAATCGCGGGTGACTAGACCCACAGCGTGAAACATGTCGACCCTCATCACCTTTAGCCTCATCTAGGGTCACCTGACCTAACCTGCTGACACCTAGTGAGCCTAACCCCTCTTTTAACTGCAGCCAGGGGACCCCCAGAATAAATTGAATTCCGGTACCCCTTGCTACATTTTAATACCCCACACACCACCACACCTAGCCCGGTCCACACACCCCCACCTCACCATAAGGCAGTTGGAAAAAGATCTCCGCCAAAGAGCCCCTCTTTGAGGTGAGCCCGTCGGGGGTTGCACCGCCTCCCCGACGAGGAGCAACTGCCGATGATGAAGCATGACATCCTTCGGGGTGTGTGAGGCCATTACATCCAACAAAATGGATGCCCCAGGATGTTACTCTAACATCTGTGGTCATGCCAGTTAAACACTTCCCACACTTTCCATAGGAACAGTACAGCGACCTCTCTTGTTTCCTTAGTGCAAAACACGGACACAAGCTGCAACTGGACCTTCCACCCACCCCCCTGGGTGGTAAACCGTGTCCGTTGATCTATTGATCACCTTCTCTAACTCCCTCCTTTTGATACAGGGTAATAAACAGTCCACTCCCAGGGAAAAACGATTCCAGTCCAGAGGGAGGTCTCAACGGAGAGAAAAATCTCCAGACCGAGGAAACAAGTCTCCCCAAAGGGAGCCCTCTGAAAAAAGATACAACCTTAGAGATAGGGATAAATTGAGAAAATCTGATAGATATCAAGATATTGATACACGTCCCTCTCGATCCCTCTCACTCAATCTTTCTCGATCTTCCTCACAGAAATCGGAAAGAAGAGGACGGTCAGAACACAGAGAAGAGCACGTCAAGTTCAAAGAGAAAGAACCTGCTCATCAAAGTAATAAATCACAATATCCCAGAAAGAAGGTAGCAAGAATTAAGATTAAACATGCAGAGGATCTGAGGACACAACTGAAAAACGGAGAGTGGGCCCAGACAATGCTAGACAGCGCAGCAGAAGTGACCATAGCTTGCAAGATCCTGATGAATCATCTGGAGACAGTGGAAACGAATGAATACATTCAGGTGGAAACTGCAGATACCAGGGTTAGCAAACCCCCATAAAATATAGAAAATAACATTACGTATAGAGGGGGGCAAGACGAGGAAAGTAAGGGGTCTCTTTTGGGATAACCGTTCGAAAGGCTATGACATCCTGTTAGCTGAAAAAGACTGGCCACCAGAGTTTGTCAGGGAGAGCCCTCATGGCAAAGAAATAATTATGCCTGCCTTCTCTAATCATATACCAATTCATAAAAAAATGCACTTGCAAGAAAATGGGCAGTAGCCGAAGCTCCTGCATTATGTACAAATCATGTAGGATGGGATGAGGATTCGCCTCACCACAAAATCCAGTTAAAAAAAATCAACCCACTGCACAAAGGCAGTACCCAGTTAAACAATAAGCTAAAAAGCAAGTCAAGGAGATTTTAGATCAACTTGAATATCAAGGGGTGATTGAAACATGCACCTCACAAATGATTAATCCTTTGTTTCCTGTCTCCAAGCCAGATGATTCATATCGTCTAGTTTTGGACTACAGACACCTTAACTCCTGTTGTAAAATATTTGCAGTACAAAACTCACACAGTGCAGCACTAATGAATAACATTGTGCGCAAAAAATATAAAACAACATTAGATATCTCTAATGGATTCTTTTGTCAAAACATTGCACCTGAAAGCAGGTATTTGACTGCTTTCTCAATAATGGGGTCACAAAAACACTTCTGTTGACTCCCACAGGGATTCAAGAATAGCCCAGGATTATTCTCAGCAAGGGTAACAGAGTTACTACAAATATAGGACGATGAGGCATTATCCTATGTCGATGACATCTATCTGACAGATGACGACCTGGAGACTCACTTAAAAAGAGTGAACACCATGATACTTGGGTTTGCTTCAGAGGGTTACAATTTCAACTTTAAAAAGTCACGAATTGCCCATCTAACTGTCCTGTTTTTAGGATATGAATTATCAAGTGAAGGCAAGAGCCTAGCTGACAATTTCTTAGAGAAATGTGCTGTACTCCAAGCACCAAAAACGCTGAAGAATTTACAATCTATAATAGGTTTCCTGAATTTCGGAAGAACATACATACTAATTATGCAGAGAGAGTTAAACCTCTCTATGAATTAATAAGACCTGATTTCAAACCAATAAATTGGACTCAGAAACGCACAGAAATTTTAGGATTACTACAAACAGACATGTTAACTAAAACAAAATTGCAAACACATGAAAACACACGCAATCTTGTAATCCGAGTAATCCAAGGAAGATGTGGATTCACATACCTAACCTCTAATGAGGGAGAAACGGTACCTATAGCTTACAAATCACATTTGTACACTAAAGCTGAAATGAAATCCAGTTCTACAGAAAAAATTCTGACAGCGGTTCAAACTACTGTAGCAAAAGAAAGAGCCCTGGCTCAAGCCAAGAGAATAACTGTTTATACTGCAGAATCAGCCTTTGAGGCATTAACAAGTCCACACAATCTGAATACAGTGGCATTAGATCCAAAATGGGTACAATGGGAAACTTCCCTTGCTACAGAAGACGTGAATTACTACTTTGACCCGAAACTGAAAAAATTAGATGATCTAGAATACGAACAAGAATATCCTCTGCCAATCAAAATTCTGCCTCTCGAACAGTACACATGTGTAATCTACATGACGGATTTGCACAACACTACGATGTAGAGGAAAAATCCTACAAAGCAGCGTGCACGATTGTTAAAGGCCGCTGGTGCTCTGGTAAATTCAAACCGATGATTACCAAAACTGAATCACTCAGAAACTGTTCAGCTCAGCGAGCTGAAATAAGATCTTTAAAGATGGCGCTTGAAAATGCCAATCATGAATTCCCGACACTAATAGTGTGCGATTCGCATTTCTGCGTCAAGTCTTACAACAGTGACATGCAGACATGGAGTAACAAGCATTGGAAATGCAATAGGTCTCGCATTAGGAAAGTTTGAGCGATTGTTATTGTAAATGACACTTTTTTATTTATGTGTTGGTTTTGAAAATAGCAAAATTAATAGCTTTGTCAGTTACAATGTCAATAGTTTTAACTTTCGCAAATGTGACACCTATAGCATTTGTAATGCAATGTGTGTTGTATTTACGTGACTTAGATGTATTGATATTACAAATAACAATGGCTTTTATTTTTGTGGATGTGGTGGTGGATGTGGCGGTGGATGTGGCGGTGGATGTGGTGGTGGATGTGGTGGTGGATGTGGTGGTGGATGTGGTGGTGGATGTGGTGGTGGTGGATGCGGTGGTGGTGGTGGTGGATGGGGTGATGGATGTAGTGGTGGTGGGTGTGGTGATGGATGTAGTGGTGGTGGGTGTGGTGGATCTGGTGGCGGTGGATGTGGCGGTGGATGTGGTGGTGATGGTGGATGTGGTGGTGGTGGATGTGGTGGTGGATGTGGTGGTGGTGGATGCGGTGGTGGTGGTGGTGGATGGGGTGATGGATGTAGTGGTGGTGGGTGTGGTGATGGATGTAGTGGTGGTGGGTGTGGTGGATCTGGTGGCGGTGGATGTGGCGGTGGATGTGGCGGTGGATGTGGCGGTGGATGTGGCAGTGGATGTGATGGTGGATGTGGTGGTGGATGTGGTGGTGGATGTGGAGTTGATGGTGGATGTGGTGGTGGTGGATGTGGTGGTGGATGTGGTGATGGTGGATGCGGTGGTGGTGGTGGATACGGTGGTGGTGGTGGATGGGGTGGTAGATGTAGTGGTGGTGGTGGATGGGGTGGTGGATGTAGTGGTGTTGGGTGTGGTGGATCTGGTGGCGGTGGATGTGGCTGTGGATGTGGCGGTGGATGTGGCAGTGGATGTGATGGTGGATGTGGTGGTGGATATGGTGGTGCATGTGGAGGTGGATTTGGAGTTGATGGTGGATGTGGTGGTGGTGGATGTGGTGGTGGATGTGGTGATGGTGGATGCGGTGGTGGTGGTGGATGCGGTGGTGGTGGTGGATGGGGTGGTGGTGGATGTAGTGGTGGTGGGTGTGGTGGTGGATGTGTTGGATGTGGTGGTGGATGTGGTGGTGGTGGTGGGTGTGGTGGTGGATGTGGTGGTGGATGTGGTGGTGATGGTGGATGTGGTGGTGGATGTGGTGGTGGTGGATGCGGTGGTGGTGGTGGTGGATGGGGTAGTGGATGTTATGTGACAGTAGCGGGGGTAGGGGGTGAACGCTATGGTAGAGATGCTACTGCCTCCGGGAGTTGTGATAAGGCTGCCAGCTGCAAGGCCGTGGTACAGGCTCCAACCTGGCAGTGACAAGGCGCCCCCATAAGTGGCACACAGATAGCCTTGTAATCATGACTTAAAAATAACCCTTTTCCATACACATTATTATAAATACTACAATTACCTGCATCCAACAGCACAGTCAAACACTGCCATCAGGAGCACTATATGGCGTAAGAACACACTAGTCAAATAACCTTTTTCTTAAGCTCATCCTGCAGGTGTAGGCTTCTAATAACAGCAGTGCACAGGTTTTACACCTCACACTGTCAGTTGTAGTGGGCTCCGATCTAAAGTAGAGTTCCCAATTTCCGGAAAACTGGCGCTGGTACATCACAATGGAGGTTACCCACCAAAGGAATGAAGTTTCATATTCAAGCAGGAGAAATGAGCCTAATTTAAATTGTTCAATATTCCTTCTGGTAGACTCGATAAAAGACCCGGAGAGCCACGGAACATGTATGACTGGGGTGTATTGTTTTTCCAAGTAATACATGACTTGGTGTCTCTGAATGTGAGGGAGAGAGTGGGGAGGAGAGTAGGAGGAGGAGGGGGGAGGAGAGCAGGGGCCTGGAGTGCGGCTGAGGGAAGTGACAAATGCGACACGGCAGGCAGGGGAGGGGGCGGAGCGGGGGTGTGAGAGGAGTGCGCCTGAGGGAAAATCCATGGAAATGAGCCTAATTTAAATTGTTCAATATTCCTTCTGGTAGACTCGATAAAAGACCCGGAGGGACACGGAACATGTATGACTGGGGTGTATTGTTTTTCCAAGTAATACATGACGTCTTGCGTGTTAAGCTTCTGGTGTCTCTGAATGTGAGGGAGAGAGTGGGGAGGAGAGTAGGAGGAGGAGGGGGGAGGAGAGCAGGGGCCTGGAGTGCGGCTGAGGGAAGTGACGAAATGTGACACGGCAGGCAGGGGAGGGGGCGGAGCGGGGGTGTGGGAGGAGTGCGCCTGAGGGGGCTGAGGGAAGTGACGAAATGCGAAATGCGAAATACAACAACATTATTCTCTCCCAATGCTGGCTATCTAGACATGACATAATTCAATGCCCCGTTCAAACTTTTACAGAGCATGAGTGGTAACAGAGGACAATTGCACTGAAGGTATGCGCTGAAGGACAACGGTATGTGTTCCAGGAGGTTCATTGGTCTTATGCATTTCAGCTAGTCAGTCCTCCCTCTAATCACCCTGTTTTGTGGTGAAGCGAGCGCTCTAAGCCCTATGTATAATCATTATGCACTGTGAAGGTGTCAGCATTTTCAATCACACTTGTTCCTTGGTAATTGTAGTTCCTTAAACCCTCTGTACACAGTGTGTTGTGTGAGATGGTGTACACAGGGTGGGTTTTGGAGTTTTGACTATCACCACATTTGCACCGTGCTTATTCCTGCAACATCTTGGTAAGCCCTTAATCAAATGGAAGCAAAGCTAATAGGTCATTTGAAAATTACCTCTTTGTCAGTGATCTTGCGTGTTAAGCTTCTGGTGTCTCTGAATGTGAGGGAGAGAGTGGGGAGGAGAGTAGGAGGAGGAGGGGGGAGGAGAGCAGGGGCCTGGAGTGCGGCTGAGGGAAGTGACGAAATGCGACACAGCAGGCAGGGGAGGGGGCGGAGCGGGGGTGTGGGAGGAGTGCGCCTGAGGGAAAATCCATGCAAGGCAGGCGGCTGGGGGCATGTGCACGCGCTTTCAAGCTCAATGCGCATGCGCATTGAGCTTGAATTTCACGGGCACTGCAAGGAATCGCCACGATTCCTTGCAAGTTAGTTCAAGAGTGTTTAAGCCCCCATAGTCTCGCAAGCTCGATGCGCATGCGCATCGACAGGCGAGACCTAAAAACGGTTACAAAGATGACACAGGCGCCACAATAAAGCATAAAACGCTTTGGGAACAAGTAGAGACTCACGTGATACACGCACTGAGTCATCAACGTGATGGCGGTCACGTTGTAGGGAATTCATTGGCTAACACAGCCACAGCGGAAGCGGTTCAACCGGCTTCCGTAGCCACTGAAAAGCGTTCAGAAAAAAACATAGATGGGGAAACCATGCTGGCGGTAAAAGCCTCATTAAAAGGCAATTATGCAGCATTACCTCTCAACTATCCACTTAGTAATACATACATAATTGATGCAAACTCTGTTCCTTTTGCTCAAATCCCTGGAGTGGGGGATAGAGTAATTCCAAACACGAACCACAGAGTTTTCTTGATTGAAAGCGCACACATGGGACTGGGTCAGAGGTACCAACAGTTCTTGAAATCTTTAATAGAATTACAATCAGAGTACTGGTGGCGGGGAATGAGCGTGCAAATTTACAAATTTGCAATGGATTGTCCAGACTGCAACAGAGATCGCAGCTGTGAACCGGACCAGATTATTGCCCGGACATCTTTGTTAGAAAGCTTCAGGCTATCTATAATGCAGAACTCCAACCAGAGAAATGCGTCCCAATAATTATTAAGACAAAATTAACTTAGAAAATGTAGACCAGCAGCACTCGGCTGACGCCAGAACTGTTATAAAAAGATTTGCGAGTCTTTATCGGCATATACGCAATTGGCATGCTACATTCTGATCAGGGTCCTGCGTTTAGCTCTCGAGCTTACAAAGAGGCCATGAACAGCATGGGCATTGTATTGCGGTACTCTTCTCCCTTCCATCCTGATGGAAATGCGGTAGTGGAAAGAAAAAATCGGGACATAAAGCAATCTATAATGGTATTAGGTTCGGGTAATGGGTGATGGGTGGGTCAAACATTTAACAAGTGTCCAGCGTAGTCTTAATAATCTGCCAAGAAATTCTCTAAAAGGTCTCACTCCATACGAACTATTGTGCGGTACTAGAATGCACATTCAGGATCTTGATTGTCACACTTCAGTGGTAGAGGACAAATCCTTTGATATCAAAGACCGTTTGGCTGTTTTACAGGATTTAAATGAAACAAGAAAAAGCCTGAGTAACATAAAGTTGAAACAACAGCCGACAACCACTGAAGAAAAACCACCTGTCCCAGCAAGACCTGTCTGGATTCCAAAGATTGGGGATCTGGTCAGAGAGAAGATCGCGGTGAGGAAGGAACTTGGGCATTCTTACAGAAAAGCTGTACCTGTATTAGCTATCAGCGGAACGAGATCAGTTGTACTACCGCCCCTTGCTGGTAAAAAGGAGAACCGAGTTGTATCCATCGACCTGGTAAAATCACAATCATGTGGCCAATAATAAGTAGTAGGCCCAGTGGACTTCCAAGAAATAGCAGAATACCGAAATTTGCTACAATCCAAGAGGCTCATACTGAGAGACTAATCACATTTGATAAACCTGCAGTGAATAAAAAAGGACTATGTAATAATGCCATGGAACTTGTGCCTCTTGAAACCCAAATTGCAACAGTTCGTCAAGAAACACCAATCTACAATGATGTAGCCTCTGACTATTCTAATGAAATAAAGAAAAATGCAAAAGCAAATAAAAATCCGGAAATTATTCCAACAACTGACAGAACTGCCTCTGGCTACTTCATCAACTTTGATGACATTTCAGAAGATCCAAGTGAGCATGAAGAAACGCCTGCAACAAAAACTTTCAAAGTCAAAGTAAATGAACTTTCTCTCCAACTAAAAGAAACATATCTGATTTCACCATGGATTGAATTTTGGATTGTGTTAGGTGTACATACTCTCCTGCTTTGGCTCATCATGGTTCTATGTTTGGGAAAATTTATTGATGGAAAATATAGGACAATGGGCACAGCAAGTCAGAACATCCACTTGGTCCTAAAGCCTCACACATCCTCCCACATCGAGAAAAGAGAACTATCATCAGTAAACATCTCAGCCAATCCAATACCCGGTGGGGTAGCATGGGACAGAACTGATTATGACATTTTTGGCCCGGTTGAACTCTTGAAATATCCACATCAGTTCAAGATTTCATTAAGTGAATTTGTGACACCAAGTACTTTCTCTGATGATTGGGACTTTGAAAACATTAATAATATGATGTCAGATTTAGTAATGTCAGCCAAATTTACTGAACATGATTACTTACAGGGTTCATTGAATTATGAAGAGTTATACTGTTATAACCATTTTGGTGATCACTATTTGCGTAAAAGTGGACAGCCAAGAAATGTTTTATCTTATTACCAATGGGAACACTGTCCAACACCGCAAAAAGGCAGCTCGAAAACATTTTATGAGAAATTCCAGTACTTCTCAGGGTTCAACAACAGTGATCCAAAAACGTTTTATTTTAAAATGTTAACTAGGACAGGAATGAAAACAATGTTGACAAATACTAAATTGATTTATTCTGAAAAAATTTATGACAAAATGTCTACATTTGGTTTCAAATTTTGGAAAAACAACATTGAAACAAAAACGATCTGGGGTACCAAAGAATGGCAAGTACAAGGCCTAGAAGCATTATTTAGGGCCTGCATGATCCCAGAACAAATGATATATTTGAATGACACAATTCAACAAACTACTTGTCTTGGCTTAGCTTAGATAAAAGACTTAAATACACGACCAGCACCGACAACACCCTGACCACCGCTGAACACCTGCATTTCCAGATTCACACCGACCCGAACACCACCCTCAGAGGCACCCTGATCTACCGACCTCCGGGACCACGCACCCAATTCAGCGAGGACATCGCCGACTTCGTCAGCCCGCATGCCCTCCCCTCCGCTGACTACGTCCTCCTGGGGGACCTCAACTTCCACCTGGAGAACAACAACGACCGCAACACCAGCACCCTGCTCGACAACCTCGCCAACCTTGGACTCAAGCAGCTGGTGTCCACCCCCACCCACCTCGTCGGACACACACTCGACGCAGTCTTCTCCTCCAGCACAGACATCGACTTCAGCCACGCTACAGAGCTTCAATGGACGGACCACAGCTGCGTCCACTTCATCTTCAAGAGATCGACGACCCACCACCACCAGCATCAGGCCGCCCGCAGAAGCTGGAACAAGATCACAGCAGACCAGCTCGCCGCTTCCCTGAGCCAGCACCCTCCCGCCAGCTCAGCGAACCCCAGCCAGGCCGCCGACAACCTCACGAAGTGGATCAGCAACTGCGCGGACGAACTCGCCCCGCTGAGGACCCCGCCCAGCAGATCCGGCAGCAAGAAAGCCCCGTGGTTCACCGACGAACTCAAGAGCTCCAAGAAGAACTGCCGAGCCCTCGAGAAAGTCTGGAGAAGGGAACCTACACCGGACAACAGGACCACCTTCAAGCTGGCCACCCGGAAGCACCACCAGCTGATCCGCGCCGCCAAGAAAACTGCTTTCAAGGACCGGCTGGACAACAACGCACACAACTGCAAGGAACTCTTCAACATCGTGAAAGAGCTATCCAACCCCAACGCAGGAAACAACGACATCACCCCATCGCAAGACCTCTGCAACTCCCTCGCTTCATACTTCCACAACAAGATCGCGGACATACACAACAGCTTCAACAACCAACCAACGCACACCAAGACCGAACAACCACCCCCCACCACCACCCTCCACGCCTGGACCCCGATCAGCACCGAAGACACCATCCGCACGATGAACTCCATCCACTCCGGATCACCGACTGACCCCTGCCCTCACCACGTCTTCAACAAGGCGGACGCTGTCATTGCACCCCACCTGCGAGACATCATCAACACATCCTTCGACACCGCCACCTTCCCTGAGAGCTGGAAGCACGCCGAACTCAGCGCTCTTCTCAAGAAACCCACAGCGGACCCCACCGAACTCAAGAATTACCGCCCCATCTCGCTCCTCCCGTTTCCAGCCAAAGTCATCGAGAAGACCGTCAACAAGCAGATGGCCGCCTTCCTCGAGACGAATGGATCCCTCGACCCCTCACAGTCCGGCTTCCGAGCCAATCACAGCACCGAGACCGCCCTCATCGCCGCCACCGATGACATCCGAGCCCTGATGGACAACGGAGAAACAGCGGCCCTCATCCTCCTAGACCTCTCCGCGGCTTTCGACACTGTCTGCCACCGCACCCTAGTACAGCGCCTCAGCAACGTCGGAATCCAGGACAAGCCGCTGGAATGGATCATCTCCTTCCTCGACGGAAGAACACAGAGAGTCCGCCTACCACCGTACAAGTCAGAGGCCACCGAAGTCATCTGCGGCATCCCTCAAGGATCCTCTCTGAGCCCCACCCTCTTCAACGTCTACATGAGCCCCCTCGCGGCCATCGCACGCCAGCACAACCTCAACATAATCTCCTACGCCGACGACACCCAGCTGATCCTCTCCCTGACCAACGACCCCGCCGCCGCCAGAGCCAACCTGCACGAAGGGATGAAAGAGGTAGCCGAGTGGATGACGACCAGCCGCCTGAAACTGAACTCGGACAAGACGGAGGTCCTCATCCTGGGCTCCTCACCCTCCGCCTGGGACGACTCCTGGTGGCCTCCCGCCCTGGGCACCGCACCCAAACCGACAGACCATGCACGCAACCTGGGCTTCATCCTGGACTCCTCCCTCTCCATGACCAGGCAAGTCAACAACGTCTCCTCGGCGTGCTTCAACATCCTGCGCATTCTACGGAAGATCTTCTGGTGGATCCCCACCGAGACCAGGAAGACCGTCACCCAGGCCCTCGTCACCAGCCGACTGGACTACGGCAACGCCCTCTACGCCGGTACCACCGCCAAGCTCCAGAAGAGACTCCAGCGGATCCAGAACGCCTCAGCCAGACTCATCCTCGACATCCCACGAACCAGCCACATCTCCGGACATCTGAGAGACCTTCACTGGCTCCCCGTCAACAAAAGAATCACCTTCCGCCTCCTCACCCACGCACACAAAGCCCTACACGACCAAGGCCCGAACTACCTCAACAGCCGAGTCAACTTCTACGCTCCCAAACGCCACCTCCGATCAGCCAACCACGCCCTCGCCGCCGTCCCCCGCATCCGAAGAGCGACTACAGGAGGAAGGTCCTTCTCCTACCTTGCCGCCAAGACCTGGAACTCCCTCCCGACCGACCTGCGCCTGACCCAAGACCACCTCTCCTTCAGGAAGAAGCTGAAGACCTGGCTGTTCGAGCAGTAGCGGCACCCCCCCCACCCCCAGCGCCTTGAGACCCTACGGGTATGTAGCGCGCTCTATAAATGTCATTGATTGATTGATTGATTGATACACCGTCTATTCCGAAACCCATAACTGATAGTGATAGCACTACAGATTTGGAGATAGTCATATCCCATATTTTTCACCAAAACAGAACACATCCTGATTGGAAAAAGTGGTTGATCTGGCCAACAGACACAAATAACTGTCAAGATAGATTCCTGAACAAAATACAGGGGTTCAAAATGACCAGGCCAGACCCAAGATACTCCCAGAGACAACATCCAGGGATAGTTACAACATACAGTGTAGGGAAACTATGCCTTGAGTGGCTACAGAATCCACACTGGCTAAAATTAAGCAACACTTGACTTTACTTAAAGACGGTGCTGACTTGCGTGATTTCATACTGGGACCACGCAAACAGCATCAAAAACGTTTCATAGCGGCCGGTATATACGCTGTGTACAACGAAGCTTGGAAAGTAATGCAAATTGAAACAGCAGAAAAAATACGAGAAATTGATCGTATTAATTTGGAAAAATCACTTTCTGTGGTGGACAATGGGTTAACGACTCTGTCCTCCAGAATATATTCATTGGACAGCATTGTATCATCTGCTATTGATATAATAGAGCAGGACTTACTAATGTTACAACATGGTCAGTCTCAATTACTTTCTATTGTACAGCTAGGTTGGACGTTGCAAAATCTGCGTTCAGGCTACATACCATGGCGTTTAATCAACACAACGTCATTATTCGGTATCTTTAACCTTACTGATAAACAAATCAGTTTGGCACAAAAAGGAGCAGATTATACGATTCTGAGCATTGAAAAACTTGAGAGATTACCATTGACAATGTCAGAGAGACCTGTCATTGAATGGATAATACACAGAACAATTTCAATTCCGATAACAACTTTCCAGTTTAAATACTGCCAAGAGTACATACTTGGAGGCCAGTATGAAAGGTTGGGTAAAGAATACATCAAATCAACCTGGGGTTTACCCTATACACACAGATGTTATATTGAAGGGAAAAAGGATGTATTCCTTAGTGGTAACAAATGTGAAAAATCACTAAGCGGTACACTTCTGTGTCAAGGTATTAACTTGCATGGAGCCTGCGAAGGGTCTTCAAATAACCTTTCATGTCACCTGCATGGCACGCCTACAAAACAGATAGAGGCATTTTTTAGACAACTTATTAACGGGAGTTACGTTTTAATAAGTGACCACAGCTGTTGTGGGATGGTGCCAGGGAAAGCTTATCTCGTGACCGTAACTTCCAGGGTAGTTTGCTGTATGCAAGTATTGTATCCACACAGCAATCCAGATATGGGGGCTGCGTTATGGCCTTCGTTGAATATCTCTTCTATTCGAATTGATACTTTAAGCAGAAGGAAGTCTATTCTTTGCCCCGTGCATTTCGTAGAAATGTTAAGCCAAATCTTAAACATGTCTGATACCAGTGGCATCACACATGTATTTAAGACAGTTTTTTCGGGAATGTTAGCACCCTTTGAAACAGTTCTGGGCATCTTCCCGAATTTTGTCCATTCTGTCTTTGGCGACCTACCCTTAATCTTGGGACTCGTGGCAGGAATTTTTGCTCCGATATGGTAAGCCAATCCACAGACAAGACTCTAGCAACGATGGAAGAAACGATCCTAGCAATACGATACCAAGACCGTATCACTAAGGTCCTCGGATTGGCCCGGCTAAGAGATCTAAGTACAACCTGGTTTCTTTCATTCAGACCAATCTGGCAGGATTGCATCTTACCTGTGCTTCGATGTCTGCTATGCGGAGAAGAATGCGTGTTGGACGTCTGTCTTACACTACCATCAGCAGTACCAAAGGATATCGATACTTTGCTAGGTCCTGTAACGACTCATGCATCGTGTTGTCCCCAGCGGATACCTATTCTGATGATGGCATTAGTTGAGACTTGACCACTACGAGTAGGTGGCGGTGAGGTACTAGAGGTAAGCAGCACCAAACAGGTACAACCTTCTTTGAGCATTGCTGATCCAAACATCGATGATAGCAATCACGCTCCAAACTGCACAGTTGCAGCATTTTCGAACTTGGTCGAACTTTCACCTGATGTTGTAGACCACTTTTTTGCAAGTCTGTCTGATATGATGTTCTCTCCAGTCAACGAGAATAATTCTTAAAAAACAATGATCACACAGCGTTCCCTGAACTCTGAATTTGGCCTTCAGTTTTGATAAACAAAGCTACTGAAAACATTTGGAACTATTTTTTCCCCTGAAAGAGAAATTATTTTTTTCCATTTTCCAAAATATTTACCTTTTTTGGCACATGATACTCTGCTTAAAGTAGAACTATTCTTAGAGAACAGAGCTTCTATTTTTAGGATACTAGAGACAATATTTTACCTCAACCTCTAGCATATATACAGCATTTTGTATAAATATGTGATGGAATGGTCTCGACCTTCTTTTCTGTATTCAGAGCCATTTCATGTGTAATTTTCGCAAATCATTCAGCTGATATATATATATGCATTTAACTGAATGATGACACTGCTTAAAAAGCGTACAGTACCAATACTCATTTTCGTGTATTTACCATATACAATTTCAAATGCAAAATATGTATTTTGGGGTGGGTTGGAAAACACACATGCATTGTTATATGTTTACTATTGCTTAGTTTTTTTAGTAATGATGGACATTAATCCGTGGAGTGGGTGTTGTATTTCTATCTAGGACCCTAATTCGATATTCCCAATTCATGCCCTTATGCGGCTATAATGAATAATATCCTTATAAAGGGATAAGAATCATATCCATATTCAGTAATAGCCCATGCAGTCCAAAGCACAGCACGGCTACTCCCATCGACTCCTAGAAAGCACAACGCGTTCTTTAAACAAACCAAGCCTCCAGCAGTCCGGGAAATTCCCCCCTGCTTTTGTTTTGATTTGAACAAGAACTCCCGGAGTCCAGAAAGAACTGTTAGTTCTTAGTGACGTCTTATGTCCAACCTTACGTCAAACCCGGCACCTTTCAGGTATAAAATACCAACAGTTGCCTTAAGCAAACATACAGTGGTTTGGACAGAGCAGCTATCTACTTGCCCGAGAGCCCAGCTGATGCGAGAGCCCACAGAAGCTGCCCCTCCCCTTTGACGCGCTGGAGAAGCTACTTTTTCTCACGCCGAGAAAATCCATCTCCGGTGTTCCCGAGTCACCCTTGCGGGTTGCTGGGAGGTCGAGTCCTGAAGAAAGAGATACCAGACCTCCCACATTCTATTACCAAGGTACGGAGCTGACTAAAACCTTAAGAGAATTCTTGATTCAGATCCTTGGCAAAAAACAATCTTAGCCAACTTAACTTAAACTGCTAATTACTTACTCCTTCCCAAGTATTAGGCTTAGGTCAGGTACATCGGGGTAGGCATAGTTAGAAGCACCAGTTGAGTACGTTAGTCAATGGTTTTATGTATGTATATATTTTATCTATTTTAAAGTATCATATGGCTAGGAAACCATATCTATGCTTTTACAGTATTATTTCATAATACTACTTTTACTGTATGCACTTTACTTCATAATAAGTATTGCAATTCTGGCAATTCATTTCTCTTGCATGAGAAAGAAGACTGCTCAATAAAATAACACCTTTTATTGAAAAACGCCCGTCTCTCTATCTCTCTGCACTCTGGTGAAACTAAGTATGCACGATTGACTGAGTGAAATAGCTGCCTATTGTTTTTACACGACTCTAGAGATACACTCTATTCTGAGGGAGAAGAGTTGTCATGTTTGTATGGTTGTCAGAAGCTAATCCCTTCTTGTCTAATCCAGAGAGTTAACTCTTTCCTGAACATTCGAGAAAGTTTCTAGTGACCTCTGAGCTATCTGGCGAAACTAATTTAGTCTAATATAGTCAGTAGAGACCTAGTCGACCTCAGTCCCACATCTACACTGCTGTTTATATTATTCCAATGCGCAGAGGCTATTGGGAATATAGGAACTACACTACACCCTGATGTCAGTGGACCCTTCCAAGGTGGTACCCAGTCTGAAGCAGGTAACCTGCCCCTCTCTACCCTGCCTCAATCAGCCCAGGGCTGTAGAAGTCAGGGAGGTCAGTTGACCCCAAAGGGCCCCCTGCCCCGAGGAACCCCTCATCAGCAGATTAGGGGCAACCAGTCTAGTAGCCCTAGCCAAGTGAAAATTCCGCAACCCTCTGAGGAATCTCCCTTACCCTTGTGTAGGATCCTCCCCCAGATGGACTCTGTTGGACACAGGCAAACCTGGGAACCAGTGGTCCCAAACCTGACCTGTCCCTCCAGTGGTTCAACCAAAGGGACCCAACCTCCAGCTGTAGGTAGCCAAAGGTTGACCCTGAGAGCACAGTGCACCTCAGTCATGGAAAGAAAGGCATACATGGTGGATAGTGATCGGAGGAAGCTGAGCCCAACCTTAGTGGAGCCTCACTTCAGTACTCCATCCCAGCACCAGCCTTTCACTTTGCCAAAACACCCCATAGGAAGTAATTCCTAATGGTGGATACCCTCTGATACCCTTAGGGTGAGGGATTGCTTAGTGGACCATAAGACAGGGGTTAACCATGCTAGTGCAGGTACTTCCTGCAATGACGACGAAACCAGACACGAAAAGACACCTATGCACCCGGCTTCCCTGGGTGAGGTAACACGAGTATTCCGGTGCTCCCGTGGGTCTTGACTCTCGAAGTGTCCTAGTTTAAAAGGGTTCCATCCTAGTCCATCCGGAAGTGTCCTTAAATTGCAACTTTGTATCTTTGACGAAAGTCAATGGGAACCCGCACCTGTGCCGCGCGGCTCCCGTGGGTCTCCTACTTCCTAACCCTTGGTTGTTTAGTGTAGCCCCAGCAATTCTACAGGCCCTAGGCCTGCTTTCTAACTCTCACGTGGTACTTATACCACTTTCTTAGTATATGGTTTGTGAGGCCCCTAGGGCATAACGTATATTGTGCAACTTATTGTATATTAACTGTGTAACTTGTATTGTATTTTTAACTCTGACCTCATAAAGAGTACAGAGGGGTTGTGTTTAGATTAAATACATATATATTTGATATATACCTTGTGTGGTGTCCTTTCATTTGGTATTCAAGGGGTTATATATGGTAAAACAACTTGCTTAACTCGCCTACTGAAGTCTTAGCCTGAAGACTGCTGGTTCATGCTACCACTAGGATAGCTTTCTATAAGGTTGACTTTACAACCACCATCAATAAGGGTCGATTAGACTGGTGCAAGGTGCCCACTAGAACTAGTAGACATCATATGCCAGGCTAACTTCTCACACACCTGCTTCCAATAAAGCGGCCTTTTTCACACCAACAAGCTGGTCTGTGGTTTGTGCTGCCCCCACCCCTTGTGGGCCCAAATAGCACTTTTAACTTAATATATGGAGAAAAAAGGGTAAAGCACCTTCAACAGGGGACCTTGAAAGTTACAAGAGGGCCTTCTCAAACAAAAAATTGTCCTCCTCTTCTGCTTCATCTTTTCCTTTACCAGCAAAGGCATCCCAGAATATGCAGGCAAGCCATCTACAAATGAAGATATCTCTGGAGGACGACCTTTTTCAAACTGATTTATCCATGAATACAGATCATATAAAGGGCACAAACGTTGTCCCTTTACTGGATTATGTAGGGAATACCACTAAGGATACACCACAAGCTTGCAGCAAAGAAACCCTTCACATAACTAATATGTTAATTCTCATGGCCTTGGAAGTTCAGTTGTATTCCGGAACAAAATTTTATATTTCCTCACCAAAACGTTGCATCCCCCTGGAAGAGAGCAATACTATGGCACACACAGTGGCACTTCAGAACTGTCAGGGAGACCTTTTGATATGGTCGACCATTCTCAAAGCACTTGATGATACAGTTAAATCCCTAAATTTTCAGTCAGACAAAGTGGAGGTCCAGATTGAGCTACTACACACAATCGTCACACAAATTGCAGGCATCGATATAAAAGTTGACCAATTAAATAAGTTAATTCATTGAGCAAAAACGGAGTCCTTGAAATTGACCATTACATGCCCAAGCTCTCCAATAGTATCCAAGTTGGAGTCTCTCCCTCCCCTCTTGTATTGAATGATTTGGTTCAGGATGGGGAGGAAGTAAAATTGCTAAAAACTAGGGGCATGACATCAACGAGGGGAAATGAAATTATCACCGCTTTTGCATCCGTTTTTGGGCGAAAAGCAGCGATAATTTTATCGCCTAATCAGCAAGGTCACGCTATCGCGTGAAACCTTGCATCAGCGGCTGTTTACTGAACGCCTAGCTTTGCATCTCTAATAAGATGCAAAGTGGGCGTTCCTGCCCTGACATTACTGGAGAAATGTTGCTAAGCGATTTCCTCTGTTATCGCTACTTTCCTTACGCCTGCTTCGAGACTGACTTAGCCATGATATCCTATGTAAGGTGGATATCATGCCTTGCCCTGTCATCAAGCTAACGCCAAACTTTGTGAGATTATCGCTGGATTTCCAGTGATAATCTCACATTTGGCAGTTAGCGCTTGGAATTTTATCGCTTTTGAGATAACGTTGCTAATAGCACACTATCTTAGCGATAAAATTCCACGTTACCCGGCGATAATTATCCTAGCGCTAAGTGTGCTTAGCGATAATTATCGCCGGTCCTTGATTATATGCCCCTTAAATGTGCCACAACTCCCATATGGACATAGATGTGAAGGGGGAAGGGTTGAAAAAAACACCCTGTAGAGATTATTCAACTCTTAGTGGAAAATAACATCTCGATCAAAAGTCAATCACAACTAGGAGCCACTCTGGGGAAAATGGTAGATCCCAAATTGGAGCTAAAACACGTATGGTATTGGTGCATAACCCAGCAAAAAAGGAGGAAATTCCTCTCATAAAAACCCTGAATTACCATTTAGCAGGCCCTACAGAAACCCTGAAGATGTGTTATCCGTGCAAGGTGACCAAGATAGAGGCCTAAAACAGATTACCAAAAGGGAAAGAAAGAGGATGAGGAAAGCTAGAAATAAACAAGCTATCAGACATCAAAACCATTAAATATAGTCAAAATGTACCTTATCTTTGAGTGGGCAAGAAAATAACAGGTCTCCAAAGTCAGCCAACTCCAGCAAACATGCAAGAAAACAAATTACAATTAACTTCCGCAATTCCAATTGCGAACTATGTAAACAAGCAAGAGGGGCAGACTACTATAAATCTAGCTAAAGACGCTGCTCAAAGGTATGAGATGACTCCACCACCATCAGTTTTAAATCAAGTGCGACAGTCTCAAGAAGCTGCCAAATTGTTACTAACAAAATGTAACACTCAGGAAGAAGCCAAATTGATGCTAACAAAATGTAACACTCAGGAAGAAGCCAAATTGATGCTAACAAAATGTAACACTCAGGAAGAAGCCAAATTGATGCTAACAAAATGTAACACTCAGGAAGAAGCCAAATTGTTACTAACAAAATGTAACACTCAGGAAGGAGCCAAATTGATGCTAACAAAATTGTTACTAACAAAATGTAACACTCAGGAAGGAGCCAAATTGATGCTAACAAAATGTAACACTCAGGAAGAAGCCAAATTGATGCTAACAAAATGTAACACTCAGGAAGAAGCCAAATTGATGCTAACAAAATGTAACACTCAGGAAGAAGCCAAATTGATGCTAACAAAATGTAACACTCAGGAAGAAGCCAAATTGATGCTAACAAAATGTAACACCCCAAGAGTGGCATCAACTATGAGGATCCACAGCAGTACCAGCCAAGTGGATTTCACCAAAAACAGTCTGTGAACTCAAACTCATTCAATTTCGAAAATAATCTAGTAAACGTAAAAATTATCAAATTCTCATTGTATCTTAGAAACAAATCAAAGGGGCCATTTGGCAGTGGAGAAACTTGAACACCTTAAATCATCTAATATTAGAGAAATCTAATTCACACATTGTGACAAAAATCATTAAAACAAAACTACTTTGGTGACGTAGGATTCTATCACAACTGCGGTTGTAAATGATAAACACATTTTGCGGACCGGAGAATTATAAAAACATCCATAGATCCAGCACCTTACCCAGACGTTTTAAAACCAGTGTCAATAAGCCAATGGACGATATACCTAAATCAGGTATTCAGGGACACAATGATTCCATGGCACCAGTAATGGGCGCTGTGTTAAAAAGTTCATTAGGCAAGATCCTCTCAGATCTCTTCTATTAAGGACCATAGTGGCTCTAAAAAATTCCAAACTGAGGAAATTCTTGAAGTTTTTCGTGATTTTTATAACAAATTGTATACCCCCTCCAACCAAGCCTCTTTTGACGAATGCCAAGATTTCTTAAAATCAATTCCGATTCAATCTGTATCAGAGGAAGATCGCTCCACTCTAAATGAACCTATCTCTCCTGAGGAAATAGTCTCTGCTATCAAGGCCACCCGTTCGGGGAAAGCTCCAGGCCCTGATGGTTACCCGATCTTATTCTATAAAACCTTTCTCCCGTTGCTTGTTCCTAAGTTGCAGGCTGTCTTTGACGCTTTTGTTCGTAATGGATCTGTCTCTGGTACGGCTGCTGAAGCCACCATAGTGGTGATCCCAAAAGAAGGGAAAGACCATTCGGACCCTAAGAATTTCCGCCCTATTTCGCTTCTCAATATGGAAGCGAAGATTTTTGCTAAAATCCTGGCGAAACGTCTAGAATCCTTTATTCCCCATTTAGTCCATCCTTCCCAAACTGGTTTTGTTAAGGGTAGGTTGGCAAGAGATAATATTCGCACTTTCTGCCATATTATTGGGGCGGCCAAGCGATCCCAACTACCTGCCGCGGCCTTGGCCCTCGATGCGGAGAAGGCCTTCGATAAGGTTTCTTGGCCTTTTCTTCGAGCTGTTTTACATGCACATAATCTCGGGGACTCCTTTATTAACATGGTAATGTCTTTGTATTCCCAACCTAAAGCTAATATTAGAGTTAATGGTTCCACATCCTCTTTTTTTAATCTCTGCCAAGGAACGAGACAAGGTTGTCCTTTATCCCCGCTATTGTTTTTGTTATCTATCGATCCTCTCCTTCGGCTGATTGACTTACACCCCGATATCAAAGGGTTCTCTTTTGGCCCTCATTGTCTAAAAACTGCAGCCTACGCAGACGATGTTCTTATTTTCTCGGACGATATCGCATTAGCCATTCCTGCGATCTCTGACACCATTTCTTTATTTTCTAAAGTTTCGGGATATACCCTAAATAAAGACAAGACAGAAATGTTCCCTTTAAATGCCTATTGCTTTCCTGTGCATATGGGCTCGGCTGGCTTTAAATGGCAAGCTACCCATCTTAAATATCTAGGCATTTATTTTTGTTCGACACTACATACCACGGTTACGTATAATGAGTCTCAAACTCTGGCTAAAGTTCGTCGTCTTCTGGATACTTGGTCTCCAAAATATATTTCTTGGTGGGGGCGCTTACAATCCCTTAAAATGATGATCACGCCGATCATCAATTTTGTTTCTTCCATGATTCCGATTAAATTATCTGACTCTTTTTTTCGGGAAATCGATGGTATCACCTCCAAATTTTTATGGAGCGGAAAACGTGCTCGGTTGGCATACAAATATTTACGTAGACCCTGTGATATGGGTGGTTGTAACTTCCCGGATTGGGAAAAATACCAGACTGCTTTTTTGGCCTCTCAAGGTGCCCTCTGGTTTTCTCCCCCAACCCGGCATATCCCTCAATGGTTACTCATAGAACAGGATTTAGCTGCTCCCTTACCACTTGCCTCTTTGTGTACTACGTCCACTCTACATATTCTATTCTCCCGATCTATCATCATTGATACAATTATCGCAATTAAGAAAGTGGATAAGAAAATGGCTTTTCCTCTACACAAGACTAGATGGTCTTCCATTTGGCGTAATTCCAAAATTAAAATCAATATCACCCCCGCACTCATGTCGTATTGGGCAATGAAGGGTGTTTCTCTTGTACACCATCTGTATAATGAGTCTGGTGAACCCTTACCTTTCTCTAACTTAGCGCTCAAACACTCTCTAACAAATCTAGACTTCTATACTTTTCTTAAAATCAAAGTTGCGATCTCGAAAACTCGTCTTCACCCCTCCTCGTCCACCATCTCTTTGTTTTCTATCTGGCTCAAAGTGGGGCATGTTGCTTCCCGCATTTATAGGTTTCTATCCTCTTCTTCGCTTCCAGATCAGACGGTTGCACAGCAAAAATGGTCGCGTCATTTTGATCACAATATTACGGACCATATCTCCTCCGAAGCTTGGCAATCCATTGGCAAATTTGCGTTACGTAACAAAATTGCTCCTTCCTTAATACAGTCCAAGTTTTTCTCGATCAATCTACTCCACTGGACTCCGGTGCGTCTTCATTCTCTCAACCTTAAAGAGGATGACCTCTGTTGGAGTTGTGGCGTTGAGACAGGTGATTTTCCTCATATGTTCTATAACTGTTCCTTACTTAAATCTTTCTGGGACCTTATTCAGCGACATTTGTCTCTTATCTTTGAAATTGAGCTCCAGCTCTCTTTCCCTTTAGTTATTTTAGGCCCCTGGGCGGCTCCTACGCCTCTTCCCCTTGAGCCATTACAATTACAACTATTAGACCTTCTTTTATCTGTAGCGATCAAAGTTATTCTTATGGAGTGGAAGTCTTTCTCGTCTGTCTCCTATCACACTTGGTGGGCATGGGTTTCCTTCTTACGCAGTGCTCACACTTCAGTAGATCTAGCACACCTGTCACCTTCCATCTCTAGTGGGGTTTGGGCAACTCTGGATGAATATATGGAACTCTCCGCGAATGGTGTAGTCCCTCCATTTCCTGCTGTTATGTCTACCTAATTTTCTTGTTTGGTAAGGTGCATTACATTGGGTTGTTCCTGTGGGATTCCTTCTTTCTTTCTTCCTCTTTCCTGTCCTCTCTTCCCGTTCCTTCTTTCTGCTGCTTTTTTCCTTGCTCTCCTTCCTTCTTCCTGTTGTTCCTCTTACCTCCCCCTGCCCCTGTCCTCACCTTATGGACTGATACGTTCTACGTTCTGAACAATGTATTCCTCTTTTGGCTCAATTCATTACCCTCATTTTAGGTGCCTGTTCTCCAATTTTACTTACATTGAGCTTGTTATTGATCAAGTATTGCCCATGTTTTCACATTTCTGCTCATATTGGAATGTATCGCATCTTTGTATTTTGATTTGGATATTATTTGGATCATTATTTCGCTCAATAAAATCTTCTTGAAATGAAAAAAAAAAAAAGTTCATTAGGCATATATTCCAACATATTTAAGGACAATCAACGTCAAAACCTGACCATAAGTTATTCCTCTGGCTTTGGGGTATGCTATAGAGAGGTAATGAGCAGGCCTCAGGAAGATGATTGGTCCTCAATTCCAACAGCTCTATTAAATCATTGGTGACACTCCCCATTTAAAAATCACCTGTCATATTTAATATATGTTCTTGGAATGTTATCAGATTAGCAAATATTGAACTAGAGTAGGATGTAGTAAAATTCTGGCAATCTTGTAAAGATGCATTCCCCCTCTTAGGATCTATGGAACATTGGTTGTTTGATAATGGACGGGCTAAGGGAGGTTTGGCTAACTATGCTTCGGTTTCCCTGAATTGTAATATTCTGCCACTGAATCTCTGTCAAACTTGGCTAAATGGAGTAATCATATACTATTAGAAAAAAGAACATTCGGATTCATTCATTGTCCTTAATATATATTTGCATTTCGACAGACAGCAAAAAAGATCAATGAAAGAAAAATTGAAAGACATTATTGGGGATCAAAAAAGGGTACCCCAGCAGACTTGGCCTCTTTAATCAGTGGTGTAGGAAGGGGGGTGCAGTGGGTAAGGGCCGCCCTGGGTTTTATCACTGACGGGGGTGACAAAATGGCAAACATATGCATTTTAAACGCATATTTTTGCTATTTTCTCAAGCTGGGGTCAACAGGAAATGTTCTGCACCGGGTACCACCCGAACTTGCTACGCCACTGTCTTTAATGATTTGTTGTATCTGTTTGGTGGTATATGGGGAAAGTCTGTATTTGGCAGGTTTAACCCCTTAGCTGCGGCGGCTATTCCGCCCCAGTGCTAGTGGGGAGGGGGGCCGCCCGGCGCTCCCGTACTCGTGACGGAACCGCTCCGTCACAAGCCTCAGGTGGGCTGTGCTTGTGGCGGAGCGGTTCCGTCACGGCCCGCCCGCTTAATGAAACCCGCTGCGCAGGCGCAAAATCAGCGCCGCACAGGCGCGCCGAGCGGGCCGTGACGGAAGCGCTCCGTCACCAGCACAGCCCACCCGAGGCTCGTGACGGAGCGGTTCCGTCACCAGCGTGGAACGGGTTAAGAATCACAAAATGGGGTGTGTGTTACTGATGTGAATCGGTGTGTATCTGTAGACCATGTATATGCAAGATTATGAGACTGTGGAGCTCCTGCAGCTATTTTAGAGGGTACTATAGTTACTCTGCACTGTTGAGAGTCATTAGAAAAGACATCAATGCCTCCTGAACAGGGGCAGTGGCCAGAGTGCCGTATAATTGACTACAGGTGATTGACTGGTTGGTTACTTACCTGCCTGGGATTGTCTGAGGGTGATAGAGGCAAACATATTTCCTCATCCATGCACTCAGTCACTCTGTCTTGCACTCATGCTTCTAGTCATTCAACCAAGAACTCATCCGCCTCATTCTTGCATTCACCAACACACTCACCCATCCACAACACAAGACACACAAGCTCACCAATCAGTCAATAGGCATTTTTTTTAGCAATCAGCCAGACCTCTTGATTTTGACACTAGTTTGTGCAGGGTGTGGGAGTGGTGTTCGGGGTGGGAGGTCACCACTCTGAAAGACTGCTCTTGTTAGTCTGGGAGTGCTGCTGTATGAGGGGGTGAGTGCTGTCGGTGGTGTGTGGACTAGCCTGTGAGGGGTGCGAGACTGCTTCTCGAAGTGTCTGACCGTTACACTAATGTGTGTGGGAGAATAGTCAGTTATTAAAAAAATATCTATACAATACAATATACTACTGGAGTTAAAAATTGAAAATCTTCACCCAATGGGACAATAATCTTGTAAATAGTGTGTAGGACACAATATTTATGTCAGACGATATTTCTTGTACGATTTTCTGATTTACAACTGTGTTAGACTGCTAAAATATGAGGGGTATAAGAGTGTTTTTGGTAGTATGTGAGCAACACTCCCGGAGAGGTGTAAAATTAATGGACGTGTCCCACACTGGAATAGTTTATACACTATGATGTTTATCATGACTGAAATAGTAAAACAATTGTTTGAAACTATATAATAAAAGAAATATACGCATAATGTATAGTTTTGCTTAGACCTCTTTTACCATTCTGTACAACTGTTCTCCTATCAAACTGTTAGACTGAGCTTCTACTAACAAACCTGAGTTAGTGCTCATATTTCACCAATAATCTGACCAATTGTATTAGCATGTATCCCCAAAAGGCATACTTATTTTTGAGCACACGCGCTGAGGTATTCACTGGCTGATTCCGACAAGTTACAGTGTCAGTGGCTTGCATCGGTAGGGTGCCAGAATATCTTGGACTAAATATATTCTGCCACAAAATATTTGCCTTAAGTATTGTTTACAAAAATATCATCCCATTCTAGTTAATAACATAAAATATGCATCCAATATTGGACATTCAATTATTCACCAATTATGAACCTGAAAGTTATACGTCCTATTCAGGTATTCTTTTATATATTTCTCTTTGATTATCATACTAGAACTTACTCATATGCTCTTTTTACTGTAACAATAATGTAATAAAAGATATAGGAACCTACTTATCATATGTTTGAATCAGGTTTCTTTGTATGCATTTCCTTGGATCATGATGTTAGTACTCTATAAACATACTATTAGCTGTGCTAAGAGTGTATTCGAAGGTATAAAAATATGCTTCTTTTGCTGTAACAATAATGTAACTGAAGGTATAGGAACCTGTTTTTTAATGTTTTTTAATGTGTTTAAATCAGGTTTCTGTGTATACGCTTTCTTGGACCATTACATTGGAATTTTACAACATGCTATTGGCTACATTGATAGTGTCCTCGAAGGTATAAGAATTTCATGTCAACTCTCTATTATCCAGTACTCTTTCTTTCATGCATGTTTTCCCAGTAGATCTTGAAATGGTGAAGAATTACCTTGATTTGTTAAAAGACTCTGGTTCTCTCTCTTTTTTAAAGAAAAAGTTTGTTAAGAAATCAATACTTATGGATTGCACTTTGTAAATATGTGTTTTTGTATCTTTTTTATTATGTATAGCCCTGAAGAAGTCCGGTAAACGGACGAAATGCGTCGGCTATTTGGCTATCAGCGATTTTTAAAAGAAAATGAAAAACTGAATAAAGGACAGAAAATTGAAGACACAGAGGGGCATATTACCAACAACTAGCGATAATTATCGCTATGTTGGTTTAGCGGCGATATTTTTATCGCCGAGCGGCGGCTATTATCAAGGTTTATCTCCTAAGCGATAAAAATCGTCCGAAATGCATGAATATCGCTGAAAAGTCTGCGATATTCATGCATTACCAAGCTAATGCTCTTAGCCATGTTATCCACCTACCATTGGATAACATGGCTAAGAACTACTCAGGGGCAGGTGTTACCTTTTGGAGATATTTGCGCTTAGCGCGAATATCTCCAAAAGTTGGTAATAGGAGATAGCGATGTTAGCGACTGTTTCTAGTCGCTAACATCTTGGCACGCCCACTTTGCATGTCATTAGTGATAAATATCACTGACATGCAAAGCGGGGCCCAAGATGGTCGCTATCTCCTACTAGCTGTCGCTAACTGGTGTTAGCGACAGCTAGGTAATAGGGAGATAATTGTATCTCCGCTTTCTTGGCTTTTAAAGCCAAAAAAGCGGAGATAACCCCCCTTGATAATATGCCCCACAGAGTCTCTTGTCTATGTATCTGTTGGGACAACAGTTATGGCAATGTTGCTTGTGCTTTAACTAAAGCTGAAATACTATATATCTTAAATTGTGTATTTAACCTTGAAGGGTGCTGTCCATTTTTCAAAGTCTAGTATCCAACACTTACCCTACTGATGCACCCCCCTGGAGTTAGAATAGTACATTTTACCCCTACACTATCCAATACTTACCAAACATGCAATGTAATGGTATGCGTTGTAATGGTATGTGTTGTAAAGGTAGTATGCGTTGTAATGGAATGCGTTGTAAAGGTCGTTTTTAAAAATTCGTTGTAATGGAATGCGTTGTAATGGATGTCGCATTGTAAAAAATGCGTTGTAAAGGTATGCGTTGTAAAAGTTTGCGTTGTAATGTCATACATCCTTGGTATTGTAGATGAAACTATTATTCAGTTGTAGAATCCTACCTGAAATGATCGCACACCTTGAAGACATGCCTGCAGTGCGGTTGGGATGGAAGCCACTGCATGGCTCTGAGGAGTGTGCTCCACCTGCCTTGTGTTGTGTTGTTCCATATAAAGTGTCTGCAGCTTTGTGTTTTCCCCAGTGAGCCCAGCAGTCATGAAAGGTCATGAAGTGACCTCCCTGGGACATTAACAGAGACACTGAGTGGTGCTGTGAGATCGAGGGGGCACTCAGACAGCACCTTTCTCTTAAGACCCCTCTTTGGGTTCTGTGGATGATTGGTAGTGACGCGGCAGACCTTTTTACCTATCTCTTCTTGGGGAGTGTCCTACCATTCCCCATTTAAAGATGTCTGGCAGTCCCCCATTACCGGCTCTTTCACTTACATATGACTGAGGTGTTTGTGCTGGGACATGTGGTGAGGTAGCTGTGCGCTGTGCCTTGTGAGGTAGCTGTGCACTGTGCCTTGTGAGGTAGCTGTGCACTGTGCCTTGTGAGGTAGCTGTGCGCTGTGCCTTGTGAGGTAGCTGTGCACTGTGCCTTGTGAGGTAGAAGTGCCCTGTGCCTTGTGAGGTAGCTGTGCGCTGTGCCTTGTGAGGTAGGTGTGCGCTGTGCCTTATGAGGTAGATGTGCACTGTGCCTTGTGAGGTAGCTGTGCGCTGTGCCTTGTGAGGTAGCTGTGCGCTGTGCCTTGTGAGGTAGCTCTGCGCTGTGCCTTGTGAGGTAGCTGTGCGCTGTGCCTTGTGAGGTAGCTGTGCACTGTGCCTTGTGAGGTAGCTGTGCGCTGTGCCTTGTGAGGTAGCTGTGCGCTGTGCCTTGTGAGGTAGCTGTGCGCTGTGCCTTGTGAGGTAGCTGTGCGCTGTGTCATGTGAGGTAGCTGTGCGCTGTGCCTTGTGAGGTAGATGTGCACTGTGTCTTGTGAGGTAGCTGTGCACTGTGCCTTGTGAGGTAGGTGTGCGCTGTGCCTTGTGAGGTAGCTGTGCACTGTGCCTTGTGAGGTAGCTGTGCGCTGTGCCTTGTGAGGTAGCTGTACACTGTGCCATGTGAGGTAGAAGTGCCCTGTGCATTGTGAGGTAGCTGTGTGCTGTGCTTTGTGAGGTAGGTGTGCGCTGTGCCTTGTGAGGTAGATGTGCACTGTGCCTTGTGAGGTAGGTGCGCGCTGTGCCTTGTGAGGTAGATGTGCGCTTTGCCTTGTGAGGTAGCTGCGCGATGTGCCTTGTGAGGTAGCTGTGTGCTGTGCCTTGTGAGGTAGCTGCGCGCTGTGCCTTGTGAGGTAGCTGTGCGCTGTGCCTTGTGAGGTAGCTGTGTGCTGTGCCTTGTGAGGTAGCTGTGCACTGTGCCTTGTGAGGTAGAAGTGCCCTGTGCCTTGTGAGGTAGCTGTGCACTGTGCCTTGTGAGGTAGAAGTGCCCTGTGCCTTGTGAGGTAGCTGTGCACTGTGCCTTGTGAGGTAGAAGTGCCCTGTGCATTGTGAGGTAGCTGTGCACTGTGCCTTGCGAGGTAGAAGTGCCCTGTGCCTTGTGAGGTAGATGTGCACTGTGCCTTGTGAGGTAGGTGTGCGCTGTGCCTTGTGAGGTAGATGTGTGCTGTGCCTTGTGAGGTAGATGTGCGCTGTGCCTTGTGAGGTAGCTGTGCACTGTGCCTTGTGAGGTAGTTGCGCGATGTGCCTTGTGAGGTAGCTGCGCGCTGTGCCTTGTGAGGTAGCTGCGCGTTGTGCCTTGTGAGGTAGCTGTGCGCTGTGCCTTGTGAGGTAGCTGTGCCTTGTGAGGTAGCTGTGCGCTGTGCCTTGTGAGGTAGATGTGCGCTGTGCCTTGTGAGGTAGCTGTGCGCTGTGCCTTGTGAGGTAGCTGTGCACTGTGCCTTGTGAGGTAGAAGTGCCCTGTGCCTTGTGAGGTAGCTGTGCACTGTGCCTTGTGAGGTAGAAGTGCCCTATGCATTGTGAGGTAGCTGTGCACTGTGCCTTGTGAGGTAGAAGTGCCCTGTGCCTTGTGAGGTAGATGTGCACTGTGCCTTTTGAGGCAGGTGTGCGCTGTGCCTTGTGAGGTAGATGTGCACTGTGCCTTGTGAGGTAGCTGTGCGCTGTGCCTTGTGAGGTAGCTGTGCGCTGTGCCTTGTGAGGTAGCTGTGCGCTGTGCCTTGTGAGGTAGCTGTGCGCTGTGCCTTGTGAGGTAGCTGTGCACTGTGCCTTGTGAGGTAGCTGTGCCTTGTGAGGTAGCTGTGCGTGCCTTGTGAGGTAGCTGTGCGCTGTGCCTTGTGAGGTAGCTGTGCACTGTGCCTTGTGAGGTAGCTGCGCGATGTGCCTTGTGAGGTAGCTGCGCGCTGTGCCTTGTGAGGTAGCTGCGCGCTGTGCCTTGTGAGGTAGCTGTGCGCTGTGCCTTGTGAGGTAGCTGTGCGCTGTGCCTTGTGAGGTAGCTGTGCACTGTGCCTTGTGAGGTAGAAGTGCCCTGTGCCTTGTGAGGTAGCTGTGCACTGTGCCTTGTGAGGTAGAAGTGCCCTGTGCCTTGTGAGGTAGCTGTGCACTGTGCCTTGTGAGGTAGAAGTGCCCTGTGCATTGTGAGGTAGCTGTGCACTGTGCCTTGTGAGGTAGAAGTGCCCTGTGCCTTGTGAGGTAGATGTGCACTGTGCCTTGTGAGGTAGGTGTGCGCTGTGCCTTGTGAGGTAGATGTGCACTGTGCCTTGTGAGGTAGCTGTGCGCTGTGCCTTGTGAGGTAGCTGTGCGCTGTGCCTTGTGAGGTAGCTGTGCGCTGTGCCTTGTGAGGTAGCTGTGCACTGTGCCTTGTGAGGTAGCTGTGCCTTGTGAGGTAGCTGTGCATGCCTTGTGAGGTAGCTGTGCGCTGTGCCTTGTGAGGTAGCTGTGCACTGTGCCTTGTGAGGTAGCTGTGCCTTGTGAGGTAGCTGTGCACTGTGCCTTGTGAGGTAGCTGTGCCTTGTGAGGTAGCTGTGCGCTGTGCCTTGTGAGGTAGCTGTGCGCTGTGCCTTGTGAGGTAGCTGTGCACTGTGCCTTGTGAGGTAGCTGTGCGCTGTGCCTTGTGAGGTAGGTGTGCGCTGTGCCTTGTGAGGTAGCTGTGAACTGTGCCTTTGAGGTAGCTGTGCACTGTGCCTTGTGAGGTAGCTGTGCCTTGTGAGGTAGCTGTGCGCTGTGCCTTGTGAGGTAGCTGTGCGCTGTGCCTTGTGAGGTAGCTGTGCCTTGTGAGGTAGCTGTGCGCTGTGCCTTGTGAGGTAGCTGTGCGCTGTGCCTTGTGAGGTAGCTGTGCGATGCAGAAATGCATTTTATATTTTGAATATACTATATGTTTGCGAAAGATGTGTGTACTCTTGTGTATGTCATATATTGAGTGTGTAGACTGTTTGCCTGCCTGGGAGAGTGCATGGTACAATTGCCACTTGGGTGCCCGCCCCTTGTGCATTTCTCCCCTCCCCCCCTTCACCCCTCATTTTTTGCTTTGAGTTGATACAATGTTCTTTGGGTGTGTGTGGCAGGTCACAAGTATAGTTGAGGGGCACCTAATAAATGTCTGCTGTCTTCCTACCAGACCAGGAACATACGCCTCGAATCCTGCTGGAAGAGCTGTGGGGCGGCCCTGAGGGGATGAGCGCTTCCTGATGTGAAGGAAGATGCTGCAGGGACCCTACCGAGAGGAGCCATCCTAAAAGAGGGAGTGAACCAACCCAGCTGCCAGCGAGGACCTGAAGGCATAACCCTTTATTGTACAAAATGTATTAAAATATATAAAATAAGTATCTACAATTATTCCATAAAAACAGCATTTCAGTCACAGTTCCTTGAGACTACGATAGACATAATCTAAAACTGTTGTTAACTTCCCAATAAATTTACACTGTGCAGTGGAAAAACAATAGAGTGGGCCTGTGAGGCCACATTGTGAGGTCTGCGCTGCTCACAGTCACCCACCTCCTGTCCCATGATCTGCCTGCATCACTTGGTGCCGGGGGAAGGGTTGTCTAAATTGTCTCCGGTTTTGCTGGTGGTCAGTCCCTGGTCCAGTAGGGACCTTGGTCACTGTAAAGATCCAACCCTGTCTGGTGGTTTTCAGCACTTCAAAGGTTTGTACCAAAGAAAGGTCTTCCCATGGACGGACACCAAGACCAGCTCTAGTCCTTCAAAAGCCATCCGTGACTTGTGACTGTTGTGGGGTGTGCCCTCGCTGTGGGCAGCGGGCACTGGACGTTGGCTCCGTCCGCTTCCTTTAGAGCATGCTGGCAGCGGGCTCTGCTTTCCCTGTTGAGGAAAGGTTTCACAGCAGTGCCTCAAACTCTCATAAAAGTCACAACCCCTTTGAGCATGTACAGAAACTGTGTATAGTAAACACCAGGGAAACATTCTCATATGAAGAGTAGTAACCAGGCCCGGCGGCAGCCACACTGCATCAAGAGAGGGGCAAAGACTGTGCTTCTGCTACTAAGTACTTATTGTGAACTGTTCCCGTTGAAGGCATTGGTCTTTATCCTGTCCGCTGAGATCTAAATCAGGCCCTGTGTTTGGAAGGGGCATTTACAGGCGTCCCTTCCAAATAGTGATTCCTATCCATATTTATCATATTTTAGTCCTGGGATAGCAGCCATAAGTCATTGAAAAGTTACAGACCCCTCCCCCCCTCCAATTTGGGGTGGTAACCCATTCGCAAAAGGTAAGTGGTGCATTGGGGAATCTTTCTCCTTTCTGAATGTTAAAACAAGATTGTTTGAGAGTAGGCAAACCGCTACAAACGCTCAATGAAACAAACAAAAGAGAACGTTTTTTTTTTTAAATGCAGCCAAATTTCCTTTAAGGAAAGTGGGCTGCCTTTAAAAAAGTTTCATGCAAAGACAGCCATTGTGGTTTGCTGACCGGACCAGTAGGGCCGGTTCTACCATTATGTGAAACAAAATAGGGTTGGCTCTGATCAGCAAGGCTGAGCCTACATATCAAATAACGAAAGAAATTGCCAATACTGATAACATTTTTTCAGAAATTAAACTCATCATCCACATCAAGACAATTAATTCAAGATAGGGTATTGCTACTTAATCGCAGTTTTATTTTATAGAAATTCAATGATCATAACATAGTTTATTTTTTCAAAAAAAAGAGAAGCATTAGAAAAATCAAGGACACACTATACTACATTCAATAGAATCTTCAATCATTTAAAACCTCAATCATATCACAGTCATAAACATTTGACACATTCATACTTGATTAACATCACACATACCACATACTGACACTACAGAAAAAATGAAGTACAAACTGGATCTGCACAAATTATACACTACGTCAGTACAAAATATTTGAAAACAGTACAATCCAATAGATCTCTCGAATTTTGCACCATTAAATACAATGAATTCAATGATAGGTAATGTCCAAAAATAATACGGGATCCAAGAGTAGTAATATCTCCTAGATTCTCAAGCAGACCAGTTGAGACATGGCCTACGCGTTTCAAATCCCCATCTATTCGTGAGGGATTCTCGTCAGGGCCTCAAACACTGCAAATGTGGAGAGAGGAAAACATAGAAAAGAGTTTCAGGAAAGTAAAATATTATCAAGTGAAGAGAGGTTGGTTATAAAGACACATCAAGAGACTCACTTAGCAGCATACCACCTGTCGAAGGATGGGGCTCAAATTTGATTTTAACTCTATGGAAAGCAGTTCAGGTGGAAACCCTACTAGCGGCACGAAGGATTGCAGTGCCACATGGATAACAGAACGGCTAGCCTAGATATCAAGTCATAGAGATGGAAAATGCACCTTAATTACCACTACACTTTATCAAGGTACTTACCACCCAGATGACGATGAATTGGTCATGGGGGGGTCAGGTATGAACAGGCTTCTCTAGAGTAACACGCCTGCAAAAGAAGAATTGAGAAGGTTGACTCTGGCATCCGGGGTGGAAACGGGACGATTTACAAGGGAAATCACAGCAAGTACTTACCACTATGAAACGGAAAGCAGATGTTAGTGGCTAGAAGAAATCGGGTGGTAACGCTGGATGAACGTTAGATGAACCTACAGAGTGGATGAAAAAATGGAAAGACCCTTAGTGGGAGGCCAATTAGCCCTAGACATTGACAGGGTTCAGACTCGCTCAATGGAAAAAACGGGGGAAATTCCTTGTTTGAAACCGATCAAGCCGCAGCAGGTATCTGGCATAAGTCTTTGAAAGCCGATTGCTGTTCTGACAGAGCGCTGTATTACTGCAAAAATGTGGAAGAAAGAAAGAAAAATACCCTGTTATTAAGCCATTCGCTTTAGGGCCCGAAAGAGACAGAATACAAGTTACCGTTTCAAATAGATTCACCTTTAAAAGGGGTTTAGACATAGAAGGGTAAACGGGAACTGTCTCGGTCGAAGTACCGGAATAGGCAGCGTCAGCACATTTCTGTTAGTATGTGGGTGCTGGAAGAGGGGACAGATATAAGCGCAATTAATTACAGTTTTACTCATGTGGAGTCAGCACTCGGGACTTCGCGAGGAAGTTGAGGGGGACCGGGGCAAAGCTGCAAACAGGGGGTCCCATGGCAGTGAATCTACCATTAGGCAGTACTAGGCGGCCGCCTAGGGCGGCAAAAGGGGGAGGGCGGCAAAAAACATGTGTGCGTGAAGGTCAGGCTCCCTTGACAGACCCTTGCGTGCTTTGGTAGAGTCCTGTCCGAGGACGCCGCATTCACAGCTCTGTCCCCATTCTAGAACACAGGGGAAGGTGCCTTGAGTCCCAGAGGAGCAGCAGAGGAGCTAGACAAGCGGGCGGGGGGCATCATCAAGCAGGGTCCGCTGCTTAGAAGGACGTTAGTTAGAAGGTGCCAAGACCTGCCCGCCCGTGGCCCCGGCCTTTAGCAGGGCCTCCCTCCCAGTGCCCGCTTCAGCATTTGGACAGCCTCAGGTCGCCAGCTGTGGGCAATGCACAAATATTTCTATTAACGTCAATGCCGAACTGCAGTTGAAGACGTTACTCTGAACTTTGAAGTGCCTAATCCAATTTTGTCATGTTGGTTTCTTTTTAAACATGAAATACTCACATAAACTACTTTCACATTTTTCAAACTGGTAATGGAGGTTTGCACTGCCTGTGTTTACAACACCAGCCTGAGCCTCTACTACTGTCTGTGCTCTTACAGTGCTCCTTTGCGTCTCATTGTTACAGAGTACAATATAGTACTAGTAGACAGTTGGGAGCGCAGCTTCCTCCAAACGGCCATGTTTTTTTATGTTGTCGGGCTGGAAAGCAGTGCATGAGGGTGATTTTTTCATGCCATACGGAAGAGGTGGAGCCACGTATCGTAGCTGGGCCGTGCTGCGAGCCAGTGTGATCCTGTGTTGCCCTGTTGCTGCCACGTCGATTGACGATCTCCCCCGCAATAGCTGCCATTACTGCTTTCGCTGCTGCGGTCTTTTCCGGCTTTTCCTTGATGGCTGCTGCTGCGGACCCTGTGCTTGACTGCCGCTGCCGCATTTCTGCATTCCGTCATTGCACCTCCCCCGCCATTCTATCTCTGCGGCTGGAGGTCTTGGCGACTTGCGGTGTCTTCGGAGCTCGGAGCTCCGAGCTCGGCTTGGCTCGGCGCAGGACTTGGGGCAGACAGGCTTGGGAAGCCTGGGAGGTCACCTGCAGTGGTGAGGAGCTGTGTCTCGGTTCTTGAGGCCTATTTTCTTGGTGTAGCTTGAGGCGGGCACAAAGGTGGTGGTGAAAGGCAACCCTCGAGGTATAGAGGGGCAAAAGACCATCAAAGAGCAACAAAGGAATAATGGGACCTGTTTGGGAGGCGTGAGGATCCCTTAACCCCTTAATCCTTAATCATAACTTAATCATAACTTATTACGGTATTAAAACTTTCTGAAGATACATCAAGGTGCTGGTTAACGATGAGATCAGGTCTTAAACGCAGTGCTCAGCCGAAATTAAAACAGCGTCAGAGACTGGATGCTTCAACCAAAGCAGGGACACAGTCAAAATCAGATGGAAAAAATGAGGGGGCTATTACATCAAGGGACTGCTTGACTGAATCAACTGAGCTGAGTATATCACCTTTATCCCCCGTAGTCCCTGGGAAGATTCAGAAGATTTCCAACGTCGACGCTCAACCGTCAATTAAGAGTTACTTTTTTAAGTACCATACTCAAAAGCAAAATTGAACTCAAATTAAGAAGGATAATGGCAACTCTGGCATTGATTGTAGATCATCATCATTTACTTCTCTTGTATCGTCACCGGGTTTAAATAGTGCTCAACTGGGGGAAGACCTTGAGCCTAAATCTGCCTCGTCTCTACCAAGGCCCGGCGATGAGTCGGTCTCTCTGGTTTCGAACCTAATCGTTGGCCATTCCTCTCCATTGAAAGATCCTAAAACTATTTTGGGTCAAATTAAGGCGTTGGAAATGAGTAGCCCTAAGGAAAAGCTTCCAAAGCCGGTTAAAGACACACAAGACCCAGCGCTTAACATGTTGGAAAATTTACCAGTGTACACCGGAAGGCTGCAGGCGCAGGCACAAATTCACCGTCATAATACGGTGGATCAGCCAACCGATCAGCCCACTGATCTAATTGTGGTGAAGAATCAACAAAATTTAGGAACGGAAGAGTCGAACAAAAGATCTATAGAGAGTGGAACTGTTGTATGCTCGGTAATTGAAATCTCTTTGGGTTTGAATCATAATGTCAGTGTTGTGGCCGTAGAGGCTGATTATAATGTGTTTAAGCCACTTGTTAAGGGTGGCGGTGATGATTTAGTATTAAGCCCGATTGATCATCTTTCCCTAACTGGGGAGGCTCGTCCTATTAATCTGGATAAATCCAGTATAATTTTGGAAAATAGCTTTTGTATCAATAAGTCTCTATTGATTCTAGGTGTGGCTAGTAGGAGCAATAATGTTAAGTTGGATATTAATGACCATTGTAATTCTTTTAACTCCACAGATTTATCTTTTCTAACAAAGTTTCATGGAAATTTTCAGGTAAAACCAGACATCCTGGAAAATAACGTTAGTAATTCTGAGCATGGAGTATGGGATTGTTTGCTTAATACAATGGATTCTATAACAAAAGCTCTTAATTTCCACTCTGACAAGTTGCACATTCAGGTAGATATTCTAAATACTCTAGTGACACACGTAGGAATTGACGCAAAGCTTCTTCAACTAACTAATTTGATTTCTAAAGTTCAAGCTGATAAAGAAAATCAGTTAATATCCTGCACGTGTGCTCAATTGATCGATAAAATCTCTGACCTGCCATCAATTGTTGGTTCTATGGTCCACGAAGTAAAACTATTATCCGGTAGGGAAGATGGGAGGAGTGAAGGCTTAAGAAGTACTGGAACTATAGAAAAGGATCCTGTGGTCCTAAAACGTTCTCCCCCGCGGACGGCTAGTATTAAAAGTGTGGCCCCCTGACCAGTAGCTGGTAATACAGATGCACCTTTAGAGGCATCACACTCCCCTAAATTAAAGATAAATCGGGAGCCAAATAAGAGTAGCTCAATAGTAACTATGGCCACTGAAGTAACAGGAGTACCTGAAGTTTTATCAAAAAGGGCGAGAAAAAGATTGAGAAAAGCACATAACAAGGCAGCCCGGGATAAAAAAATTGTTACCGGGGTAGCAAACAATAGCGGCCCTTTAAACTTGAATTCTGGTCCCGTGACTCTCTTCCCAATTTTTAGACATTCGACTGCACCTCAAGCCAATAAAAAGGTTAAGCCATGCAGTAAAGCTGGAAGTGAAGGGCCAAAGGAAGAGCCTATTCTTAATGTGGGGACTAAAATCCAGATACTGCCAATCCGAGAGAACCGGGTAGGGCAAGATAAGCCAATGCACGACTCACACTCTTATCAGTTTACTGAAAACTTTCCAGAATGAGATTATCCCAGTTCAAGAATTAATAGGGTCTAATAATAATATACACACCTATCCAAAAGAAATAGGGTCCGTTTGGTCTAGAGATGATGGAGTAGTCTCAAAAGGAGAGCAATATATGGCCATTGATACAATTGTAAACCCTTCCCTTACGTATAGGGATCAAATTAGTCAGGGAGCACAGCCCTGTGTCAAAGACCAGAAGCTGCCTCATGGAAAATTAGTAAATCCCTCCCCTTTGCATCCTGACAAGAATGAACAGGTTGAGGGTCCCAGTATTCTGGCTCAATCTAAGCCAGAGCAGCCTGAACGTTTAAATCGCCTGGATAATCCCCTGTTGGTGACTGCTGGGAATATGGATCGATCTGATTCAGGGCCTAGGAGTAATACTGATCGATCCGGCCCAGGGCTTAGGAGTAATATTGAATCTCCCAAACTGCAAGATAATCCCCTGTTGGTGACTTCTGGGAATATGGATCGATCGTATTCAGGGTTTAGGAGTAATACTGATCGATCCGGTCCAGGGCCTAGGAGTAATATTGAATCCCCCAAACTGCAGGTTGAAAATCGAAAAGTGGTTTTCTGCCCCCAATACTCGACCCGCGGTTCACACGATATTTTGAATAGAGGGAACATTCTGAAATTACTAAAAGCAACTCCTGATCTTAAGGATGTTGCAACCGAGGACCTGGATTCTGTAGAGTTTAAGATAGATGGTGGTAATAGGGGGACAACCATCACAACGTGGTTAAAGGATGATATTGTAAAGAAAATATTAGCGAATTCTAACAACTTTGAAAGTTGGGGGATTAAAGTATGGAGACTCCACGGTCTGCAATATCCGACCCCACTAATACCCATAGTGAAGAAGGAGACTCCAAAACAAACCGATGTTAATCAATTTAGAGTATTGAAAGGCGCTTCAGGTCCAGCTTCATCCCTCAATAGGCTAGGTGGCATTAAAATCAAAAGCTGTCAGCCAGGGTTACGAGTGTGTGAGGAACTAAAAGGGGTTCATGTGGCAGCGGATGATTGGAGTTGGCTCCCGGCTATTCTATCTAGAAAAAATTCAGCAAAGACTGATTGATGTTGGGGTACTTCATACAATGCACCAACAGCAGTTAGAAATTGTTCTTGGAATACAAATGGTTTTAACACACTTGTAGAAGATGTAAATGTTGTAGGTTTTTTAAAATTGTTTGATTTGTTATTTTTGCAAGAAACGTGGAATTTGGCCAGCACTCTGCTGATCGGCTATTACGAATATTTGAATGCAGCATGCAGGGACGCTGCATATGGTCGACCAAGTGGGGGACTCTCAATTTATGTTTCTTTAAGTCTTAATGTTGAACACTATAAAATAGACCTTCAAGTCAAATGGATTCAATGTGTTAAATTAACAGCCAGTCAATCGTTGATCATTTTAAATGTTTATTTAAGTTCGAAAAAAAAGGTGCGATCACTTCAACTTATTCAGTTATGGGAAATGGTGAAAGTACTATATTATGATCATAGGGATGCTCAGATGATCATTTCGGGAGATTTTAACACTCATCTTTTATCGTATAAAAAGCGGGAAACCCATTTAGATCATTTATCCAAATGGTCTAATTCTGAATTTATTAAATACAATTTAACGATGTTATATGATAGAGAGCTCTTTCCAACATTTAATAAAGCTGACTGTCTTTCTATAATTGACTATACGATATTGTCAGATAAACTCTCAGAACAAGTTCAAAGTTATGAGGTTGTGCCAAGGATTAAGAGCGACCATAATCCACAAGTTATTTCGATCAATTTACCCTTCGAGTATTTACCAGAGACTAAAATAATAGGAACGGCTGGGTCGCTTTCAATTTAAAAAGGTTAATATGGAATGAGAAAACAGAGAAAGATATCATTGACTTTCTCTCTCCAATCCTTGATGCGCAGGTCAAATACTCTGATAGAACCCCAATGATTGCCCTGTGGCCCACCATATGTGGCTCCCTATTGAATACATTTCCCAATAGGGAACCATCTGGGGGTGTAAATTTGAATCCTAGGAACCCAGGTTGGTCTTCCCACCACTTATTATATTTGAAACGGTCTCTCAACAAAACAATAAGATCAGTGTATAAAAAAGCAAAGGGATCTTCCTACTTTTTAACATCGCTTAAAATCAGAAATCTAAAGAGGGGTTATATGAATGAAATCTGGTGGGACAAACAATTGTATTATGAAGAGGCTTGGGCCAAACTCCATCACGCATGTAAATCTAAGGATCTAAGAATGTTTTGGAGTATAATTAATAACTTAGAAAATGGAAATTTTAGAAATACAAGTACCAATATAGATGAATTAAGCTGGATACATTTTTTTAATAATAAACTTCCCGAAGCCAACTGATAGAGGAGCTTGAATGTCCTGACCCCCAATGTAAATTGGAGTCAGGTGAAGGGTGCGACCCTCTTGGCACAAGGGATACACCAGGCTCTAGGAATACTAAGTTATGGTTGGTAGACAAAGTTAAAAAAGTTTTATTTAAAATTAGAGCAAATGGAGCACCTGGCCCTAATGGAATGCCAAGCGCTTTTTTTAAAGCTAAAATTGAGTCTTGGCCAGAGTTATTAACAGCCCTCTTCAATGAAATTCTTAAGACAGGCTGTATCCCGGATTCATGGAGGGGAAGTATAATACAGCGGATCTACAAAAGCGGGCCCCAGGAGAACCCTGCAAATTTTCGATTAATTACCCTCACAGACGTAGATGCTAAAATATTCGCAAGTTGTCTGTTAGAGGAATTGGAGTCTTGGGCGTAAAGAGAAGAATTTATCCCAATCTTTCAAACAGGATTTAGGAAGGGAGAATCGACTCTTACCAATTTGATTTTATTGTCTTTACTAGGAGAAAGAGCCATATGTAGGAAACAAAAATTGTACATTTGTATTATTGATTTAAAAGCCGCGTTTGATTCTGTACCCAGAAATATCCTTTGGAAAAAGCTAATGAATTGGGGTATATCAGAAACTCTTATAAAAATGATTACATTATTGTACTCAAATACCTGGCTGCAGGTCAAAATTGGCGATGGTAGACATACTACCCGCCGCCTCGAAATAAATCTTGGCTTAAAACAAGGATGTGTGCTCGCTCCTTTTCTTTTTTGTTTATTTATGTCTGATCTCCCAACCCATTTTAATGATGTAAATTCACATTCCCCTTCTGTAATGGGTAAAGAAATCAAATACTTACAGTATGCCGATGATACTATTTTACTTAGCCAAACTATGATAGGACTAAAAAGATTAATACATTCTTTTAATATATATGTAACCCAAAATGGTTTAACAATTAATATAAAAAAAACAAAAATAATGTTAATAGGGAAAGGCAAACTTGGAGTAAAGGAATTGAATATCAATGGTTTGTCTGTTGACTGTGTAAAAACGTATAAATATTTGGGAATTACATTTGATGATCGACTATCATTTAGACAGCATTTCAATAACTTAGAGGCTAAAGGTACCTCACTTGCTTTCGGATTTCGTAAATTAAGAGATAAATTAGTATGCCCCAATTATGACCACCTACTTAAAGTCATGAAAGCAAAACTTATTCCCTCCCTGGACTATGGGTCCATTATTTTTAAGGGTAGAGACGTGAAAGTATTGGAGGCCATAGTTGCAAGGACATATAAATCAGTCTTTAGGATTCCTAGGCAGATTTCACGTGCCAATTTAAGATTGGAATTTGGCTTACGGCATCAGCTTTTGGTGCGTAAAGCTGCATTTGTTAAAACACTATTGGCATTATCTCGAGCCGAGGAGGGCACGTTGGCCAATATGTGTTGGAGCGAGATTTCGACCAGCGAATTTTCTAGAAGCTGGCAGGATTATTTAGCCGAGTGTCTCCTAAAATTCGAATGTCCCAAATTGGAAGATGAAAATTAGGAGTAAAATGGTTTATAAAAAATGTATTAATTCAACCGTTGCCTTGCTGTCAGAAGTGTTGGATAAATATGAGTTGGGGAAAAAAACACTTTTGGTCCATTGCCAATTGCTGCGACAAAATGATGGTTCAACCCTATTTACTTTTTCATCAAAAACCCTTAATTAAGTACAAATTTATGTTATTAAGGTTTGGAATTTATCCAACCAAAGATGGAACCCCCAAATGGAAGTCCAAATGGCATCAAATATTTGTCGGCTATGTGGACAATATGATGAAACCTTGCTGCATATGGTAACACTATGCCCAAAAATGATGAAGGAATGGAAAACACTTTTAAAACCTATTTTTAAAGAAATGGGACTTAGGACTTGTTGATCGGCATTAATATTTTGCTTAAGCGTTGTCAACGTCCATATAATACACCAATTTGTCAAATGTATGCTTACAGTGGAAATAAAATTATGTAAGGTTGACACCCATATTATATGTTACATTTGTTACGGCTGTGAAATAAGGATGTTGCTGTTTTTAAAGTGATGATGAATTATTTCTATGGCTCTTTTTAATGTACTGTTTGTTTTTAGAGTATTACTTTTTAGATAATGTTCTATTTATTATGTTTATTATTTTTATCGAATGACATACGTGCACTTTATCCCTGAAAAATGCCAAGCCCTATAGACTGTCTTAAAAATGAAATAACAATTTTAAATTACCCCGAACTGGAAAAAGTTAATTGATTGTGGTCAACTTTATGCATTGTATCCTGGAATATTTAATTAGGTAATTTGTTGTGTTTGTATTTATTTCTGTTCTTTGTTGTAATGGTTTTAATTAATCAACAAATAAATCAATCAATCAAACAATCAATCAATCAATCACACACACTATGTGGAGTTAAGCCAGCCCTTTCATGCCAATTGTTAGCAGGGCAGATAGCATTTTTATTTCAGAGAGGGGTGAGAGTGTTACTAGGAGCTCAATTCTTCCTTCAGTAACACCTGCCGCTCCCACCCGGCATGAGAATGCAGACAGGCCCAGGAAGCCCTGACAGGTCCACAGAGCCTTTCATTAGATCTGCATTTCATCCGTTCCACAGAGCTGGATGGGGTCAAACTCCCATCAAGAAAGAATTTTTGCCTTTGATTGCCGACAGCCGGCACCCAGCAAAGGCATCCTCACGGGCCTCTTCCCGCAGAGGCTTGGGTAGATTGGCTTGGCAAGAAGGGATGTCTGTCCAAGCCAGAACTAGACATCCTCCCATGGCCACCGCCAGCTCGACCCTGTCATTGCCGCAGGCCCCTTCTAGTAAGTAGTAATGGCGCAATGCTGCAGAAGACAGATGCGCCCGGTCCTGAGAAAACATTAGAGACAGGCTTAATTTCTTAGTGCCACCTAGGGTTTCTGTGATGCACAATACGAAGTTTATTTCAACCAACATTTTTATTTTTAATGGCGTTGTCTTGAAAATGTGCTTCTGATCAGTTGTTTTATTTTTGGATCAACTTCTCCCCCTTTTTAGCCCTGCTCCTGGTGCCAAGGGGAGAGTATGTGGGGTAAGGGCCAGAGATGCCAACACAGGAGCTGGGGAACGAGGTTTGAGCCTCTGCATCAGCTGAACATCCTGTGATTCTGGGCAAATCACTTAACCTTCCAGTGCCTACCAAATATGAATGTGTCCTTGTGTAACATAAGTGGTGCTCATGTAAAGTGCTCCAATACCTTTGGGTCAATTTGCCTAAATAAAGTTCAAAAAGTAAACGTGCATTGGGTACAAATCTGGCCTTGCTTTAGGCCCTTCAAAGTGACTCCGAAGGTGTTCAGAAAATTACAGTAGGGCTCACTCCCACCCTGGCACAGGCAGCTCAAAGCTGTAATCCCCACGAGCGCTATTTTGAAGTGGGGGCCAGCTGACGTGGATAGATCTACAAAATGCACCTGCCCGATCCAGACTAAGCAGGCACGCCTTTGATGGCGCTCCCCAGCTAGGATTTCTGGATGAAACAATTTGGAGTTAATGTCAGTTACATAAAGTTTATATTTGATGGTCCTCCATTTGTGTTTAACAAGTGTTTATGAGCATTTGGTAAAGATTAGGTCAACTTCACCCCCTTCTCTCACTGCCCCCTTCAAGCCATGTAGTGTTTCTTAGCCCTGGGGCTCCACTTGGTAAACACGTGTCTTGGGTTCAAATTACAGCTGTTTTGTACACGAATCCCTGACCCCAGCAGAGCACAAGAACAGCGGAAATAGGATGTACCCAGGGAGGCAAATCCTGTGACTTTTCCCAGACTTGTCGCAATACTGTTCTGTGCTTTTGCTATAACTTTAATAACAAAAAAATCTGGACACAAGAGGGGGCAGCATTTTTCAATTCTCGCCTAGAGTGGCAAAACACCTAGAAACAGGCTTTCGGACCAGGCCACCATCCCTTTGATGGCATCCTATCATAGTGAGTAATAATTTGCGACCTACCTTTTAAATATTGATGAAATTGGTTAGATTGCGAGCCCCCTATGGCATGGGTAAATGTCAGGGACAAAGCAGGTTCACCCTTGAAAGGTTTCCTGGATTTCACCCCGATTCAGTTTGGGTTAAAGGCAACCAGCAGAGATTCCACTCTTGGGCATCAGAACCAGGTTAAACAGGAGCTGTAGATATCCATTGAGGGACTGGGGGGTCCCCTCACCCATGGGTACAAATGGTTGTGGGGAGGGATACAGTAGAATGTGTATGTGTAGGCTTCCAGGTCCGACAAGAACCCTGGCAGCCGTACACAAAGCTGGACACCATCTTCAGGCAGAATGGACTCCACAATTCACTATGCACTCACCCGCATGTCACCCTCCACACGCACCTAGAGACACATATGAGGGAAGGCAAAAGAGCCAGGTAGGGAAGAATGCACAATTTATAAAGAGGGAACCGGTGAACTGTCGCTCCAAATATGTACGGGCACTGAGGCCTGTGCTCCTTGACTAAAGGTACTGCCGCCACCTCTTTCAGGAGCCACCCTTGCAAAAAGAGTTCCACATTCGGTGCTCTACTGACATCAGAACTTTATACTTTACAGAGAAGTGTGACTCAATGATTAGAGCGGCAGACTCTGATGCAGAGGTCTAGCCCGGGACCAGGGTTCAATTCCCTGCCTCGGCGGGTCTTGGGCTCAAAAATTCCACGGACCTGATCATTCTCGCCTCGGTGCCTATTCCAATCATGGAGTCCCACCCTGCAACTCTGGGCAATAGCTTGCTTAATCTCCACAACGGCCCCCACAATGCTAAGGATACCTGGCCTCCACCTTGGGGGTGCGCAGGAGTGGACACCTCACAGGGAAAGCCAGGATGGGTTCCACAGCGGTATTCGTACAAGCGCCTTGAGACCCTTGCGGGTGAGTAGTGCGCTATACAAGTATCAATTTACATATATATATATACTAGTCACCTCCATTGACATGCAGGATTGCCCGGCTGCACAAGGCTACCCAGAAATGTGGAATGACAGGGTGGAGCTTTCGAACCAACAATCTTTTCAACTTGTGTTGCATTCTTGAACATACATTAACACCCACTGATGTTCACGAATGCGTATTATATTCACAAATTAGTATATGCACATACCCGTATTTGAATTCACATGTATGTTCACAAGCTGCATGACATCTACGACACTAATTCAAGCTGGAGTACCCTGTAAAGCTTGACACTTGTTTTGTTAATGCATCTGCTTGCTTACAATCCATGCATGCCCATAAGTATAAGTTTGCCCATTCATGAATGCTCATACAGCTTTTCAAACTCTTCACAAAGTAGGTGGCATTTGTGAACGCACATGCCCTTTGGGGAGCCGTATGATGCTTGTAAAATTGTGTTTATGAATGTGCATGAGTGTTCTCAAACGACTTGCCATTGTGAATTCACTGGCTCATTCACCCACTGCCATATACACATCTACGCTCTAGTGCATTATCTTTATTCATTAAAGTAAAACCGGTCCCACCAGAAAGAGACTTATACCCCTGCATGTGCTGTGAATTTTCGTGCTGTGTGGGCATTTTAATTAGTGGGCGACCAGGGCGAGATTCGGACGGCCCCCGGCCATCGTGAGCACACGCCCACCGTGACTCATGACGGCCGGGGGCTGTCATGAGCATGCATGGGTTTAAGAACTAGTGCACCGGATCCAGTGGTGGCTTAGGCATAACTAAAATGTGTGAACTGGGTTTGGAGGAATAATAAATATTAATAAAAACGTACCTGTCAAGGCTGGCCGCCTCTGTGTTCTCCGGCTTTCCTTCCGGCAGTCACTGGGGCACAGGCTCCCCACCCAATCCTGGTGCTGTTCTTATGCTATACCTAGCATGAGAGCGGCACCAGGATTCGTCTGAGCGGCCTGGTTTGATGTTCAGACAGTGCCTGGGAGTCTGTGCTGTTTCTCCAATCCAGCTGTGCAGCACAGCTGGGTTGTAGAAACCTAAGTGTGCATGACTGGCGGCCAAACCAAAGTGCCCATCACTCCTCCCGCTGCCATGGCCCAGCCCTGCCCTGCCCCGTCCCGCCCCACGCTGACATCAGGTCAGTAAGTCAGCGGAAAATAAAATGATAATATTGTTTGATTATTTTATTTTTCACTGACTGACTTTGGCAAGTGGGCGACACTCTTCCACCATTACGAAGGAGCCGCCCCTGACAGACTCCCATATCTGGATGGTGGCACCATCCTGCTCCATTGCCTCCCAGACCCCACACTATTAACTCTTGTGAGCATCCTGCAAGTGCAACGTGCCTTATGTAGGGTCTGCGGAATTTGACCACATCACTCCCAACCTGACTGAACTCAACTGGCTCCCTTTGGGAACCAGCGCCATTAGGGGCTTGGTGTGAGTCTCTATGCAGGAACCATTCCAGGAATGTCAGAAACTATGAACCAGGAGCAAGAAGAATTATTGCCAAAGTATTGGGGGCTTTCAACCCTAGGTTCTGGCTTGTTATGTGTGTTTTTATGAATGAGCTGTGTTTATGTTTACTCGGATTTCCGTACTCTTGGTTTGTGTAATAAGGCACTTATCCCCTGATGTAAGAGGCGAAGTGGTGTATAAATGCCTTCACAGTATCCAGACAAGTATGTTTGTTCTTGGAATGCATTCAGCATGTACATAGAGTTTCCTAGAACCTGAGAACCACGTGACAACACCATGTAACAGGGACTTCTTAAGGATTTTGAGGGTCCTGGCCAAACGTATTTTGGGGGTGCCTGTTCGAACCAGCTTTGAAGTTATGATCCAGTTTCAACTCTTTCATGCCCTCTTTGGTCAGGTCACTGACAGTGCACAGCACACTGGTCTGCATTCTAAATGTGTGTACATCTAATCTTCAGGGGTGCCTCTGTGTGTTTTCAATGGGTGAACATAGGCTCACAACTCAAAACATGCTCAGCAATCCCAATAACTGACTGTCCAGTTCTCAGTTGAAATGTTTATTTATGGGTGATACCCCATTAAACATATTACAGTTCATAAATACACACAATTTATACAACAAGTATATAATGTAAAAATCTCACAGTTAAAAATACATTGTGATGAGTAAAATAATATTAAAAACTAAATTTAAAAAGATTGGAAGGATTGTCCAGTCGAATACTTGCTTTTATGTTATAACATGGCATACCACAACTAATATACACAGCCATCATGAGGCAGGCACTTTAATGTTACTCCGGTCATCTCTCAAATCCCACTTCCCATTCTAAGGACCTTGGTTATTCCCCATTTACGTGAGGCGACATCCAAGCTAGGGCCCACTAGTCAGTTCAAGTCTTTGAAGTTCTTTGTTTGCTTTGCGGAAGCCAAAGTGTCCCTGTGGTGTAGCGGGTCAGTGAGAGCAAGTTCCCCAGAGGCCTGGCGGTCAGTTAGTCTGACTTATCTGCTCTCGTTGTAGTGGTGGTTCAGAGTCCCAAAGTGCATGTCTCTGGCCCGGCAGTGAGAAGAAGGCTGGATACTGCGGTCAAGTCCGCAGGTGTTCAAGACTCTTCTCCAGTCAGCGGAAAGTCTCTGTCTGAATCCGGTGGCGGGTCTAGGGTGCTCCCGGCGAGTATCCTCCTGGGTGATTTCTCCTCACACTGCGTTAGAGATTGGCAAACCGTGAGTTCACAGCCCTGGTCAAAAAAGGCAGAAGTCGTGCTTCAGTTAGACAATTGGGACTCTCAAGCTTCCCTTTTTATTAGGTCTCGGACTAGCGTCGCACTGCGTAAGCAGTGGGCGGAGTCCGATATTTTTAGTTTTGGCAGTATGGGGGCTTGAACCCACCCCTCTTCTCCATTGGCTGGCTTCCTAAACGGAGGCCAGCCATTGGAGGAGAGGGGCATCACTCAGTTCAAGCCCCGTCTTTTTGCGATTCGAGGGCGTGTTTTTTGCAGTTTTTAAGCTGTGACGTCATCCGTCACTCAACTGCTAAATACACGCCCCCAAATCGCAAAAATGGCGGTGCTTTTGTTCTGCCATTTTCTCCCGACCTCCGCCGGAAGAAGTCGCCGAGTCCTCCGCCCCAGCTGAATGCTTGTTTTAAATATTTTTTAGTTTTCTAAATTACTAAAGGACGTATTTATTTTTACAGGTTGTTGAAGCTACAGCAAGGATCGAACCGGCCTCTCGTGCGCTAAAGTCCGCAGCTCTGGCCCTCAGGCCACTCTCTCTCCAGCGGTCCGAGGGTTATTCTCAGCGCTTTACACAGCGAAGCCTGGAGTCGTTACTCATTTTTTATGCAACGAACAACCATTGACACAGTCAACGGCCCAGGCTTTGCTGTAGGTATAATGTTACTTGTTGCATGATTTATCTGTACGCAGTGACAGAAGCAGCAAAACCCCACCTGTCGGCTCACGAGCAGATTTTTTTTTTTTTTTTTTTTTTTTAAATTTTTGTAAACCTTTATTCGTGCACATTAAGAGGACAAATACGGGCCTACAACCTTCAGGCCGGCCGCGATACAGTTAAGCACTCATTCAAACATTACAGCCCCTGCGTTCCGATGGTCAAGATTAGCAACGATTTACGAGATATACACTGGAGAGAACCGTGACGCCAGGGGGAGGAGAAGTGAAGGTTAATTTTAAAGTTTTTCAAAATAAATGATACAAGGAAAAAGTCAGTGAAGAATAAGAACCAAGGAGATTCGAGTCCGCACAATATCTTCACCAAACAGGAGAGCGGCAGCAGCAATAAAACAGCAATGAATTAGAGTCCCAGGCAATGAGGCAATGCAGTTGTATAACAGGATAGTCACTTAAGCAGTTACGCACCCCTCCAGTGCCGCCCTCCCTCTGCCAACCCCACACCCGGACCCAGAATCGAAACAAGTATAGGAAAACACAAAAAGAAAAAAGGCCCATAGAACTAATCAGAACAATAATTACCCCCCCACCCTACACCAATGCGGAGGCTACGGCCTGCCCCCCCCCCCAGCATAGTGCCTGTCGCCCAATACACCCGAAATATAGATAAGAGAGAAAGTAGGAATAAAGTATAGAAAGAAAGAGGAGAAAACATCACACACATGATAAAGGGGGTGAGAAAAGAATAGAACTATTCTAATCCAAACTCCCAAAAAAGGAAGGAAAGTGAGGAGGAGCCTACATATTGTCAGAGCGCCCTAAGCCCTCGGTCATCTATGACTTCCTCACACTGAGAACCCACTACCCCAAAAACGGTCACTTGGAAATGGATCGCAAGCATTTTAAATGAAGGAAGACAAATCGCAACGAGTGCACACAGCATAAACATACAGTTCCAGTCCCAGTTCAGCCCATCCGTGAAGCCATGTTGGTAAAAAACAGTCTAGCCCTGGCCCGATCTCGGGCTTGAGACTAATCCAGCCTCTGCATGAGAGACCCACCTCCCGAACAGACAAAGACAATATGGCCGCTGTGGAGAAGATGATGAAGAAGGATCACAAAATGGCCACCGACCAGCTGCAGAGGTCCCCTCGCCCACCCCAGAAAGTCCGGCCATGGCATGCAATGTGCAGGAGTCCCGCAGAAAGGAGGTAGTAGACCACCGTAGACGATTCCCAAAAGATGTTAAATGCTTCCCTGCTGGAGACTCTAGCAATAGCGGTGAGGCAGGCAACAACGAAGCCAATAACAATGGGCGGGGATACAAAGTATCCGATGTTGAGCATGAAAGCAATTGAGCCTGGGTGTCGAGAAAGCCAATTGCCGGTACTACTGCAGCAGAATCACACACAGGCAGTGGCAGGCCCACGCCGTGTTGAGGACAGTCGGGTTGCTCACTTCTCCCAGCCGACAGCAGAGAGTCAAACTGCTCACACAGCGCCGTAAAACCAGCACACATTTGGAGACGAAAATCCCGTAGGGCAGCCAGAATGGAGCCGCGTGTCAGCGGAGGCTGCACCCCCACGTCGGCAGCAATCAGGGAAGGCACAGCGAAGCTGGTGTCCGGTGGAGGGTGGGCGAAGCGGGCATTAAGCGAAACCGGAGTATCACCCCCCCGCCGCGAGCAGGTAAACAACGCCATATGAACGGTACGATGGCCAGGGGGGGGGGGGATCGTAGCAAGGGATTAGTTCCTCTCCGGATCGCGCCGCGAAAAGGATATCCAGCAGTCGCCTCCCTCCCCTCGGGTCCTCCGTGAAACTGACCAGGCAATCGAAGAAGGGGGTCGGCAGTGTCCCACAACTCAGTCCACAATGCGAGGCAGGAGACCCGGTGCACCGGGGCTTACCGTACCGCCCCAGCCCTTCAGGCGCAGGGTGCAGGAGATGTCCGGCCGTCCCTCACAGGCTCAGCTGGCCCCAGTCCGCGGTGGGAGGTGAGGTTGGGATCGCGCGGCTCAGGCTGGCACTAGCGGGTCCGGTGTCCGTGGAGTCCTCAGCGGGCCGTCAGAGGCAACAATGGAGCCGGGGTCCAGGGCGGAGCACAAAATCACTCATAACTCCGGCATCCGGGCGGGCTGGAACTCAGGGAAAGCGGCGGCGTGGACAGCGCGTCGTCGCACACGTTCCACCTCGGAAATAAATGAGGATAGGAATCAGGATATCAGTCTGAGGCCAAGGGCCGACGGAGCCGGGCGCTCAAGCGTCTGCTCCGGTCGCCATCTTGGCTCCTCCCCCACGAGCAGATTTTTAGCTCGTGTTTTTAAGACACACCCTTGTTTCCATAGACCCCGCCCCTTTGAGAGCCTCCAGTTTTTCCATCTCACCGGGGTAGAGGACGGCAAACCTTGAGTTACACAGGATGAAAGGTGGAGCGCTGCAGCGTGCCAGGGCTTTGAACCAGGGGAGCAGACACTGCCCGAGCTTCCTCTGTGTTTGGGGCTCAGAGGCAAAGGGGGGCTGCAGCTGGTGTGGGGTGTTACCCCCAAACACAGAACCTATGGGTGCCCTCCACTAGGACCCTCGGGAGGTTCCGTGACAATTGTAATTGGTGTTTTCGACTCGCACGAATATGGTCGAGTCTTGTATCTATGAACCGCAAATGACGAGTTTAGTGGGTGTACGCAGTTTCGCTGTACTGGCCTGAACCGTTCGTTTGTTTCGTGGGTTTATCTATCTGTACCCACGGGTTCCATCTTAGATACGGCATCCATTTTGTCTCTTGCCCTCAAGTAGCCAGCGAACGGACGCTGTCCGCTTCGCGACCCTGTGTTCCCTGCAGTAAATAAACCTCGAATCTTTGACGCCGAAGGAAGTGTCCCGTGTCTCTGTCATTTGTACGCCGGAGCAGGTTACCCACGAAGGTTTCATGTGTTGTCCCCTGGCACCGCTGGGTCTTAAATAACCCAGTCCTTCAGTTGGCGCCCAACGTGGCGCTGCATCAGTGGTACCGGTCCAAGCCCGACGATCGTGAGGAACTTCGTGTGAAATCTCCGAGGGAAGGTGCACCCCGCTTCATCGATCCTGTTGTCGAAATAAGTGGCCCGACGACTTTTCCCGCGAAGATTCCCGCCTCCTGACGGCTGCGACGGACTGCTGCCCTGACTGTAGACCTGTTTTGGCGCCTGGCGTAGACCTTGGTATAGCGAGACGATTGACGGGCCTTCCTGGTGACGCCATCGATCTTTGAGTTAAGTATTTGTGGGTCGCTCCCAGAGTTCTTGGTTGTGGTTGCTTAGTTGTTGCATGGTTCCATTGCATTTGTGGTTCTTGGTATTTTATTGTGATATTTGACGACTGCAGCCGCCAAAAACCGAGGGTTTTTGCTCTTTTCAGGGACTTGGTAAATCCCGTAACCCTTGACATTTGTGGAACTCGGCTAGTGTGCAAGATGCCTGGTCGCAGTACTCTGTTTAGTTGTTTCAGACGTTGTGGTACGGATTCCCGACTGGAGGACTCTTGTCCGATACCTCCGGTTGGAACTCCCACTTATGAGCTCTATAGTAAGCACGGGCTAGGCCCGATTACTTTTAATGAATATTGGATTCGTTACACCAAAAAAGACGGTGTCCTTAGTTGGCCACCCCACGGTAGTTTTGAGACCCCGATTTTAGATAATCTTGAGGCTAAATTGTTTAAGAAAAAGTCAAGGCCGGCCATGTTTGATGCCTTTCGGTTGTGGCGTAAAGAAGCCCGACAGAAAGAGATCCGACAGACTAAACGTAATCAGAGAGATGGTGTTGCTACTATTGTAAAGAAAGCAGAGCAGTTCCAGCATGATAAGGAGGAAAAGGAAAAGGAAGTATTTGATAGGCTTCAGCGTATGTCTATAGATAAATGCTATCCCGTTTTGCCTACGGAGTCGGATACGAAGGAGGAATTAGTTGAGGATACTTTAATGTCCTATCTCATGAAGTCACCACCTCCGTACGCACAGGATACCGCAGCTCCTGCGATTCCTCCTGTACCTGCTCTTGTACCTGCTCCTCAACCTGTTCTTCCGACTGTTCCCGCTCCCTTGCCTACTGCTGCTCCTACGGCTCCTCCACTTGTACTTCCACATACTCCTGCTCCTGCTACTGCTCCTGTTCTACTTACTCCTGTTGCTTCTTCTGTTTCTACTCCTTCTCTTGTTACTACTCTATTGTATACTTCTCCAACTACTCGACGTCGTACCCCTTCAATGGCTGCAAATTTTGCTAATTCTCTTGGACCTATTCTTGAGTCCGCTGATTCGGACGGTCCACAAAGACGTAGTCAGCTCCCTGGTAATAGGGAACGTGCCGCGTTGTACAATATGGCGATGTCATGGATGTTGCACCCCTATAGAAATCCTCCGCGTTCGGTATTGAATACGTTTAATCAATTCAATATACCGACACAGAGGTATGTTTTTGAAGAAATGTGCAAGGCCTTGCGTGATCAAATATCGGCAGATGCATCGGAAGATGTATTAACTGCTTTGACCAACTTACAGCTTCAGTTTTCGAGCGGAATGGTAGTGGGTACCAATGTTCGACGTGCCATCGAGCAATTATTGGCCCTCCGTCCCTCTCCAATACCTCAGGCCTTGTTCGTTGAGGATATTGAAAGACAGTCAGATGCACTTGGTCAGTACCCCATGCGCGAAGTTCCACCAGTGTGGATGCCAGGTGATGCTAATCACGCTCCGCCGATCCTGCCGCACTTCCAGAGAGTATGGATTCATCTCCCGTGGAAACGATCGGAAGTGTTACAGGTGAAGCAATCTCTGCCTGACCCTCGCAAAAATCCTGCAGGGTACTATAAGGAATTGTCACAGCTCGTAGACGCTACGATAATGAATCTTGCCGATATCGATATGCTGTTTGGCAATGTCGTACCGCAACCGGTATGGGCTAAGATTCGTCAGGAAAATCATCCAAACGAATTAGGTGGTGATTGGGCTGCCCTTGTAGCGGCGGATGGGTTGCAAACTGGTGGTGCTAAACCCGAACAGTTGATTGCTGCTCTTCCTCAGAGAATCATTACCCTAATGAAAACACTTATGCCAGCTATGAGGGTGAATTGGGACAAATTGTCAGCTTGTAGACAGAAGAAGGACGAGAGTGTCTCTGATTTCTTTACGAGATTTGAGGAGGCATTCATCGACCATAGTGGTCAGGATATGGGCACTGAGGGTGGTCAGCGGTTGTTCGTGGATAAATTTGTCTCTAACTTATTGCCCGACTTGAGCAATAAATTGAAAAATTCTGAGAGTGCGTGGGCTGTCTCTACTTCTGCTCAGATATTGGCTACGGCACAGTATTACGAGAACAGAGAAAAACAAGAGAACGACCGCGCTGATAAAAAGACGAAAGAACTTAAAACTAAAGTGTTGTTGCAGCAGGCTTATCCTCCGCGTTCGAATCAGAATGATTCGCAGTGACATCGATCGCAGCCGCAATCAAATAGGTCGCAATCGCGAAATGACTCCTCTTCCCAAAGATCTTCGTTAGGGTACAATCAGTGTGCCTATTGTAGACAGGAGGGTCATTTAAAATTCAACTGTCCTGTTTTGAATGACCGTAATAGTGGTAATACATCTAGAGGAGGTCGTGGTGGTTCTCAGCAGGCATCACGTGGTAGGGGTCGCGGTGCTCAAAATGATCGCTCAGATAATTCGTCAAATTCCAATAACTGTTTGATCAACGTGCATCATCGCAAGGACGATCTGCAGTACAGTGTAGATGATTATTACGTCGATCAGGGAACTGACGACAGTAATTACTAGGATAGCCATAGACAAGGAGAGGGAGTGGTATCAGTTCCGGTTGATCAGAGAGGGCCTTACGTCGCAGTTGCCACATCGGGCGTCGTTGAGCCTTTTCTGTTGGACACTGGTGCAGCGAAAAGTTCTATAATGCATTCGAAACTCCCTGGCGCACCTTTGTCTGGCTTAACAAATGTTTCCGTTGGATTCTCTGGCGCCCCTGTTAGCAACCCAGTTTCGTGCCCTTTGCCCCTTACAATTGGGCCTCGTGAGCTGCAAGCTCCGTTGATTTTGACCACTAGTTGTGGTGAAAATCTTTTGGGCCTGGATTTGCTAAAACGTTTGTATGCGACTTTGTACTGTTCTCCTGCGGGAGTAAAGCTTACTTTGGGTGAGAGGGTTGTCTCTCCTATGTACTTGTCTCTCGATAAGCTTCCACCGGAATTGAGTTCTCTTCCTGCATCTTTGTGGGCAACAGGTCCCAATGACGTGGGCCTGCTTGACATCTCCCCTTATGTTGTTCAGTTGAAATCAAATGTGCGATTGCCACGTATTCCCCAGTATCGAATCTCTCTTGACGTGAACGAGCACTGTTAGCGATTATCTATGATCTGATCGAGAACGATGTTATTGAAGAAACTCGGGGAAACGTGTGCAACAGCCCTGTACTGCCTATTCCGAAACGTACCGATCCCTCGAAACCGCCTGTTTATCGTTTTGTTATCGATTTACGGGAGGTAAATAAAATTATGATTCCTCAGTTCCCTGTTGTGCCTGACATCACGGCGCTACTGACTCTAATTCCAGCTTCTGCGTCTTGGTTTTCGGTGATCGATCTGAAGAATGCTTTCTTTAGCATTCCGATTGCCGAAGAAAGCAGAGACCTTTTCGGTTTCTCTCTTGGTGGCCGTAGCTTCCGGTTTAAACGTGCTCCTCAGGGCTACTGTGAGAGTCCATCGATTTACAGTCAAGCCTTGAAGGGTCAACTGGATGCGTTTATGTTGCCGGCTGGTGCGGCCTTAATCCAATACGTGGATGACTTATTGGTGGCGGCAGATACTCAGGACATTTGCAAAATTGCTACGGTGTCGTTGTTGCAACATCTCTGTGACTTACATCACAAGGTGTCACCTTCTAAACTCCAATATTGTTGTCAAGAAGTAACCTATCTAGGTCACTTATTGTCAAAGGAGGGAAGACGGTTGACCCCAGAGAGAATTGCAGCAATTGCGCAAATGACTGTGCCAACAACCCAAAGAGATGTGCGTGCCTTTCTAGGTATCACGTCATATTGCAGGCAATGGATTCCAAATTTTTCATTGCTAGCAAAACCATTGGTGGCTCTTACGTGCAAGGATGTTTCAACTCCTTTACCATGGACGGAAGAATGTCAGAAGAGTTTTTCTGAATTGCGTGACTCATTGTGTTCGGCTCCTGTGTTAGGTACCCCTGACTACAGCAAGCCGTTTACATTATATGTTCACGAGAGGGAAGGTTGTGCTTTGAGTGTCTTAACGCAACCTTTTGGTGGTAGGCAACGTCCATGTGCATATTTTTCCTCGACCTTGGACCCGGTAGCTAGAGCATTGCCGAGTTGCTTGAGAGCAACAGCGGCAGCCGCGGTGTCCATCCGACAATCAGCAGGATTGGTCATGGATAATATGCTTACGGTGATGGTTCCGCATGCAGTTGACACTCTTTTGAATCGTACGAAAACTCAGCACTTGACGAGTGCGAGGTTGTCTGGGTACGAGTTGATGCTTTTGGCAAGTCATATTCAGATAAAACGTTGCAATGTTCTGAACCCGGCGACTTTGTTACCAATTAGCACGGAGTCAGATGAAGTAGCAGAACATGACTGTTACTTAAGGACTGAGGAGGAAACAAAAGGTCGAGTGGACCTTAAAAACACTCCTTTGGAAGATCCAGATGGAACTTTGTATGTGGATGGTTCATGTTTTAAATTGCCAAATGGTGATGTGACTACTGCGTATGCTGTTGTAACTTTGAATACTGTTGTGGAAGCTGCAAGATTGAATCAGAACTCTGCCCAAGCTGCAGAACTGATTGCCCTAACTAGAGCGTGTGTGTTGGCGAAAGGGAAACGTGTGAATGTGTTTACCGACAGCCAATATGCTTTTGGCGTCGCTCACAGCTTTGGACGATTGTGGAGAGAGAGAGGTTTTATGACGTCGCATGGCACGAAGATTCAGCATGGCCAGCTTGTGAATGATCTTTTGGATGCACTTACGTTGCCTAAGCAGGTAGCGATTGCTAAATGTAGTGCACATCGTAAGGTGACGGATGATGTTGGTCGTGGTAATGCATTTGCGGATGAGACTGCTAAGGAGACTGCCCGGAACCTTAGCACTAGAATGTATGTGACGAGTTCGGTTAGGTGGCCTACAGAGACTGGTATGTGTGAGGACACTATCGAGAGTGTGAAAGCAATTCAGAATGAGGCCACTGAGACTAAAAAGACGAAGTGGAAAGAGAGTACGGGAAAGTTGGATGCGAATGGTTGTTGGGTCGATTTATCGGAGCATAAGAGATGGATGTTGCCAGATGCGTATGTGCTAGCTGTTGTGACGATGGCACATGGGTTAGCACATATTAGCGTGAAAGGTATTTGTAAGTTGTTGTCCCCTGTGTGGAAGAATGATGGTATCACGAAATGTGCTGAAAGATTGGTTAAAAATTGCATGGTATGTATGTTATACAATCCTGGTAAGGGAACCCCAACACCTCCTGGCCATTTTGCTCCCCCTTCATGTCCTTTTGAGGTGATTCAACTAGACTTCATCCATATGGAGCGATGCAATAACCTGAAATACGTTTTAGTTGTGGTTTGCGCGTTCTCCCGATGGATTGAAGCCTACCCTCTCAAAGACAACACTGCCTTGTCGACTGCGAAAATCCTACTGAAGGAATACTTTCCTCGGTATGGAATGCCTCGGATTGTATGGTCTGATAACGGAAGTGAGTTTGTGGGGAGTGTGATGAAGAGTGTGTGTAAGGGCCTTGGAATTAATCAAAAATTCCATAGCGCCAATCATCCCCAGTCAGCAGGTTTGGTTGAAGGGTATAATGGCACCCTTAAACTCAAGCTAGCGAAGATTCAGGCTACGACTGGTCTTTCGTGGCCTGACGCCTTACCCTTAGCTTTATTGTCAACAAGGGCAACTGTACACTCCCGAGTAGGGCTCAGTCCCTATGAGATAGTGTTCGGACGTCCTGCGAATGTTTGGCGGGTCCCTAGACCGGGTGTGTTTTCTAATCTTGAGTACCCAATGTTGATTGACTATCTTCATGATCTGACTGCTAAACTGAGGTTAATTCACCAACAGGTTTACGAAGCACTGCCGACGCAGACGGAGGGTCCAGGCCACCAGCTCCAACCAGGAGATTGGGTGGTTACTCGCAATTTTGCCCGCAAGAAGAATCTTGAACCCCGGTTTTCTGGACCCTTCCAGGTCCTCCTTGCCACGAGAACTGCCGTTCGTTTGGAAGGGCGTAAAAATTGGGTGCATGCCACCCATACTAAGAAGGTTCCTATACCTTTACCGGCAGACTCGTGGGTGAGGAAGGGCATTGCTTCAGCCGAAACCGAAGGATTGCAGGTTTTTGTACCTTTTAGCGACGCACAACCTGTCGGAGAATCCTCAGTGCAGCAGAAAGACATTGTTGAACATTTGCCATCACAAGACTCAAGACCTGAACATTCGACTGATCAGCAGAACTCTGTTCCCCCATCGGATCCTTTGTTTGACGAACAGACACGTCCTGGGAAAACTCGATACTTTTTGCGATCCAGCACCAGAGACTAATAAAATTTTTTCGTTTTGTCCCTCGACAATTGCATTATCCCGTTTGCCACGATCAGTCTGAACACCCGTATCGTTGTGATTATTTTTGTAAATATTCAGTTTCGTTCCACATGTGTTTTTGCTTCCACAGCTGAGAGACTTTTGTATATACATTGTGAATAAGACCGTAGGGCCGCGCGTGTACTTCCTTCTGGTTAGTAGGTCTTGACGCTAGGTTAAAGACCGTCGGTTCCTGGGAACTCCTAGGGATTGACTACTGCTACACAGAACGAAGTGCGTCAAGAAACGTTGCGGACGGTCGTAGGGGATGGCGTTTTCAAAGCTGATGGACTCGGAAGAAGCTCAGGCGCAAAGATTCAAACTGCAACAACTTATTCATACCAAATGTTTTATGTTTCAAGCGTTTCTATTGTTTGTGACTGTCTCTGCACTATTGGCGGGTGGGGTGTATTACATGATGTCGTACTTCTTACCTTCTGCCATACCTACTCCTACTTCTGACCCTAAACTTACCTCCACTGCATCCCCTCATTCTTTCCATATCTTACCTGAACACGAACAGGCTAGACGTGCAGAATTCAGAAATAATTCCTTTATTCAGCTCCTTCATCAGCATCAGTTAGTGGTTAACACTACTAATTGTTGGGTGTGTGGGTTAATGCCACATACCACTGATAAGGGAATTCCATATCTGGTCCTACCTTATAGTTCCCAGGGTTCGGCTCGAGCATTCCAAACAATGTTTCGAAGCGCACTAGATTCTTACCCCAGTCGAGAGCCACGTTCTCCCTACTTTGGTCCCGGCTCGTATCAAAAGCCTTTGACTATAGCGATAGAGGATTTAGATAGAGATATCTATGAGCCGTCGCTCATCCCAGAGGAAGAGGTACAAGCCTATAGGGTCCTGAGTAAGGTCGAGTATAGTGCGCTCACGAGTGAAAAACAGTTTAGAAGCTCGCCCCCGATATGGGTCGTACCCCACCTTGGTAATTTCTGTTTACTGGGTCGTGGCCTAAGATCGAGAGCTCGTCTTGGAGAGAGTGCTTGCTCCGAGACTTATATCTTGCCGATGCTCTCGTCCCCTGTGTTTCTGGCTGCCAAGGGTACATACTTTGTCTGCCATGATCGTGCGTATACATGGTTGCCCTCCGACTTTGTGGGCTCATGTTTTATCGCAAATCTGTTGCCTCCGACGTTCACTGTAGACGCAGACTATCACAAGACTAGAGTTGTGAGAGGCGTAATTAGCGAAGAGGACACTGCCGGTCAAGAGGCAGGAGACTTTTTCAAGGGTTTCCTCCCGTTTTGGGGACCTATGGTTAATAGTAGGAACCTGAGACAGTTGACTCGAGTGGTGGAATCGACAGCTAACATTACTGCCAGTGCCCTTGGTAACATCACCACAGAACTTCAGGCGGATAGGCTTATGACGTTACAAAACCGTATGGTTTTAGACGTGGTTGTAGCAGATCGAGGTGGAGTATGTAAGGTGATCCATTCGAGCTGCTGTATTTTCATTCCAGATAACGCTCCGACTGTCTATCAAGCCATCTCAAAGTTGCATAAGATCTCTGAATCCATACACGTGGATGTAGGAGATTGGACGCTACTTGGGTGGTTTTGGGGCCTGATGTCGACTTGGGGTTGGAAGATTCTGATGATCATCGGAGTTGTTGTGGCGTTTCTGTTCACGTGTTGCCTTTGTGTGCAGTGTGGTCCTGCCTTATGTGGCCTCTGTGCTACGACGTGTATAAGACAGCCGCCTGTTACCAATGGAGCTCGGTTGGACAGAGCTATGTTACAGCAACATCTGGATGGTCTGATGAATATTGAGTATGATTCTGACTAGTGCTTGCCTACATGAGGGCAAAAGGAGCGTCTGAGGTTCCGTGACAATTGTAATTGGTGTTTTCGACTCGCACGAATATGGTCGAGTCTTGTATCTATGAACCGCAAATGATGAGTTTAGTGGGTGTACGCAGTTTCGCTGTACTGGCCTGAACCGTTCGTTTGTTTTGTGGGTTTATCTATCTGTACCCACGGGTTCCATCTTAGATACGGCATCCATTTTGTCTCTTGCCCTCAAGTAGCCAGCAAACGGACGCTGTCCGCTTCGCGACCCTGGGATTCCCAAGACACTTGCGGAAGACACATTTCCTTTGAAAGTGTCTTTATGATGAGGGGGATGATACTGTAAGGCAGATGTCCCCGCTCGAGTCTCATCTTGCCGTGCCGGTCTATTGTCTTAGCCGTGCATCTCATTAGGCACGTCCCTTTGATGCCTGTAGCTCGTGTTTCCCGATACCTCCCCTATTACACCCTTTCCGATCTCCCCACTGTTTCCATCTTCCTCTGCACCTGTCCTTGTTCCTTCTTCGATCTGTTTACTGCCGATTGGAATGTACTAATGGTGGGAAGATGGGTTTTTACAGTTGGGAACCGCCAAATGTTTCCGTACTTATGTTCCGGACCTTGAATACATCAAAGCAACCCCTCTCGGGAATAATGATGGGAACCAAGTTGTAAACCTTTGTGCACCATGTTAGCTTATGAGAGAAATGTGTATAAAAGGAGCGATCCACAGTAGCAAATTGAATCAGATCCCGCGAACTTGCATTCTATGTACTTCACGTGACTTCTGTGTTCCCTGCAGTAAATAAACCTCGAATCTTTGACGCCGAAGGAAGTGTCCCGTGTCTCTGTCATTTGTACGCCGGAGCAGGTTACCCACGAAGGTTTCAGGTGTTGTCCCCTGGCACCGCTGGGTCTTAAATAACCCAGTCCTTCACTCGGAGGCCCGCCACCTGGACACTCTGAGCATCCCCTGAAAGAGGTATTTGATTAGAATTGAGGAGAGCCTCCCCATTAACCCACTCACTCCTGCCTTTACTTAGTACTTAGGTAACACTAGCCGGAGGTTGCAGAGCTATACATAAAATGCACAGAGAGGGGCGAGCATTAGGGGAGCAGGGATGTCTGCCCAGGGGTCCAGGGAATAAGCAAGGAAAATGCTCCCTTTGACTGCAGTTGGGGCAGTAACTAAAGCATTGCCCAGGTTCATTGGGCGCCGGTGCCACTGCACCCGCTGCACCAAATGCTAGCCACGCTCCTGGAGCCGAGGGATATTCAATTCTTTCTTTGGGGATGTCGAGTGCAGCAGGGACATTAAAGGAGGCGTCTCTGTAACAACACCAGAGGATAATGCGTTTACTAACATAATCTGACCATACATTTTTAGGGCACAGCATCATCAAATAAAGTAAGACGCCACGGCAGCGCCAGGAGCTCTTTAATATCACCGAGTGTGCCCCCGTGAAGGTGCCAGCTGTAAAGGGCTTGGGTTGAGCCAGACTGTCGCCCACTGCGGGGGTCACACCGCGGTCCCCGCACCCCCTGCAAGGACTGTCAGCGGCCAGAAGCCGTCACTCAGCCTCGAGGCGCCGGGCGCACCTGGGCGGGCACTTCTCAGGTGCTGAAGAGGTGTGAAGGGGCCATCAAAGCGCCTTTTCTGCCAACCGGCGGCAGGGGATAATCGGGCGACCCCAGACCAGCTAAACCGGGTTCAGGTCGGATTGACCCTTGCCCCCCCCCCCTTGAGGCGAGAGATAGGGATGGGCGGGAAACAGACAAACCCCCCCTTTATCGACTCTTAGAAGAGGTCCCTGTCCTTCATCCTCATGTCTGCTTAGCTGTCATTGCCCCAGTGCCCCTCATCCTCTACGAATATAAACCTAGTTTAGGGAAAATGTGTGCTATGAACCATTCATCCTACGTGCTGGGATGTCGGGGCTGTAGAGGGGCGAAGAGATACGTGGATCCAGGAGAGCTGGTGTGCTGCAAAGAGAAGGGGGGCCGGAGGGTGGGGGGGTCAGAAAGAAACGCTGGGGATGTGGAGTGACGCTGGAATGTGAAGAAAATGTAGGGCTAAGAATAAGTGCTAAGGATGTGGGGTGACGATGGGTCTGTGGAAAAATACTGGGCTGTGGAGAGATGCTGGGGGCTGTGAAGGGATGCTGGTCTGTGGAGGGATGCTGGGACTGTGGAGGGATGCTGGGGCTGTGGAGGGATGCTGGGGCTGTGGAGGGATGCTGGGGCTGTTCGGAGCCGCTCCTTCACCCATTTTTTAAAATTTTAAGACGGTGGGCAAACCACCGACAGAACCAGACACTCCTGTGGCACAGCCGGGAGCTTAGTGTAGCGCGCAAAAGCCGATTTTTAAAAAAACTGTGGTAACGTGTATATTTTAATTCAGCCCACTCCTACCTCCATTCTGGGGCTTCTGTTTTCATCCCTGACCCCTGCGCAGCCGAGGTAAACGCTGCCGCGGGACAGGTTTTCCCCACATGCCGCCATCAGCGAGCCTGACCTCAGGCCACGCCCACCTGTACGAGGCCACGCTCCCCCCCGCCTACATAACAGAGCTGACTACGAGCTCGCCCCCAGATCCAGACACTCCTGAGGCACAGCCGGGAGCTTAGTTTAACGCGCAAAAGCCGATTTAAAAAAAAAACAGTGGTAACGTGTATATTTTAATTCAGCCCACTCCTACCTCGATTCTGGGGCTTCTGTTTGCATCCCTGACCCCGTGCAGCCGAGGTAAACGCTGCCGCGGGACAGGTTTTCCCCACTTGCTGCCATCAGCGAGCCTGACCTCAGGCCACGCCCACCTGTGCGAGGCCACGCCGCCGCCTACATAACAGAGCTGACTACGAGCTCGCCCCCAGATCCAGACACTCCTGAGGCACAGCCGGGAGCTTAGTTTAACGCGCAAAAGCCGATTTTTAAAAGAACTGTGGTAACGTGTATATTTTAATTCAGCCCACTCCTACCTCGATTCTGGGGCTTCTGTTTGCATCCCTGACCCCCGCGCAGCTGAGGTAAACGCTGCCGCGGGACAGGTTTTCCCCACTTGCCGCCATCAGCGAGCCTGACCTCAGGCCACGCCCACCTGTACGAGGCCACGCCCCCCCGCCTACATAACAGAGCTGACTACGAGCTCGCCCCCAGATCCAGACACTCCTGAGGCACAGCCGGGAGCTTAGTTTAACGCGCAAAAGCCGATTTTTAAAAAAAACTGTGGTAACGTGTATATTTTAATTCAGCCCACTCCTACCTCGATTCTGGGGCTTCTGTTTGCATCCCTGACCCCCGCGCAGCCGAGGTAAATGCTGCCGCGGGACAGGTTTTCCCCACTTGCCGCCATCAGCGAGCCTGACCTCAGGCCACGCCCACCTGTACGAGGCCACGCCCGAATCCCCCCATAAGAACATGTGCTTTCCACGTACGCGCAGCGGGCGCGCCGTCTGCGCGCCGAAGGCGCGCCTAAGGCACGCCCGTCTGGGCCCGTCCGGGCCCAGCCGGCCCAAGGCCCAGTCACTATGCCCGATTCTCCCGCTGGTCGACTTACCTACACCAGAGACAGGCTCCTTGCACTTAATCCCTCGAAAAACTCTAAGTGTAACTACACCTATTCAGGAGAAAAACCTTTTACTAACTGTAACCACTGCAATCCAGCCCCTACCGTCGTCGAATGCCACGGCCTACAGCTCGGCCTCCTTAACTGTAGGTCCCTTCCTAAACACTCCCACGAAATCAACCTCCTGGTACATGATCATGCCATCGACATTCTGTTCCTCACGGAAACTTGGCTCACCCCCTGCTCTGACTCTGACATTGTCAATGCTCTACCACCTGGCTACCAAATCCACTCTCAGAATAGACCCCTCAGCAGAGGAGGTGGCCTGGCAATAATCTACAGAGAGCAATTATCCTGCAGAACCAACGATGGTAATATCGACGACTGCGAAAGCTGCCACTTTGCCTTACAGATATCTCCTGCAACCTCCCTTTCTGGTCTACTGATATACCGCCCGCCGGGAGCCCCAGCCAAATTCTCAAGCATTCTTGTTGATACAGTCACCCAGATGGCAACTTCTACTCCCAACTTTCTAATCCTGGGAGACCTGAACCTCCATCTACTAGACCCCAAGGACATAACTGCTTCAGAACTTCTCCTTGACCTCACGTCTTTTGGCATCCGACTAGTGAACTCAGAGCCCACCCATGACAAAGGACACCTTCTGGACCCCATTTTCACCAACATCTCTGACCTCAAAACCCACACTCCTCTTCCCCTACCCTGGACAGACCATTTCCTGATACCCATTTACTGGCATCTCTTTGTCCCACCTACCCTACCGGCTAAAACCCGGGTCACTGATCGACGCTGGCACAAACTTTCGCCAGAAGAATGGGCCGCCACACTCAGGGTCACTCCTCCCCCCCCGGCTTCCGACCCAGTCACTGCGGACATCCAGTTCAACTCCTGGCTCACCCACTCACTGGACGATCTCCTCCCTAAAACTACCACCCTAAAATGAGTCAAAAGAGTGAACCCGGCTCCCTGGTACACTCCTGATCTTAACCTCTTACGCAAGGAGTGCAAAAGAACAGAGCGCTCTTGGAGGAAAGATAAATCCATAGGTAAAAAATTCGCCTTCCGCACCTCCTTAAAAAACTACAAAATCGCCCTACGCAATACCAAAAGCACATTCTTTGATGAAAGGATAAAAAACTCCTCCTGATCCGCCAGGGAAACCTTCATCATTTTAAAAGAATTACTCAAAGTCCCAGATCCGCGACCAGAGAAACTTCCAGACTCCAACACCTCTGAAGAGAAATGCCTCAAAATGGCCAAATTCTTTGACGAGAAAATTCAGAAAATTCTCCCCTCCCTACCTCCTGTCGACCTCAGTCTCATTGAGGAGGACTGCACTAATTCAAACCCAACCACCACCCACCTAAACTCTCTCGGCCCTGTAACTATTGAAGAGGTGTTAACTACGCTAGCTACAATCAAAAGCGGCTCCCCTAGCGACCCGGTGCCCTTACGCATTCTAAAAAAAGTGGCCCCTACGATCGCCCCTCCTCTAACTGACCTCATCAATTCTTCACTGCTCCAAGGAAAAGTCCCCCCCCAGCTGAAAAGCGGCCGTCGTCAAGGCGCTCCTTAAAAAACCTTCACTGGACCCCCTGGACATGGCCAATTATAGGCCAATCTCCCTCCTCCCCGGAATCAGTAAAATCACTGAAAAGCTAGTCAACAAAAAGCTCTCGCAGTTTCTGGAGTCTAACAACTTGCTCAGAAGCTCGCAAACCGGATTCCGCCCAGGTCAGGGCACGGACATCGCCCTGCTTGCGGCAGTGGAGGAGGCCAGAGTCATTTTGGACGCAGGAGGATCAGTGGCCTTCGACACTGTCAACCACTGGGTCTTAATCCAGCAACTCAAAAACATCGGTGTGGAGGGCACTGCCCTGGCCTGGTTCACATCATTCCTAGACCATCGCTCCTTCCAGGTCTGGGAGAACGACACCCGCTCCCCCGCAACCCCCCTCCAATGTGGAGTGCCTCAGGGCTCATCATTAAGCCCGACATTATTTAATGTCTGCATGTCCCCATTGGAGGAGGTGGTCATCCCGTTCGGAGTGAAAATCATCAGCTACGCGGATGACACTCAATTAGTGGTGTCTCTATCTCATCCCAACCAGGAACCATCTAACCTCCATAGCTGCCTTTCCGAAATTCAGGGGTGGATGAATAGTTCGTCGTTGAAACTCAATGGATCAAAGACAGATATCCTACTCCTTGGCCAAAAGGGGCTCTCCCTTACCCCTAACAATGGCCCCCCTGTTTGGGTGAACCTCCAGTTCCCAAGACCGAGATCAAGAGCCTGGGAATCTGGCTAGAAAAAGACCTGTCCTTCAAGACCCAAGCCAAAAAAAATTGCTGGGACTTGCTTCGGGCTCCTTAAATCTATCAGGAAAATTCTGCCCCTGCTCCCTCCTGTCTCCCAGAAATTGCTCATCCAAGGCCGCATCCTTTCAAGGCTGGACTATAGCAATGTCATCTATCTGGGTGCCCCCAAAGCAACCCTCAACAAACTGCAAAGGATCCAGAACGCCGCGGCCCGGATTCTTACCAACACTCCGGCTAGATCCTCGGCCAAACCAGCCCTGAAGTATCTTCACTGGCTCCCAGTGAGAGAGCGAGTCAAATTTAAGGCCCTCTGTCTGTCCCATAAACTCCTGCAGGATAAAGGCCCCCCCATCCTCAAAAAATTCATCAGGCCCTACAAAGCCACAAGATCCCTTCGCTCTGACC